>NC_045784.1:5250527-5559088 GCF_008692025.1 Phocoena sinus | reverse complement strand
TGGCCAGGTTTCAGAGAAGCCGCCGTCCCCCCCCCCCCATATCCTCCCATGGCCAGGGTCCCGCCTTCTTGCTGTCCTGCAATCACTCAACCCCCCAGGGCTCAGTGTTCCACAGATTCTCACGCCCACTAATCCCAGGAGGTGTGAGAGAACACGCATCATGAAGAAGGGACGCTGACGTGGAAAGGGGGCAAAGAGCGGAGAGAAACAGTCCCAGGAGGAGACAGAGAAGGAGGGAGGGAGGCTCCCAGGTCTGTGAGCAGGGCTGCACGTGCTCAGACTGGGGAGGACAAGAGAATGGACTCAAAATGGAAAAGCAGAGAGACAAGAAGGGAAGTGCTCGCCAGCCAGGCTCCAGAAGTCCCACCTCCATTTCCTCAGCACATCGAACTTTCCCAATTCTTAGAAAAGTACACGTGCATACACAAGATTCACACCCCAAGCCACAGAAACTTTCCAGAAGTTTCTTTGAGAACCTACTTACAAGCCCTATTTACATTCAAGAAATGTCTTTGGGATTCATAGAAGAGACAAGTCCCAGATCTCAAAAGTAAACATATTTCAAAAGGGTATTACGATGGTAAATGGGAGTGTTTCCTTAATTTCTCTTTCAGATTGTTCAGTGTTAGTGTACAGGAATGTAAGAGATTTCTGTGCATTAATTTTGTATCCTGCCACTTTACCAAATTCACTGATTAGCTCTAGTAGTTTTCTGGTGGCGTCTTTAGGATCCTCTATGTATAGTATCATGTCATCTGCAAACAGTGACAGTTTCACTCAGCCATAAAAAGAAACGCAATTGAGTTATCTGTAGTGAGGTGGATGGACCTAGAGTCTCATACGGAGTGAAGTAAGTCAGAAAGAGAAAAACAAATACCATATGCTACCACATATATATGGAATCTAAAAAAAAAAAAAAAGGTTCTGAAGAACCTAGGGTCAGGACAGGAATAAAGACGCAGATGTAGAGAATGTAGAGACGCAGATGTAGAGGACACGGGGAGGGGGAAGGGTAAGCTGGGACGAAGTGAGAGAGTGGCATGGACATATATACACTACCAAATGTCAAACAGATAGCTAGTGGGAAGCAGCCGCATAGCACAGGGAGATCAGGTCGGTGCTTTGTGTCCACCGAGAGGGGTGGGATAGGGAGGGTGGGAGGGAGATGCAAGAGGGAGGGGATATGGGAATATATGTATATGTATAGCTGATTCACTTTTTTATACAGCAGCAACTAATACACCACTGTAAAGCAATTATACTCTAATAAAGATGTTAGGGCTTCTCTGGTGGTACAGTGCTTAAGAATCTGCCTGCCAATGCAGGGGACACGGGTTCGGGCCCTGGTCTGGGAAGATCCCACATGCCGCGGAGCAACTAGGCCCGTGAGCCACAACTGCTGAGCCTGTGCGTCTGGAGCCTGTGCTCCGCAACAAGAGAGGCCGCGATACTGAGAGGCCCGCGCACTGCGATGAAGAGTGGCCCCCGCTTGCCGCAACTAGAGAAAGCCCTCGCACAGAAACGAAGACCCAACACAGCCAAAAATTTTTAAAATTAAAAAAAAAAAGAAATATAAGCGTTGTAACATCAGAAAAAAACCAAAAAAAAAGATGTTAAAAAAAAAACAAGCAGACACACCGCATGGCCCCATGCTAGCACCTGAGCTCCTCTGCCTGAGGGCTCCTTCTCCCTGTCAGAGCCCACTTTACCTGCCTGGACCTGCTGACAGACTGACACCGCACAGCAGCTCCGGTCAGTGACACACAGTTGAGCCTGTGTAAAAATGCTCCATCTTCCTTTGCCCTCAGGTGGGATGATTACGTGGTACGTTCCACTCTCCTGTGCAGAATCCCCAGGGGAGACTAGGCTCCAGTCCCCTGTGGGGTCACCTGAGCGATAGCAGACACCCTGGTGGCCACCCTCCCTCCCTCATCTCAGCCCCCAGGCCCCCCCCCCCAACCGTTCCACTGGACCCCCTCCCAAGTAACTAATGCATGGTAATGTTCTTCTCTGGGGCTTTCTTCTGGGGTAACAAAAACTCACACAAGAAGTCGCTTTACAGAAGGTAAGATACGCATTTGAAAAGAAGGGGATTTCCTTCCGAAGACAAAAGGATACGATCACGCAGATCCTGGGAACGTAAGAGTAAAGATTTCTTTGTTAACTAAGGTCTTCTGTAGAATACAAGAGTTGGCGTCCTGACGGTTATGGAGAGAGTGATTTCATACATTGAAGGGCCGCAAGCCAAGGAATGCACGTGGCCTCTAGAAGCTGGAAGACAAGAAAAGACTCACCTCTGGAGACCCCAGAAGGAAGCAGCCCTGCTGACACATCGATTTTAGCCTGTGAAACCAATTTTGAACTCCCAATGTGAAGATCTGTACGGTAACAAAGGTGTGTTCTTTTAACTACCAAGTCCGTGTTCGTTTGTGACAGCAGCAACACCACAGCCACACCACAGCCACCAAGTTGATGTCTCTGGGGACACTGGGTGCTAGGAATGAACTCATGTGACAGCTCACTCATTTGGGGAAGAGCGCTCTCCTGCCCATCTTCCCCGGATACCTTCCTCTTCCCTACCTGCCTTCATTTTCTGCTGCTGTGTAACCAACTACCACAAACTACGCGGCTTCCGGCAACACTCAGTTATTAGTTCACTGTCCTCTAGGCCGTGCTCTCTCATCCTGGCTACAGCGAACAATGCTGAAGTGAACATGGGGATGCAGCGGTCTCTCCGAAATCCTAATTTTAATTCCCACGGCTCAATACCCAGAAGTGGAGTTGCTGGATCGTGTAGTAGTTCTGTTTTAGTTTTTGGAGAATCCTCTGTACCGATTTCCGTACAGAAGATGGTACAGAGGATCCTCTTGTAAATTGGCTGCAGCAATTTACACTCCCACCAACAGTGCACAAGGGTTCCCTTTTCTCCGCACCCTTGCCAATCCACTCCCCCTCCCCTGCACAGCCTTGGCAGAGGTCTGATTTTTGGTTGTTCTACCCAGAGGAGTTAGGCTGAAATTATTTTGTTCCTGTTTCTGGGTTTCTACATTTTAAGAGCGAATCTGTTTTTCAGACTAATCATTTTGTACAGAAAAATGTCTTCCTGACCATTTAATCCATGAACTCATGGTTATGAAAGACTGTTAATTTCTTTGCTAGATATTTAACTGACTCCAAAAAAGGACGGCCGATTAACAGGCCAATGTTATAGCTGATGTTGACTTGTGGAGAAATGGGACTTGGTGGCCACGGATTCATTCCTCAACTTGAACTTTTCTGACAGCACCTTTGGTCACCTGGATGATGATATAGGTGTTCCAAAGGACGTGATTTGGAAAGAAGAGTCAGTGAGTTAGAGAAGAGAAATCAGATCTCAACCATCTGGAACAAGCTCTTAAGACCAACATGATTTTTGGTTTTTTAAAATGCGAGGGCACGAATATTATATCAACATTAACAGAAACTCAAAAATAACAATTAAAAAGGTAAAAAAAACTCTACCCTCAACCTTGCAACCCCATAATATCTTTTATATATTTTTGACTCAGTTTTCCTCAACATTATTTTACTCACAGATATTATTTTAACATAACAGTGAAATATATAAAGTCTTGAATTTACGATTTTAAAAAATCCATAAATATTAGATGTGGGAGAGTAGCATCTAAAGTTACTTTAAAAAGTTACTTCACTACGAATTCAATATAAATCAATAGAGTAATTATTGTCTCAAAAGCTAATGCAATTCTGACTTCATTAATGAATCCAGGAACATGAGAAAAGTAAATAAGCAATAACTCCATTCCTCACGTTTAGAATACCCCGAGGGTGCTGTTCTCAGTTCTAAGCCATTTGACACGGGCATTAACAATTTGGACAGATGCTGTAAAGGGTGAAGCTCACAGCTGGAGCATGGGAAGCCCTCCAATGGAAAAGAGAGTTGGAAAAATGGAGCAAAGACCTGGAGTAGAGACACAGTCACAATCCTCGAATAACAGAACTTGTTTCATTTAAAGCTGTTCAGAGTCGCTGGCAGGGATGGCCCAAGAAATAAGGCAGCGGCATTCCAGAGAGATCTTCTGTTTCAGAACAAGCAGGAGCTTTCGATCTGCTCAAAGCTGGAAGTGATTGTCTCAGAAGGTAATCAGTTCCTGATTCTTTAATGAAGCCCTCTGTAGGGATTTTGGTGAGAGTATCTGTGAATGGGGTAGACAGCTGGATTGGAAAACTTAAATCCCTTCCAAATATAACATTCTGTACTCCTATGAGATACAGATTTCCAGAAACTAAAAATTAAATTTCTGTGCTATTCTCCTTCCCTCTTCTGCCCACCCTCCCACTGTAGTCTGTGCAAAGTGAGTGCCATGGCTTAACTTTCCTACTTATATAATTCTAGAATTTGTTGCTGTAGCTCTCTGAAAATGTGGACACTGGAGTATGTAACCCTACTTTTATAATGTAAACAGTTCTCTCTCTTCTAACGCACAGGGTCAACGTTGAACATTTAGTCAAGTGATGGAAAAGAGATGTATTAAAGGACAATGGAATTTTGTTTCAAATTTTGGCAAAACATGAGTATTTCCCAACTAAATGAAGGAGAAAGCATTTGGCTAATCCAATATTTTCTGATTTTTATTTAAGACTCATTTTTCTATTCTACTTGGCTTTGCTGTAACCTATTGAAGCCAAGAACAATGAGAACACCAAGGGGGTTTTGAAAATATTTGAACTTAATTCACAAAGTTAAAGGTAAGTGGACGTTATAGACTTAGAAGCCAAGCTGTAAGAAGTAAAATACATACCAGAAAATGATTCCGTTGAAATTTCCTACGGTAACAATGATCATAAAAATTCCAAATTTCATCAAGCCAAATATAACACTAAACACCTGACTAAAAGGCACCATAGGAAACACACCATAATTTTTATTTTTGTAATGTTGAAGTAGGGTGTGTCAACACTGAACAGTTAGAACATTCCAAAGTTAATTTACCTCAACATTATTGAAATAGACACTTCTCCAATCTAACGAATGTTTGTGTGTCTCCTTCAAGCACTGATTGAAGGTCTTCGCACTTGATAATGGCATAGGATAGCACGGAGCCAACTGGGTGCTACTCAAGATAGCTGGGTTGGCACCCAAGAACAGGACAGGGGAGATTACAGCTTAGGAAAATCGCCAGTAGCAAAAGCGGTGCCTTATGCCCCCAGGACTCCACGATGACAATCCAAGACACTAAACCATTTACAGGGTGTGTCTCTAAGCCAGTATGTTTTTGGCAAACACACTGAAGTGACACACCAAATTCACCCACATCCTTCTGAGCAGTCATCTTTCACACTTATTTAAAAATGCTTCCCCGCCCTTAATCATTTGTGGATTCTCTCCTCTTTTATAGTATCCTTATATAGAAGGATGCAGCCAAAAATCATCCTGGGCACAGAAAGGCTAGCAGATGTGGTGAAATAATGACGCTAATTCAATTTGCAATATATAAAAAAAAAAAAAACAACATGAAATGTTTTCTTGAAATAACACTTGACAGCAATCACAAGAGTTTCCAAAAATCATGGTTTGAAAAGTTTACACACTCACCCCAGGCACCTCTGCAAAAACCTATCAAAATTAGGAAACAGTGTTTTGTAAATACCAGTCTGAAAACTGTCACTACGGAAAAAGAAATTTTTACAAACCCACAAAACTTGACTCTGAAAACCTACTGTTCTAACACATATTGACTCACTGAATGACTATACCAGGATTTCTTTGCTATCGTGTTTGGGAGACACAGGGAGTCCTGTAACTGTACTGAAGGCGCGAAAAGGGACAGCGATATGTTATAGGCATGTATTCTTAATCTTAAAAAGATCATTTTCCATGAACACTCCAATCTGCTAAATGCACGAACCAGCAACATGATGGATTTCAGTCGTTTTCCTGGAGCCACGCCTCACCGCCGGCAGTGCAGGACCTCTGTCTCCTACGATTGCTGTGCAGCTCTCACGTCCTTCCCCGCAGCTCACCAGTCAGGCTGCCCGTCTCCCACGTGACGCCCTGTCACCTCAACTTTACAAAAAAACCAGCACCTCTCCCCACTTGTCTCTGCAGAGGGCTCTAGCGGTCCCTTTCAACCGCTGAACACCTCCTGGCTGCTGTCAGAGCTTGGCCTGCGCTGGAACCGCCAGCCTGGGCTGTCCGTGGGTCCCCACCAGTCAGCTGCAGACTGCTGACACATCACTCCAACAGCTCCTAGGGGGCCTCCAGTCGCCTCTCGGGCGCTCTGCCCTGCAGCGAGAGTCGTTAGGGTGGGACATAAAAAAGGCTCATTTGATGCCTTTTCCAGTTAGCGCTCAGTCAGTTCCCCACTTAAGCAACTGAGTGCATTAACCCCTGCAGCAGTCCTCATGTTTTAACAAGAGGTAGTAAATGCTTCTTTGAGAAATTATATGGTGAGTCAAAAACTCTCCTGAGAAAAGCTTTATGATGTATAGAAACTCCTCTGAGGCACCACCTTTAGAATAATTGATCTAAAAATAGTATGTCTTGGGGCTTCCCTGGTGGCGCAGTGGTTAAGAATCTGCCTGCCAATGCAGGGGACACGGGTTCGATCCCTGGGCCGGGAAGATCCCACATGCTGCGGATCAACTAAGTCCATGCGCCACAACTACTGAGCCTACGCTCTAGAGCCCACGAGCCACAACTATTGAGCCCGCGTGCCACAACTACTGAAGCCCACGCACCTAGAGCCCGTGCTCCACAACAAGAGAAGCCACCGCGCAATGAGAAGCCCACGCACCAGAATGAAGAATAGCCCCCGCTCGCCGCAACTAGAGAAAAGCCCGCATGCAGCAACGAAGACCCAACGCAGCCCAAAATAAATAAATTTTTGAAAAAGAATATCTCTTACTTTTCTTTCTTTTTTCAAAACCTAACATAATCCCTGACACTCTGCTCTAATCAATATGTGCTCTCTCAACTGAAAATTTTAATTAATCAAAGAAAGAAAGAATGGATGGATGGATGGATAGATGGATGACCCACTCATTTAATCAATCAATCAATCAATCAATCAGTGAAAACCTGGCTTGCTGTAGTTCTGGCTTTGCCACTGGCCAGAAAACTCCCTTTTTATATTAATTTCCCTCATTTGTTGCAGGGACTTAACATGAAAAACTGAGATTCTGCATTTTATTTACAAGTTACCTTTTAAACTCACTTAATTTTATTGAAAACATATTTTTACCAAAAAAAAAAAAAAATTGCCTATCTTGAGTTTCACTAAATCAGTGAGGGGTCATCAATATTGACTGTCTCCAAAGCTAGTGGTCAGCTCGACCTCCTACAGTAAACATGTTTTAAACACTTAGGTAAACAAAAAAGTTTTCTGAAGCAAATGTTCTAACAAGTGTCTGTCAATAATAAACATATTCTAGACTCCAGGTTATAGGTCAATGATCTTTGGAGCTACGAAAAAAAGTCTTTCAATGCTACAGAGAGGTCACACTTTCAACTTTATGAAGATGAAATTCAGAATAAAAATAGATTTCTCTTTAATTTTTAATAGCACTTGGGTAACTATTTATTGACCTTCGCCATGTCTGTCTAAAATATGTCAGTTACCATCTCAAAACAAAAGTGTGCACATATTCCCTTTTATCTTCAGGGATTTCTAAGAATTGCTGCTTGAAGCCCATTGCTACTGCTTTGGTGACAAGTCTCAACGAAGGATGAATTTAAATTTGTTTCTAATTTTAAAATAAATTTTTAAAAAATAAAATAGGGACCAATGCGGGGCTTATAATTGGTCTAGGATCACTCGTAACCCTACCAATGAGTGGGGTTCTGACCAATTTGTTTCTTTACAGTGGGGCTCTTGTGTGATCAAGTTTTGAATCTCCCACAGGGCCCAGCAGTGTCCTCTACATGTATCAGGGGCTCAAAAGTTCTTGATGAATTAATACAGAAGTGACTCTTGTTCCTATGTTTTCAGATAGGACCATAATTCCATCACATCGTCAGCTGCTGGACCAGCCCCACATTCACCAGCGTTTGGCAAATACTCTATTTATATAGAGAGAAGACTGCAGTGGGAGGGATGCAAGTTACAATTCACATTCTCTGACTTCAGGGGTTTTTGAGATCAAAGACAACTGCACTCTTTAAGAAAATGAACAGCATCAGAAGGTGATGGGTGAGAAATACGAAGAAGCTACACAGACCGTGAGTGTTGAGGGACTAAAGCATGAGGAACCATAGGGACTTCCCTGGCGGTCCAGTGGTGAAGACTCTGTGCTTCCACTGCAGGGGCGCCTGTTTGATCCCTGGTCAGGGAACTCAGGGATGTCTCCGGGTGGTTAGCTGATGACCACCTGCGAGTGAACAGAGCCTGGCTTCACGGCAGTGTGCAGCAGATCTGCTGGTCTGAGCGGCTACATTACAGGTCAGAACTCAGGACTGGGGTAAGGCAAGTCCTAAGCCCCTCGAGAATTAAGATACTACTAGGACACAGAGACGGACACAGAATGATGACTTGGTGGCTAGCGGCAAGCACAGCCCAGTTGCGGATCACAAGTGTAAACTCCAAGCAGACTGGTTTCAAGCCCCACTCTCTCACCACATCCCCCTCTACCTTTCCACCATCGCCTGCCCTACTCCGCAGGTGTATTTACTTCGCGGGGAAGCAGGAAGCTTGGTTCCAGAAACCAATATAGCACAGGATGTGCCTTGATAACTTGAGAGTCCTTCTCACCCATAGGCTAACACAACATAACGCAGCTTCGAAATATTAAACTCAGTTTCCTTTGTGTGCTCCCCCAGTCCTCGCCCCGGCCCCCCAACATGACAGCACTCTGTGCCTGGTGCCTTCTGAAATCCTCACTTAGAAGGCTTCATGACCTCACCCCAGCTCCATCAATGTGTTCAAGAATCAGAAGTCTCCACGTCCTGTTCAACCCAAGTATTTGCACACCTCCTAGATTTATCTAAGCTCTTGGCTTGTGTATTCAACTACCAACTAGATTTATACAAAGAAATGCCCCGCCATGACCCCAAACAAGTATATCCCTAAACTAGAATTATTTTTTCCCGTGTGACGGTCATCCTTTGCTCCTTTTTTCCAAGCCATGCAACAAACAATCTTGGACATCTCCCTTGCCTTTTCTAAAACCTCCCTTTGACTCTCCTTAACACGCACTGCATCATCCCTTTGTTCTAATCCTACTGCTGTGTGTTAGCTCTGGGTCTCAAAATCTCCCTCCTGGAGGGTGGCACCAGTGTCCTAAA
Organism: Phocoena sinus; assembly: GCF_008692025.1. Taxonomy (NCBI): domain Eukaryota; kingdom Metazoa; phylum Chordata; class Mammalia; order Artiodactyla; family Phocoenidae; genus Phocoena; species Phocoena sinus. The sequence continues at coordinate 5,549,805 of NC_045784.1, read as the reverse complement.
TATCGTATCTCCCCTCACACACTACGTTTATCCACACCGCCAATGGAGGGGTTTTCCTAAACATGACCCCGACCATGGAACTACCCAACTGAGACTCTGGAATAGCTCCCAAGGGTCAACTTGAGAAGATACAAAGCAGGGCACGCACGGCCCTCTGCTGTCTGTCCCGACCAGTCCCACAGCCCCGTCTCTTGCCATGTACCCTTGCTCGCTGATGCATGTGACAAACTGATGACTTCCATCTGCCCCAAGTCACAACTGCGTCACGGGTCCATGCCGTTGTTCCTAGTGCTACCTGTACCAAACTACCTTTTTCCTCGCTGCCTCGACTATCGTTTCCCAGTTCCAATATCACCTGTTAAGAAGCAGTCCAACTGTCTCCACTGAGAAACTGTTCGGAAGCATCTTCTCACGCATCACACAGAAGCCACCTCTCCATTCTCTGAAACCCCAGGAGGTCAGAGGGCACACCTAGCACATCTGTAAGTACGGAGAGCCTCATGTGGTGCCAGGGCCTTACTAGCCATTTGAGAGAAGTTTGAAGGCATAACGTAAACAACATTTTGAATAATTGCAAGTCAGACGATAGGGCTTACATTTGCTCCTCCGTAATCAAATCCTCCAGTAAGACAGAAGCAAAATATAAGGCCGAGTAAACACAGCTACCCAATATAGGCAAAAAGGTACTCCCAAGAAATTTGCAATATTATCTGACATAATTCATATCTCAGGGCAGACCATTAAGTGCCTACTGTGACTCCTGGGAGCTTTGGATAAAGAACTATTTCTAACTTTACTAAGAATAACTGTTCCATAGCCATGTGATATATATTTAAGTAAATACTTCAGTTATTGTAAACAAGAACAACTTTTACAATTAAAAACTGTATTACCTTTAAATAACTTTACAGAAACCTTTTGAATTAAAGCTTCATTCTGCTCAGTTAAATGTAAAACCCTAGACATTCATGCAAGAAAATGATCCACCATAATATCCATTCAAATTCCCTTCCCCAGATTGTTTTTCAAAAAATAATGAAACTGTGTCCAAAAGAAGTTAAGAGAATTTCCTGTGGTTACAGTCTTGTTAACAACAGAATTGAGATTTAAATCTTTTTTTTTTTTTTTTTGCCTACTTCTCTATGTCACAAACAAAAACAACTATTATTAAAACAGCAAGAAAAATGCAACACTCTCTGCTTCAAACACAAACATTCATTCACTCGAAATAATAGTTAACAAGTGTGCCCCACATATTTGGCAATATTCAGGGACAAAGGAGGTGAGATGCAGGGGAAGTGCATTGGAGTTGGCATTATAGAACATGATTCTAGCACTGATGAAGCCACCTCCTAGTTATTAACGTGTTAGGAAAACCTAAGCGTTAACCGACATCTTACTCTTTGACAGTCTATTACTGGAATCTCAAACATCTTCAAGTATCAGCCAGGATCTTTGGTGAGAGCTGCTGAGTGGCTCAAAATTGGCAAAGTCGGATGCAACTGACAAATATTTTACACTGATTACTGTTCTAAATGTCTAAAGGAAGGAATTCTTGATTTCTCTATATCTTCAAGACCAATTCATGGTATCTGTTTAAACAAGAACAGGAGGCCAAGTTCCTGAATCTAATAGGTTAGGGAAGGATCTCTGCTGCCTAGGGATAAGTTACAGATTCTTAATTGGTGCACTGCTGGAAGCCAGAAAACAGGAAATTGCCTTTCTGTAAGGGTGTGCTATATAAATCAGCCCAAATCCATGGATTCTGACAACTGTGCTGAGATCTAAATGTGGACCTATTTCTCATCAGCTTTTCTTCCCTCAAATCCAGGGGTCTGGGTTTATGTTTTAAAGTCCCTGAGTTCCTATAGTTAGCAAGGACCACATGATCATTTTGGAAAACAGTCCAGCCCAGTGTTCATGGGTAGAACACTGCCCAAAAGCCTACAAGGTCTTCACAATTAGGTAGAAAACAATAAGTGACTGTGTCCTCTTAGAATAACAAAAGAAGCCCTAAAGCACCTTTACAGTACGATTCAGCTCACACAGAATGCACTGATGTGGCATGTTAAAGCAGCATGAAAACACTCCACGCGGAGACTTCCTTTCTCTCCTAGCTTGGACGTAGCTAACCTTTTCTCCGGAGGACAGCTCTTCGTATTCCATGATGAAGCTCAACTGTCCACCAAATGGAGAATATGCAAAACTGAAACACCAACTTCCAGTTGTTTTTTTTTTTTTAAGTGAAAGAAAATTGTCCTAAGACACATATCAACTGTGTAATATTTATACATTCCAAGATAACTAAATGAAATAAATACAGCTAGTGTCAACAGGAGAGCTATTTCTACAACCTAAAGCTGATAGCAGTCAGGCTCAGGCCTCCATCTCAACGGTCAGTGACTCCAAGTAAGCTATGGAAATTTACCACACTTTCTCCAACTTGAATCCGGGGGCAAAGGGTGAATGTCAGAGAAGAGAAAATAAACAATGAGATAGAGAAGGCTGAAATAAGTCTGGAACAATCTGAATAGAGAAAGCATAGTAAGTAATCAATTAAGAAAATCAACTTTTGAAAGGCTTCGGGAAACATGGAAAGAACGGTAAATGTAGAATTCTCTCAAGACAATACTATTTATACTGAACAGGGTTTCTGAAACTTGGAACTATTAACAGCTGGGGTAATTTTTTGCTGGGAGGAACCATTTAGCAGCATCACCGTGGCCTCAATCTACTAGATGCTACAAGCATGCCCCCTTGGTGCGGGGGAAAAAAACCCACCTCCGGTTTAGAACCACTAACAGATAAGTATTCCAGTGGTCATTAAAACGTCCCTCAAGTCAAACAAAACATTAAGAAGTGGGTTACCCACTACACGTGTGTATATTTTCACTTTTCACTGAGCAGTCAGCAAAAGTGAGCCTCGGTAGTACTTTAATGACTAGAAACCAGACCAAAGACCTCCCGTGAGCCCCTCAGCCTTAAGTCTGGGGTGGAAAGGGAAGGATGATGTGGGGAAACTGAAGGAAGCATGCCCAGCGTGGTGTGAAGGAAAGCGGGGGGAGAGAGGAGAACTGAAATGAATCCTGCTGGGGCTGCTGAAGCACTCGGTACAGGGGAGAAGAGTGGGCTGTGTGCTCGTCGTGTGCCAACGCTCATTTCCTAAGTTACCAGCCTGGCAGCGTCACCAAGCTCATGGCTGACATAACAATGGACAGAGCCCTAGGTCAGCCTGGGTAGGTGGGTGTGTGACTGCAGAGAATGCTGGATTCCCCTTGGCAGTGACAGTCCTGTTGCTTAAGTGGCCTGAGGCCAAAAGGGCAGGAGAAATCAGAACACGGCAAGGTGAGAACTGGCACGTGATTCCCTCTCGTCTTGGGACTTTCTTGAGATGCTGGAACCGTGGATCACAAGCTCATGAGACAGTTGCAAAGGTGGCACCGTACTGCTCCAAGAGAACCCAGGTGGAACATGTATCATTTAAGCACCCACATTAAAACAAGACAGGCTGAGAGAATTTAAAGAGATTCATTGCATTAATCTTGCAGGGCATACCATTACAATAGGTAGAGATGAGTACAGACTAAAAAGTTACAGAAAAAAAATCTAAGACAGGCACTGCCTGAAAAAAGAGTTAATGCGTGAAAGAATGTATGAATACATTGTTGGATTTAGTGGGAAATAAGCATTACGTAAATAATGACAAAAAGAAATTATAATCCTCCAGATAAAATAGGAAACTGATAGCTAGTGGGAAGCAGCCGCATAGCACAGGGAGATCAGCTCGGTGCTTTGCGTCTACCTAGAGGGTGGGATAGGGAGGGTGGGAGGGAGACGTAAGAGGGAGGGGATATGGGGATATAAGTATAGGTATAGCTGATTCACTCTGTTATACAACAGAAACTAACACAACAATGTAAAGCAATTATACTCCAATAAAGATGTTAAAAAAAAATAGAAATCTAAGTCCATATTGAGATCACTAAATATGGAAAGGAGAAACCTCTTCCATACAGTAAAATGTTAACCAAAGAAAGTAGAAGAAATGATGGAACTACGACATCATTCTCTGGCAACCATCATTCAAGAAATATCAATGGATGATACAACTAGTGGTTGCAAATTTGATAAGAACAGAATGTATTCATACCCTCAAAGCACCTCTGCACAGAATACTTATTAGTTACAACAGAAACACCTGTAAGTGTCCTCTGTAATCAAGTGATCACATTTAAAAATCACAAATCATGGGATGAACCTAGCAGCACAGGGGACTCAAGGAGAGTGCAGAATTCCACTGTCGTTTTCTAGGTCTTTGCTAAAGATACACAACCCAAATCTAATCAAAAGCAAAGACAAGACAAGCTCCAAGCGAGACCCAGCAGACAAAATACGTGACGTGTAACCTTCAAAAATATCAAAGTCACGAAAGGTAAAAAAAAGGCTGAGGGAACCTATATCCGGTTGAAAGAGACCACAGAAACAGAAAAACTAAATGCAATGCACGATTCTGTACTGAATCTTTTTGCTATAAAGATCAGTATTAGGACAACTGGCAAAACTTGAGTAGGGTCTGTGGTTGTCGCATGCCAACATTAATTTCCTGATTTTGATGGTTGTATTGTGGTTTTGTAGGAGAATGTCCTAGTTTGTAGGAAACACACACATAAGTATCATATCAACAGTTGGCTTCAAATGGTTTGGAAAAATAAAAATTCCTGGAATTGTTTTTGCAACTGTGCTTAAGTTTAGGATTATTTCAGGGACTTCCCTGGTGGCGCAGTGGTTACGAATCCGCCTGCCAATGCAGGGGAAACAGTTCAAGCCCTGGTCCAGGATGATCCCACATGCCACGGAGCAACTAAGCCCTTGCGGCACAACTACTGAGCCTGCGCTCTAGAACCCTCGAGCCACAACTAGCAGCCCATGTGCCTAGAACCCGTGCTCCGCAAAAAAGAGAAGCCACTACAATGAGAAGCCTGCACACCACAAAGAAGAGTAGCCCCGGCTCGCCACAACTAGAGAAAGCTCACACGCAGCAACGAAGAACAGAGAACCAATGCAGCCAAAAATAAACAAATAATTAATTTTTAGAAAAGATTATTTCAGTCAGCTCTACCCACCACCAGTCCCTCCCATCAGGAGACTTACACAAGCCTCTTAGATAGCCTATTCCACCAAAGGGCAGAGAGCAAAAGCAAAAAGAACTACAATCCTGCAGCCTGTGGAACAAAAACCACAGTCACAGAAAGATAGACAAGATGAAAAGGCAGAGGGCTATGTACCAGATGAAGGAACAAGATAAAACCCCAGAAAAACAAATGAAGTGGAGGTAGGCAACCTTCCAGAAAAAGAATTCAGAATAATGATAGTGAAGATGATCCAGGACCTTGGAAAAACAATGGAGGCAAAGATTGAGAAGATGCAAGAAATGTTTAACAAAGACCTAGAAAAATTAAAGAACAAACAGAGATGAACAATACAATAACTGAAATGAAAACTACACTAGAAGGAATCAATAGCAGAATAACTGAAGCAGAAGAATGGATAAGTGACCTGGAAGACAGAATGATAGAATTCACTGCTGCAGAACAGAATAAAGAAAAGAACAATGAAAAGAAATGAAGACGGCCTAAGAGACCTCTGGGACAACATTAAATGCAATCAACATTTGCATTATAGGGGTCCCAGAAGGAGAAGAGAGACAGAAAGGACCAGAGAAAATATTTGAAGAGATTATGGTCAAAAACTTCCCTAACATGGGAAAGGAAATAGCCACCCAAGTCCAGGAAGCGCAGCGAGTCCCATACAGGATAAACCCAAGGAGAAACACAGAGTAATCAAATTGGCAAAAATTAAAGACAAAGAAAAATTATTCAAAGCAGCAAGGGAAAAGTGAAAAATAACATACAAGGGAACTCCCCTAAGGTTAACAGCTGATTTCTCAGCAGAAACTCTACAAGCCAGAAGGGAGTGGCATGACACACTTAAAGTGATGAAAGGGAAGAACAACCAAGATTACTCTACCTGGCAAGGATCTCATTCAGATTCGATGGAGAAATCAAAAGCTTTACACACAAGCAAAAGCTAAGAGGATTCAGCACCACCACACCAGCTCTACAACAAATGCTAAAGGAACCTCTCTAAGTGAGAAACACGAGAGAAGAAAAGGATGTACAAAAACAAACCCAAAACAATTAAGAAAATGGACATAGGAACATACATATCAATAATTACCTTAAACATGAATGGATTAAATGCTCCAACCAAAAGACACAGGCATGCTGAATGGATACAAAACCAAGACCCATCTATATGATGTCTACAAGAGACCCACTTCAGACCTAGGGACACATACAGACTGAAAGTGAGGGGATGGAAAAAGATATTCTATGCAAATGCAAATCAAAAGAAAGCTGGAGCAACAATACACATATCAGATAAAATAGACTTTAAAATAAAGAATGTTACAAGAGACAGGGAAGGACACTACATAACGATCAAGGGATCAATCCAAGATGAAGATATAACAATTATAAATATATATGCACCCAACATAGGAGCACCTCAATACATAAGGCAACTGCTAACAGCTATAAAAGAGGAAATTGACACTACCACAATAATAGTGGGGGACTTTAACATCTCACTTACACCAATGGACAGATCATCCAAAATGAAAATAAATAAGGAAACAGAAGCTTTAAATGACACAATAGGCCAGATAGATTTAATTGATATTTATAGGACATTCCATCCAAAAACAGCAGATTACACTTTCTTCTCAAGTGTACACGGAACATTCTCCAGGATAGATCATGTCTTGGGTCACAAATCAAGCCTCAGTGAATTTAAGAAAATTGAAATCATATCAAACATCTTTTCTGACCACAACGCTATGAGATTAGAAATGAATTACAGGGGAAAAAAACCATAAAAAGCACAAAAACACATGAAGGCTAAACAATACGTTACTAAACAACCAAGACATCACTGAAGAAATCAAAGAGGAAATCAAAAAATACTTAGAGACAAATGACAGTGAAAACACGATGATCCAAAACCTATGGGATGCAGCAAAAGCAGTTCTAAGAGGGAAGTTTACAGCTATACAAGCCTACCTCGAGAAACAAGAAAAATCTCAAGTAAACAATCTAACCTTACACCTAAAGGAACTAGAGAAAGAAGAACAAACAAAACCCAAAGTTAGCAGAAGGAAAGAAATCATAAAGATCAGAGCAGAAATAAATGAAATAAAAACAAAGAAAACAATAGAAAAGATCAATAAAACTAAAAGCTGGTTCTTTGAGAAGATAAACAAAATTGATAAACCACTAGCCAGACTCATCAAGAAAAGGAGGGAGAGGACTCAAATCAATAAAATTAGAAATAAAAAAGGAGAAGTTACAACAAACACTGCCGAAATACAAAGCATCCTGAGAGACTACTACAAGCAACTCTATGCCAATAAAATGGACAACCTGGAAGAAATGGACAAATTCTTTGAAAGGTATAAACTTTCAAGACTGAACCAGGAAGAAACAGAAAATATGAACAGACCAATCAGAAGTTATGAAATTGAAACTGTGATTAAAAATCGTCCAACAAACAAAATTCCAGGACCAGAAGGCTTCACAGGTGAATTCTATCAAACATTTAGAGAAGAGCTAACACCCATCCCTCTCAAACTCTTCCAAAAACCTGCAGAGGAAGTAACACTCCCAAACTCATTCTATGAGGCCACCATCACCCTGATACCAAAACCAGACAAAGATACTACAAAAAAAGAAAATTACAGACCAATATCACTGATGAATATAGATGCAAAAATCCTCAACAAAATACTAGCAAAGAGAATCCAACAACACATTAAAAGGATCATACACCATGATCAAGTGGGATTTATCCCAGGGATGCAAGGATTCTTCAATATATGCAAATCAATCAATGTGATACGCCATATTAACAAACTGAAGGAAAAAACCATATGATCATCTCAATAGATGAAGAAAAAGCTTTTGACAAAATTCAGCAACCATTTATGATAAAAACTCTCCGGAAAGTGGTCATAGAGGGAACCTACCTCAACATAATAAAGGGCATATATGACAAACCCACAGAAACATAATTCTCAATGGTGAAAAACTGAAAGCATTTCCTCTAAGATCAGGAACAAGACAAGGATGTCCACTCTCACCACTATTATTCAACATAGTTTTGGAAGTCCTAGCCATGGCAATCAGAGAAGAAAAAGAAATAAAAGGAATACAAATTGAAAAAGAAGAAGTAAAACTGTCACTGTTTGCAGATGACATGATACTATACATAGAGAATCCTAAAAATGCCACCAGAAAACTACTAGAGCTAATCAATGAATTTGGTAAAATTGCAGGACACAAAATTAATGCACAGAAATCTCTTGCATTCCTATACACTAATGATGAAAAATCTGAAAGAGAAATTATGGATATTATGGAAACACATTTACCATTGCAACAAAAAGAATAAAATACCTAGGAATAAACCTACCTAGGGAGACAAAAGACCTGTATGCAGAAAACTATAAGACACTGATGAAAGAAGTTAAAGATGATAACCAACAGATGGAGAGATACACCATGTTCTTGGATTGGAAGAATCAATATTATGAAAATGACTCTACTACCCAAAGCAATCTACAGATTCAATGCAATCCCTATCAAACTACCAGTGGAATTTTTCACAGAACTAGAACCAACAATTTCACAATTTCTATGGAAACACAAAAGACCCTGAATAGCCAAAGCAATCTTGAGAACGAAAAACGGAGCTAGAGGAATCAGGCTCCCTGACTTCAGACTATACTACAAAGCTACAGTAATCAAGACAGTATGGTACTGGCACAAAAACAGAAAGATAGATCAATGGAACATGATAGAAAGCCCAGAGATAACCCCCCGCACATATGGTCACCTTATCTTTGATAAAGGAGGCAGGAATGTACAGTGGAGAAAGGACAGCCTCTTCAATAAGTGGTGCTGGGAAAACTGGACAGCTAGATGTAAAAGTATGAGATTAGAACACTCCCTAACACCATACACAAAAATAAACTCAAAATGGATTAAAGACCTAAATGTAAGGCCAGAAACTATCAAACTCTTAGAGGAAAACATAGGCAGAACACTCTCTGACATAAATACAGCAAGATCCTTTTTGATCCACCTCCTACAGAAATGGAAATTAAAACAAAAATAAACAAATGGGACCTAATGAAACTTCAAAGCTTTTGCACAGCAAAGGTAACCATAAACAAGACCAAAAGACAACCCTCAGGATAGGAGAAAACATTTGCAAATGAAGCAACTGACAAAGGATTAATTTCCGAAATTTACAAGCAGCTCATGCAGCTCAATAACAAAAAAACAAACAACCCAATCCAAAAATGGGCAGAAGACCTAAGTGGACATTTCTCCAAAAAAGATATACAGATTGCGAACAAACACATGAAAGAATGCTCAACATCATTAATCATTAGAAAGATGCAAATCAAAACTACAATGAGATATCATGTCACACCAGTCAGAATGGCCATCATCAAAAAATCTAGAAACAATAAATGCTGGAGAGGGTGTGGAGAAAAGGGAACACTCTTGCACTGCTGGTGGGAATGTAAATTGGTTCAGCCACTATGGAGAACACTATGGAGGTTCCTTAAAAAACTACAAATAGAACTACCATATGACCCAGCAATCCCACTACTGGGCATATACCCAGAGAAAACCAGAATTCAAAATGACACATGCACCCCAATGTTCATTGCAGCACTATTTACAATAGCCAGGTCATGGAAGCAACCTAAATGCCCATCGACAGGCGAATGGATAAAGAAGTTGTGGTACATATACACAATGCAATATTACTCAGCCATAAAAAGGAACGAAACTGAGTCATCTGTTGAGACGTGGATGGACCTAGAGACTGTCATACAGAGTGAAGTAAGTCAGAGAGAAACAAATATCGTATATTAACGCATGTATGTGGAACCTAGAAAAATGGTACAGATGAACCTGCTTGCAGGGCAGAAGTTGAGACAGATGTAGAGAACAAACGTATGGACAACAAGGGGGGAAAACCACGGTAGGGTGGGGATGGTGGTGTGCTGGATTGGGCGATTGGGATTGACATGTATACAGTGATGTGTATAAAATTGATGACTAATAAGAACCTGCAGTATAAAAAAACAAACAAACAAAAAACCAACTAATACTAAACTTTCTTTGGGTTATTTGTATGGAAATATGTTAATATAAATGTTTCAGACATTACATGAAATTTCTAAAAATCTTACATATTCTGGTATAATGTTATAAGTCATAATTCTAGTTATTACTTTAAAATGTATATCTCAGAAATAAGTAAAAAAAAGATTATTTCAAAATAAAAAACAAAGTATTATGCTTGGATTAAATTTCTTTCAACCAATGGGAACTTTAAAGGACTTTACAATAATTAGAAATATTTTGCTAACACGTTGGTGAAAATACATGTTCCTAGTCAGTAGAAATAACTTGGGAAATAAGTAAACTTTACTTCTGCATAATAAAAATACTTAGTATTCAAAGACACTGGATTTGCTAAGGAGTTTGAAAGAAGAAATATTGCCTTACAGGAAAAATACCCTTGATTATTTTTTACTATTTTTTTTTTAATGCCAAGGATAGCTATATTACTGGTACAACTATCTGCTTTAAAATATTTTTCAGGGCTTCCCTGGTGGCGCAGTGGTTGAGAGTCCGCCTGCCGATGCAGGGGACACGGGTTCGTGCCCCGGTCCGGGAGGATCCCACATGCCATGGGGCGGCTGGGCCCGTGACCCATGGCCGCTGAGACTGCACGTCCAGATCCTGTGCTCCGCAACGGGAGAGGCCACAACAGTGAGAGGCCCGCGTACCGAAAAAAAAAAAAAAAAAATTTCAGAGCCCAACTGTTTTATCTGATTAAGCTGATTTTTCAAAGGATGTGTATATGTGTGTGTATGACACACATACTATTCAAGTTCAAATAGCTTCACATTAATGATTGTTGCACAGCTTGTTCTGACCACAAAATCCTGAGGCACATTAATTTTGAGTGCCTAGTCAGGTAGAGTTCAAACAGCCCAGACAGTTAACTGGAGCAACACCGGGAGGGATCTTTAAGCAATAAAAGTTATGTTAGAGAGATCGGTCTCTCCGTAGCTTCTAGACACTGTTCTAAGTTGCCAAGTCTCCCACACTACGGGGCTAGTGACAAGCCTTGGTATGAGGAAGACATTAATTCAGCTCAGCGCTTCTCCACTGGGGGTTATTTTGTCCCCTGGGGACACCAGGCAACATCTGGAGACATTTTTGGTCACCAGCACTGGGGCATGGGTGCTACTATCATCTAGTGGCTGGAGGCCAGGGATGCTGCTCTGCACCCTCCAGTGTACAGGACGGCCCCCCGCAGAGAACGGTCCAGCTCTGACTGTCCGTAGTGTGGAAGCTACGAACCGCTGACCTAGGCTGTTGTCAAACACCCCCTTTGACAGAAGGGGCTTAGCATAGTTTGGTTCCCCTGGTTTACCCACAAAGTGGGTAGATTCCCACTTTGTAGATTCAGAAGGAGTTTCCAGGGGACTCAAGGGGGAACAGGGAATGATCTGAAGAAATACTGTAGAAGTGTCCTAAAAGGATTTTTTTTTTTTCTTTGCGTTACGCGGGCCTCTCACTGCTGTGGCCTCTCCCGCTGCGGAGCACAGGCTCCGGACGCGCAGGCTCAGCGGCCATGGCTCACGGGCCCAGTCGCTCCGCGGCACGTGGGATCCTCCCGGACCGGGGCACAAACCCGTGTCCCCTGCATCGGCAGGCGGACTCTCAACCACTGCGCCACCAGGGAAGCCCAGGATATTATTTTTGATCATACTTTCAAAAACTATGTTTTTATGATTATTGAAAATTATTCTCCGGCAGGTACAGAGTAATGGGCAACATGATCTCATGGACTTTGAGTGCAATGATGCAACGGCCTCGCAATATTCAGTCTACAGTCAGAGTGATGCAGCTCTCAAGGGAAGTTAAAAAAGTTTCTCACATTTGAAAATACCATACATTTCATGAGCCAGAGGTCATGTGGTAGGGAGCTGGGTTGCTTATAGAGGTAGAGGCAGAGAGAACTCTGAAAAGAAGACACAGGAAAATGAGGGGGAGACATTGGTGTGCACTTTCCAAAGAGCTGTGGAATGTGAACCTGGAGAACAAATCCTGCGAGCGAGGGCCTGTGCTGCCCTCCATTCACAGAGCAGCTACGCCTTCCAGGTAGGCAATACCCTCTTGCATCTTGTTATCCCCGCAAGACGGTTCCCTCTTGATGGTTTTTAAGAAAAACACACGTGTGGCAAATTCTGATTTAGGGGTAAAACAAGTGAATTCATTATTTATTTGTCAATAAGTAGAATTTTTAAAAATGTATTAACTTTCCCATTTTCAGGCAACCTCAGCTCTTTTTACTTGATCCAAAATGATGAATTACGCTACCTCTACTTGATTTCTAAAAGTTGTATGAAATAATAGGTTTTTAACCCATAGCTACTTTTATTTTTTTTTAATTTTTTTATTTTTTGGCTGCACTGCGTGGAATGCAGATCTTAGTTCCCGGACCAGGGATCAAATCCTCACCCCCTGCAGTGGAAGCTCGGAGTCTTAACCACTGGACCACCAGGGAAGTCCCGACCCATAGCTACTTTTTAAATTCATTTATTTCTTATAATACTACCATTCTTGCATTAAATATCAGAACCTATATATCAAACTTCAAGGTCTGTAACTTGGAAGAACTGTTCCCCTGAAACACATTACATCTCAGATATTTCAATGGAATGAATATCGTGTTTCAGATCACGGAGAACCACAGGGGTTAAACCCAGTCAAGAACCTTAGGGGAAAACCAAAACCAATATAGAAACTGCCCTGTAAATATTTCAAACCTGAAGACCAAACGCAGGGACAAACAAGGCAGGAAATTTGGGGCCAGAGATTCAAGATGTGGTTGAGAAAATTCCAGAGGAAAAGAACTGGTGTAGAGGAGGAATCATCCGGGGTAACTGACCTTTTTTTATCTTTATTTTTTAATTTTTTTTTATTGGAGCATAGTTGCTTTACAATGTTGTGTTAGTTTCTACTGTAGAGCAAAGTGAATCGGCTATACGTATAAATATATCCCCTCTTTTTTGGATTTCCTTCCCATTTAGGTCACCGCATAACTGACTTTCATGGATAGAAGCCTGCACATTTGAAGTTCATCTTTGTTTTTGTTTTGTTTTGTTTTGTTTTTTGGCGGTATGCGGGCCTCTCAGCGCCGGGGCCTCTCCCATTGCGGAGCACAGGCTCCGGACGCGCAGGCTCAGCGGCCGTGGCTCACGGGCCCAGCCGCCCCATGGCATGTGGGATCCTCCCAGACCGGGACACGAACCCGTGTCCCCTGCATCGGCAGGCGGACTCTCAACCACTGCGCCACCAGGGAAGCCCTGAAGTTCATCTTTATGGGCGAGAAGCTGCAAGACCCATAGGAGAGGTGGCTGATGGCCAGAGGGGAAGCGGGCAGATCTGGTCCAGCCAGGACTATGACTCGCCATGTGTTACCATGTTTGCTTAGTAATGGGTCCCCTCGGCATCCACACAGCATTCATTCGATAGATGTTTATTGAAGCCACCTGCGGGAGAGCTCCTGTACAAGCCATCAGTTGCCTTCTAGTCTCTGACACACCTTTTTCCTACCCTGCAAATACTAATGGGTCACCGAACGCTCACAAGCACTAGAGCCACTGCTCATGACCGTATGATGCAGACATTGCTACTTCCTAATCACACTCGCAGAAACAAGGTTGAGAAACAAACGTGGCCCGAATCACAGAGCTATTAGAAAATGCAGCCAGGCCTGGAAAGGTGACTCCTGCGATTTCTCACTTCCCACTGAAATACCTTTGAGCAAAAGAAAGACAATCTCTCTCTCTGCCACTGAAAGCTATCTGACCACGCCTGTCCTCAGAAGACACAGAAGAACCTCCACTCACGATAAACATAATGGAGGTAAGCAAGAAAAACCAGTAAGTAGCTACCTAAAGCCAAATCAAGCTATGTGGAGACCATGGATAATATAATAAGTGGGTACATCTAGAAAATATATTCCCTAAATATCTATGCCCGTGAACTATTTTTTGAATGGAGGAGGAAAACTATCTTAATACGGATAACCACGTGCATATTCTTCTGTGTTTGAGGTAAGAAATGTATTTCACGCATGCAACATAATATCCTAACTTAGTTGGCAGAGAACCACTCATCCTTATTAAGGACAGAGTTTAGCCTCATGGATAGAATTACGAAGTCTGCTTCTAGTTTACCACACTGCCCCATGCATTATTAATTTGCAGAATTTCACATGACTGAAACAGAATATTTCAGTTGATCGTCAACTGCCTCAGAGTTTGAGGGTCAGCCAGAAGTCTCTTTGTCTAACAGGAGGAGTGTCTCCTTGTTTAGTATCTCCACTTGAAGACACTGCATCTGCTTCAAGGCGGAAACCAATTACACTCCTCCGGTCACTTGAGAAGTTATATGTAAAAACAGGAATTAACTGACTACTTAGATCCAATTTAATTTTTTTTGCTCAGGAGCTGGTATTCTGGAGAGTTAGCTGGCTGGTCTTCGGCTTAATTCGAATTCTGAGAATTCCTGCGCGCAAGTCATATATCAAAGGACCTTGCTGACCCACTGTATTACCCGTAGTTCAGAGTCAACTACAATTATTCCGCTAGGTAGAAATACCGCGAGGAAGCAGGCTGAGGGCCTGGTGTGCTGTTCCAATCCCCTCCCATTGACTAGTCTTTCTACAGCATCAGGGCTTGTGACACCCAAATACAAAGTGGAATTAACAAGGCAAAGAAACGAGTTACTGAGAGAGAGGACCAACTTGCACACTCTCAGGATAGAAAGGATATGGTAAGTATATAAAATGTCTCCAGAAAGAGGAAACACACAGAGAAGAGAGGGCTGAGGTGGGGCTT
The DNA here is from genome assembly GCF_008692025.1 of Phocoena sinus. Lineage (NCBI taxonomy): Eukaryota > Metazoa > Chordata > Mammalia > Artiodactyla > Phocoenidae > Phocoena > Phocoena sinus. Next base: position 5,534,744 of record NC_045784.1, on the reverse strand, counting down.
TGGGATTTTCCTGAGTTGGAATTCAGAATGGCGTAGAGATTGTAAGGACTCACTTCCTGCAGAACAAAATGAGTGGGAGCCCCACACCCACACCCGAGCCAACAAAACGTGTGTGTTCTAAAGGTGGCAGACCTCACTGCAATTTAAAAAATAAAAGTTCTAGTGCATCAAAAGAACAAAGTCAGACTGGCTCAAAACTCTCCCCACCATGTGAAGTACCAAAGACATTAGACCCAAGTTAATCAGCTCTTGAGGAAACAGCTCATGATCTGAGAATTTTCTGCCCATCTCACTTGTCATTCAGGGAACGGAAACAGTGAAAGATCATTTTAGGACGTGCAGGGACTGAGAGTATATTACCCGTGAGAAGTAAATTACACTAACCTCCCTCGTATAAATAAACTTGAAGTCAGGAATGTAACAGTTGATATGGAAATAGTTGTGGCAAAGTCAAAAAGCTTGTAACAGGAAAAACTCCAACACACATGCTATTTATATGGTCGTAACACTTAATAAAAGTGTACAAACAATGCTTGAAAATCAAGGTAAAAGATCATTTAAAGAGAATCCAGATGCAAAATTCTACAAGAAGCAAATGATAACTAACAACTGGGAAGACTGAGGAAACACAGGAACACTGAAAAGTAAAATTTTATTAATCCTGGTGACAAATGAAGACAAGGGGATTAAAGTGTATTCTTTACAATATAAGGGTAACCTTCAGTAGAAAGATCACAAGAATCACATGCATTCTAGAATTCTAGGGAAAGAACAACAACAACAAAAGAGTATATGTAGGGGAATGGGAACATAAACACAACACAAGAAACTATAATAATCAAAACAATATATGCAAAAAGCCAGAATTAAGATTGCACACATAAGCTTAAAGACTCCAAAGTTCACCTATTGAAAAGTCACAGACGAAGTGAGAGAGTGGCATGGACATATATACGCTACCAAATGTAAAACAGATAGCTAGTGGGAAGCAGCCGCACAGCACAGGGAGATCAGCTCGGTGCGTTGTGACCACCTAGTGGGGTGGGATAGGGAGGGTGGGAGGGAGGGAGACGCAAGGGGGAAGAGATATGGGGATATATGTATAACTGATTCACTTTGTTACAAAGCAAAAACTGACACACCACTGTAAAGCAATTATACTCCAATAAAGATGTTAAAAAATATAAAAGTCACAGATAAGAAAATATACAGATACATAATTTCCTACTTTACCTAAGAGGCAAATAAAGGTAAAACTAATGATAACAAAATAATAAGAATGCTAGAATAAATTACCATGAAAAAAAATCTCAAGAATGTAATGAACATATAAACTTATAAATTGTAACCAAAAAGTAACTGGGAAAAATATATGTTTGAAAATACCCTTGATATTTTTAACAACAACAACAACAAAAGTAACATGCGATACGCACCATCATACGTTAAGGGTACTAACCAGGTGCAACAATTATAATAATGGGTGTGTGTGTGTGTGTGTGTGTGTGTGTGTGTGTGTGTGTGTTTTGCAGTACGCAGGCCTCTCACCGTTGTGGCCTCTCCCGTTGCGGAGCACAGGCTCCGGAAGCGCAGGCTCCGCGGCATGTCGGATCTTCCCGGACCGGGGCACGAACCCGCGTCCCCTGCATCGGCAGGCAGACTCTCAACCACTGCGCCACCAGGGAAGCCCTATAATAATGTTTTTGTTTAAACAAATTCATATGGATAGTTTCAATATCAATAGTACAAATAGCTAATCTTGTTATGGAGGATCCAAGTTTAAGCATTCAAGATAATAAGGAAGACTATATTATTCACTGATACCTTTTTGAACAATAAAATTTGAGCTCATGGGCACAACAAACTCCTTTTGGGATGGCTGAGAAATTAAATATAAAAGTCTTTGAGAACTAGATGAAAATATGAGTGAATATTTATCTCATCCTGCAATACACAATGATCTTTACAAACAGAAAACAAAATAGGTTAAAATTTTCACTATATGTGAATTTAATTTTTTGCATTTTAACAAAACCATGGAAAAAAATTTACTCATTAAACATCTAGGGAAAAAATGTGCAATCTATGTGGCGGAAAAGATTTTGTAACGGACTGAATGTTTGCGTCTTCCCCAAAATTCATATGTTGAAGTCCCAACATCCAATGTGACGTATTAGGAAGTGGGGCCTTTGGGAGATGACTGCATCGTAAGAGAGGAGCCTCCACTGTGAGGTCAGTGTTCCTCTAAGAAGACATCACTGCTCTCTCTCCCCCGTGTGATGCCATAAGGACAAGATGGCCATCTGAAAGTCGGGAAGAGAGCTCCCACCAAGAACCTCACTATGCCAGCACCTTGATCTGGGACTTCCAGTCTCCAGAGCCGTGAGAAATAAATTTCTGTTGTCTAGACCCCCCGGCCTATGGTATTTTGTTATGGCAGCCCAAGCTGACTAAGACAGATGTTAAAATACCTTTAATAAGCAAAGAATATTCAAAAGTCACTAGGAAAGTGTTGTAAAACTTTGTACACCAAAAAAGGTGTCAGCAGCTATTTAAAATAATTTAATCTCAGTATTATTCACCAAAATAATGAGATATTTCTCATCTATTAAATTCAATAAGCATTAACAGAAATAAGGAATAACCAGTGAGTGAGAGAGAGATCATGGAAATAAGCCCGTGCATATTCTGTTGTTGGGACTTTTGTCAGACTTTCATTAGTATAATGTTTCTGAGTTGAAACTGGAAAAATATATAAAACATAACTCCATGGGGGGAGAGGGGAGAGGAGGATTAATGACCAGAACCATCCTATTAAGAGAGAAAGAATTGTGAAGTAAATGGTATCAGGACAACTGGCTAGCAATCTGGCTAAAATAAAAGATTCAGAGTTTCACATCATATCAAACACTGACTTTAATCCTCAGTGACTTAGTGAATTTAATTAAAAATATAAAATGCCAAGAAGAAGGCACAATGAGTGTCTCATCTCCTCAAGGTGAAGGATTTTTAATCTTTTATGTAGTGAAGGCAAAGAATAATTTTCTATTATAATGATACATAATTGTAAGTATGTATAATTATATATAAACTAAATCATAAGTGTTTTAGAAACTTATAAAGGTTATCCTAACCCGTCAAGAATTAGCCCACTTAGCAACATTATCAGTCATGTTTCTTACAAACTTGAATTCCATTCTTAAACATTTGAACCAACTGTCTTCTCCTACATCAGTGTTCATATATTTTCACTCAAATTAGGATGTGAATTCCTCCTAAGTAGGAACTGTCTTAGTCATCTTTGTCTGCTCTATAGGACACAGCTTTGTAATTAATAGGTGACCTTTATTTAGATTTAGAAAAAACATTATATATGTATTTTTACTTTATATTCAACACTTTGCTAACAGTCCATGTCAGAGTGACTCCATTCCCATGTTTCCCTGGAATCTGCTTGGCCCCCTTTCCATAATTATATGGATTTTTTTTTAAGCCTAGAGCTCCGTGATTTTCTAGAGCTCCACTAATGATTACAGTTCCTCCCATGTCCTGCATCCTTTACATCAGTGGTTCTTTTCTCTGGACCATCCCCCCTGTGTACCAGAAATACTTCATCGTACCTTTTTAACTCTCCTTAAATAAAATTCATAGGTACCATAGTCTACCTACATATATTATTATAAATATTATAGGAAACAATGCCCACTGCAATGCAAAGCAGAAACAAAGACACTATAATTTTTTATAATTCTGTTTTTAAATACATAAATACTTGGGCACGATGACAACAGAATGCAGAATGTTGTTACAGGGTTGCTCCTATTTTTAAACAACAACTTAGATACAGGAGATGTCAGACACTGTTCACATGAATAATGATACTTTCAAAAGAAACTGACATTTTGAAAACGGATAAGTATGTTGGTGCCTAGTTGTAAATCTACCGAAAATACATAATATCACGTGCAGCCTGATACATGAGTGAGTACCCACAACTCAGAGAGCAAGGGGGATTTTCAAAAATGACGAGATTTTCTCAAGTAGTGAACTCTCAGTGGTATTCTCAACGAACGAAAGTATTTCTTCGATTGACCTGCAGGTTGCATTCCTCCAGTACTCAATATATGTTAGAACCATAAAGAGAATGTCTTGGGTTTCTATGTATAACAAAGTTAGCTTTTGGCTTTGGAGAATCGTATATAACTTTATCCTGTGGGACATTCAAAATGCTGTGAGTGACCTGGGGCCCTTCTCTATTGAGTTACTTCATTGCCTGTGGAATCCCGCCAGGACTGTGGCAACTAAAGCACCTCTGAACACTATTTCAGAATGTTGCTATTTCTTCTGATCTTTCTTTTTGTTTATTGGTACCATTTTTTTTTTTTTTTTTTTTGCGGTAGGCAGGCCTCCCACTGCTGTGGCCCCTCCCGCCGCCGAGCACAGGCTCCGGACGCACAGGCTCAGCGGCCATGGCTCACGGGCCCAGCCGCTCCGCGGCACGTGGGATCCTCCCAGACCGGCGCACGAACCCGCGCCCCCTGCATCGGCAGGCGGACTCTCAACCACTGCGCCACCAGGGAAGCCCTATTGGTACCATTTGAAACACAACTTTCTCACATTCTCAGCCTCTTCCCCCTCTCGTTAAGTCCTTCACCTGCCCCTGTGTTTACCTCTGTATGGATTAACATTTGCAAATGGATTCTGTTTTTAGTAACACACATAGATAGATCTCCTCAGCAGGAAATATAGGTGATTTTTTTAAACATCTTTATTGGAGTATAATTGCTTTACAGTGTTGTGTTAGTTTCTGCTGTATAACAAAGTGAATCAGTTATACATATACATATCTTCCCTCTTGCGTCTCCCTCCCTCCCACCCTCCCTATCCCACCCCTCTAGGTGGTCACAAAGCACTGAGTTGATCTCCCTGTGCTATGCAGCTGCTTCCCACTAGCTAGCTATTTTACGTTTGGTACTGTATATATGTCCATGCCACTCTCTCACTTCGTCCCAGCTTCCCCTTCCCCTCCCCGTGTCCTCAAGTCCATTCTCTAGTAGGTCTGTGTCTTTATTCCCGTCTCTTGCCCCTAGGTTCTTCTTGACATTTTTTCCCCTTAGATTCCATATATATATATGTTAGCATATGGTATTTGTCTCTCTTTCTAACCTACTTCACTCTGTATGACAGACTCTAGGTCCATCTACCTCACTACAAATAACTCAATTTCGTTTCTTTTTATGGCTGAGTAATATTTACAGGTGATATTTTTATTAGCTGAGTTACTATGAATTTAGTCAGAAGGGTTTTCGTAGAAAGAATTCAAGGAAATTCAGCGAATGAACACTTAAAGAGATAAAACTGATAAGCCCAAATATTTCATTTATTTAATGGGAAATGGTATTACACGAAGATACATTTTTTTAATCTTGTGTCACAACTGAATACTTCTGTATGTCAAAATGGCCAGAATGTTCAGTCATCACATTAGGAAAGTTAAACTTACTCGAAAGCATGAGCTATTTGTGCTCTCCTTGCGTCAAGCACTTGGCTCCTCCTATGAATGAACTTGTTCTCATTCATCCAACAAACAGGCTGCTGTTGCATGAGTGGCCTGGGATGACACTTCTGCGGGGATGGAAATCCGGTAATCAACTCTGACAGTATCAGTGCAGTATTGGGTAGCTTGAAGCCTGGGTTTCAAATGCTCCCGGACAGCAGCGGCCGTGTATTCCTGCTGTGGCTGTGGATAACATTTCAGGACGGAAGGAACTCATCTGTCCCCACTGATACGGTGTTGACAAGACTTCTCAGCTTCTCCCAACCTATGAATGAGTCCTAATAGAAGGCTGGAATGAAGGGAAATTCCTCCAGCATTTAAACTTGATTAGGAATGCTTATCTGCACGATGACAGATGCCAGCCATTCTCTCACAGTCCAAACTGTCACCAAACCATGAGCTTTAGGGAGAGCAATTTCATCTTCGATTAGCTCATGGTGGTGAATATTTACTGAGCCCTATCCACGCACGAGGCACTGCACAAAGTGGAAATGCAGAAGCGGACATAAAAGGATCACGCATGTTGCTGTTCATGAGGAACTCCTTGGTTATTAGCCATCAAAGTACTTTCACTCAGCATGAAAGAAACGAGAGCCCTTTCAAGCGTGAGCTGGTCATAGCACTGCTAAAATGCAGAAGAGAGAGCAGAGGATTCACATCTGTCTACTGGGCAGCACAGCCCAAAGCTGACTGGCACCTTCCCCCAGGCCATACATGTAATGATGCATCCAGAAAAGCCAAGGCACTGACAGTGACTGTAAAATAAAAGCTTTGGGGGCCTCCCTGGTGGCACAGTGGTTGAGAGTCCGCCTGCTGATGCCCCGGTCCGGGGAGATCCCACATGCCGCGGAGCGGCTGGGCTCGTGAGCCATGGCCGCTGAGCCTGCGCGTCCGGAGCCTGTGCTCCGCGACGGGAGAGGCCACAGCACTGAGAGGCCCGTGTACCGCAAAAAAAAATAAAATAAAATAAAATAATAAAAGCTTTGGGGTGCCACAAAGGAGACAGCTTCATCAAGACATTAAAGAGGGACAGGAGGTAGAGAAAATTCTCTCCTTCTAGAGTCACATGCTTTATTGTCCAGTGAGAAGGAAGTCTATTACATCAGCTGAAAGTCTTAGAACATGTAGCTCAAGCACGTGGCTGTCCATACACCGTATGCACCCCAGCAGTGTTGCCTTTAGCTAAACCGAGGGGCGGCGGTTACGTGATGAGGAACAGTCAGCTGGAACCAATGTCAACAAGCCAATGTGCGCCAGGGAGGAACGGGAGGGTCTCAGCACCACCCGATCTAAGCAGCCCATCGATGTTACCTTTCCCACAGTGAACAGAAGGTGATATGGGGTCACCTGCTCTCTCTCCTGCAGCTCCCCTGCAGGCAGCCATGCCTCTGAGGTGGCCACAGGCCAAGAAGCAGAGACCTGAAATGGGGCGTCCAGCCCAACCAGAGAGAAGAGAGACGAGCTCGGGGTCAGGGACATCTGGAAAGGGAGAGAGGGTTCCAAGAGGCGCAGAGGACAGGAAAGTAGGGACAAGCAGGTGCCTCTCACAGAAGAAGGGGGTCACAAGCTCACTTCTTTGATAACAAAAATGACTGATTATATTTATGTCTCTCCAGTTCACGTGAGGGAAAATTCTAGAAGCAGAAGTGTTGTTAGCTTTCTGAATAAAGCTAGTAAAAGCTACAGGTACCAGATTCCAACTTGAATAAGCCCGGGTGTTTTGGGGTTTTTTGGTATAGAAATTATTAATTTTTTTATCAGAATCATATTTACCAATACTGTTAAGCCACTGACATGAACTATCACCTTTATTACGTACTTTCTTCATGTGCATATCTGTTGTAAATACGTGTGTGTGTGTACTGACAAATACAGACAAGCCTTAAGAAATTCTTAGGATTTTGTTAGTTACAAAGAATCTGCAGATTAATTTGGGGCCTACTAACATCTGTATAATACTGAGTCTTATACAGTCTTATATCCCCTACAGAAGGATAAAATATCTATTCTTCTTTTCATCCTCCACTAAACTTTCCTCACTTTCTCTGGGTGTTTTTTTTGTTTTCTGTTTTTTGGGGGTTTTTTTGGTCATACTCCAAAAATTGATGCTGAGATACTATGGGTGGGAGATGATCTAGCATTTTTTTTTTTTTTTTAGGGAATTGCATTAGAAATGTAAATTATTATGAAAATAAAGCTATTTTAATTTTCCCCCATGTCTCTGCAATCTAGGTGAAATATTTCTCTCATGGTCTCTGTTGTGCTGAGTTTTGTCACTCTGTGTGTCTTGATTATATCGTACGATAAATTATGTAGCAGCAGAAATAAAAATGCAACTATACATGGAAAACCCTCCCAGTCTTGGTCACTCAGAATTCAGCACTCCACTTGTGCGCTGGGGGCCGCCAATACACTTCTCTTCCACGTGGGTTTCACGGTTCCTTACCTCAGCTCACCATGTCTAGATTGGTATCATCTGCTGAATCGTCTTTTCTTTCCTTTACCCAAGACATCCCATGGAATCGCATTATTAAACTGATTTTGTTCTTGTCTTCAGGGCTGCCAACTGCAAATTGGCACTTGCCATCTGCCTCTACAAGGCTGAGGTCACTGGCGACTGCAGTCGCTGACCTCTAACACCCCCTGAAAGGAGTTCAGGGCAGAGATCAGAAATGAGGCGTTTGTGCTCTGGAAAAACTGGCAGAACAGGCCTGCAGAAAGTTAGATCTTTTCAGGAGAAGATTTTAGGGGCCCAATTTCTTGCATCTTCTCATATATAGAAAAGCACTAAAATCAGTAATGGAGACATCTGCTCCTTGTGACGAGCAGCAACTTTCTTGTGACCGGCAGCAACGTTCCGCCAAAATGTATGCTTCGTTGCACGTATCCTTCACTAAAATCACATCTACGCTGACCTCCACTCTCCCTCCTCAGGGCAGTTCCTCAGGGCGATCTGAGAGGCTGCATCCCAGGTTACAGCCCTCATTTTGCCCAAAATAAAACTTAACTCACAGCTCTTACGTCGTGCATTTTTTTTCAGTCAACAGACATATTCTCGTTTGTTCATAAATCTAGTTTAGCGCAAACTTATGTTCACGCCCAACAAAAGCCTGCCTCATACTCTTATCTACCCACTTTCCATGATCGCCTCTGATACCTGAGGAAGGGAGCGTGGACAAAAGGAAACTTAGAACAAAGTGAAATTCCTTGTTCCCGTGAAGCTCCTTCTCTTGTTAACTTCCATTAGTCTCATATCTGCCTGTAATTTTTCTCCAGTTTTGTTTTAAGATGTTGGGGGTAGGACTTTATTAATTACTTTTGTTGTGTTGGGTCTTCATTTCTGTGCGAGGGCTTTCTCTAGTTGTGGCAAGCGGGGGCCACTCTTCATCGCGGTGCGCGGGCCTCTCACTATCGCAGCCTCTCTCGTTGCGGAGCACAGGCTCCAGACGCGCAGGCTCAGCAGTTGTGGCTCACGGGCCTAGTTGCTCCGCGGCATGCGGTATCTTCCCAGACCAGGTCTCGACCCCGTGTCCCCTGCATTAGCAGGTAGATTCTCAACCACTGTGCCACCAGGCAAGCCCTTTTCTCCAGTTTTTATCTTCGGGGTTCGTGTGTTCTCTTTTTTAAAATTCTTAACCCTCTGCAGCAAGAGTTGCCAAGAGCTGTCATCTTCACGTAGCAATCAGATTGGCTTCTTCGAACTTCATCGGGTATTTCTTTGATTCCTGAACCATTTTAGCACTCGCCTAGCCCCCAAAGATTTCTTCTTGAGGGGAATAAAGGAGCCACTAGGTGAGAACTAACTTGAAAAGCATTTCCCAAACATTTTTTTTCCTCTGTTGAGCAAACAGTTGAGTAATAGCAACCTTAAAAGCCACATAAAGGTTTCCAAAATAAATGCTTGCTTTGCCAGAAAATATGTGTAAAGGTATTTCAATAGCTGCAATAAAACAAATACTTGCATAATGGGCAAACAACACAGCAGAAATATTTCTGCATTCCTTTCTGAGCACCTGTGGTTACTAAAGCTTCATTTCTGACCTGTCCAAGGACTCAGGAGATACCGGGGGAAAGTATTTTTCCTTCCTCCCTACCACATACAGTGAATTTAGTTAAAAAGTATTTTGTTTGCCGAGAGGATTTTTCTAGTTAATACACACCCATTTCAAATTGTGTGCAGTTCCTTGCAATTCAGCCCTCACAGGGGCAATGTGACAGGAAAGGATTGAAAAAAGTAGAAGTTGGCACCACTGAAAAGCAATTACGGCAGGTAATTTGATTTGACTGTGCAGTGCCTCGGGAAAAAGTATTCCCACCTAAATTCCCATCAGGAACGTGCGCTGTGCTCACCGGTTATCACCAGCACAGTGTCGTTTTGCTGACCGCAGTCCCAGACAATTCATCCTTCTATGTGACAAGAAATTCTATCAACGTCTAGTCAGGGATATGACAGTTGGCCTAACTGACATGAAAAAGGTTGATTCGGTGTCTAAAGTCTCATGAAATTTAACAAAAAATAAATGTCATCCCTACGGCACCTACTTTGATATGTGTTATAGTGCAAAAATATACGTCCAGAAATACTTAAAATTTAACCTTATCTGGTCTACTTTTCTCTTGAAACTAACACTTACAATCCCATACATTTAATACTGTTGAAAAGTCTACTCGAATAGAAATCTCAATTAGAATCTATAATTCCACCGATACTTTCTAAATGGCAAGATTTAAAAATGATATAAAAACTCTACAATTTGCTTCAGTGGTTCTCAAGCAGAGGCAAGTCTGTTTGTCCACCCTTCTGTTCCCCAGAAAGGTACGTCTGTGATATCTGGAGATAATTTTGGCTGTCAGGACAGGGTGGGGCCTCTGGATCTAGTGGGCAGAGGCTGGCGAAGCTGCTCCGCACCCTAGCATGCCCAGGACCGCACCACAACAATCATCCAGCCCAAACAACCATGATGCGAAAGGTGAGAAACCACGGTTTACTTTGGGCATTTACCTTTTCTTGATAAAACAAGTCTAAAACATGAGAAAATATATCCTTTAAATGAAATGCTACGTATTCTGAGGGTCTGTACATAAATATAAATAAACTAGGTATGAGATAAGAAATAGTCTTCTGGAAAGTAAAATTCTTTATACCCTTTTTTTCCAAACTATGATCTCCTATTTTCCTAAAGAAACACTTAGGAAGCTCTTACTCCAAGACATCTCAATTCGATGAATTTTCCAGAAACAAAATGATTCAAACGTTAAGTGAAATTAAGTCAGAAATACTCAACTTCGGTTCAATTTCTTTTAAAGTACTACGTGGACTTCAAAGGTGAAATCTACACGACAAATGAGTTAGCAGTCAACCTGCATTCCAGGTATTACGGGTACTTGTCGAATGGAGGAATTGATGTTTCTCATCTCTAAAACTCTGATAGAATGATTTTATTACAGACTCTAACCTTGGCTGCTTATTGAACTAGCATCACGTAAGGAGCTAACCTTATATAAAATGAGAGTGTTAAAACTGGGGGCCGCCTTCATCAAATCAGCAGCAGCAACGGGACTGATGAAAATAATGTGCCTCCCGACAGAGCGCAATGAAAAGAACAGTGCATCCCTTCTGTGCTACCCCTGGCAAAGACGTGCAGCCCAGACATCACCATGAGGAAATACCAGATAAACCCACACGGAGGGGCATTCCATGAAATGACTGGCTTGTAAATTTCAACTGTGCCAAGATCAAGAAAGTCAAAGAAAGATGAGGAACCAGATCAAAGGCGAGTAAAGGGACATGATGACTCTCGGCAGTGCGTAAGTCTAACTGGCTCCTTGTGCTCTAAAGGACATTATTAGGACAACCGGTGAAGCTTGAATGGGGTCTGATCACTAGAAGGTGGTAATGCATCTGTGTGAGTTTCCTGCTTCTGGTGCTTGCACTCTGTCTACATACTACAGACATGCACACTACCCTCTTCAGGGTCCAAGGTGTCAGATGGGTAATTTACCTCCAAATGTTTCCGGAAAAAAGAAAGTTCTTTGTACTCTACTTGCAACTTTTCTATAAGCTGGTGATTGTTTCAAAATAATATATGTGCAATATTTCTCAAAAAAAAAAATATATATAATCTCAAAAAATATATATATATATAAATTATTGTTTCAAAATTATGTCTATGTACCTTTAAGTTGTACCAACTCAACCCCAATGTAACCACACTGTTCAAGAAAAAAATTTTAAATTAACCACACCACAAAATTTAGAAACCAATATGAAATGTGTTCACTTAAGGTTACACCAGTAAGACCATCTCACTTACCACTGAATGAGGCAGGTACTTCATAATAGCCAATAGGAAGAAACAACCCAAATGCACATCAACTGATGAATGATGAACAAAATGTGATACATCCATACAAAGAATATTTTTCAGTCATAAAAAAGAATGGACTTGTGATACATGCTGTAACGTGGATGAACCCTGAGAACACTATGCTAAGTGAAAGAAGCCAGACACATATACGATTCCATTTGTAGGAAATGTACAGAATCGGGAGGTCAATAGAAACAGAAAGTAGCTTAGTGGTTGCCTAGGGCTAGTTGGGGGCTGAGGGCACTGGGAATCATAGATGAAGGATACAGGACTTCTTTTTGAGGTGATAAAACTATTTCAAAATGGACCGTGGTAGGGTTTCCCTGGTGGCGCAATGGTTAAGAATCCACCTGCCGTTGCAGGGGATACGGGTTTGATCCCTGGTCCGGGAGGATCCCACATGTCGCCGAGCAGCTAAGCCCGTGTGCCACAACTACTGAGCCTGTGCTCTAGAGCCCGCGGACCACAACTACTGAGCCCGCATGCCACAACTACTGAAGCCCGCGTGCCTAGAGCCCATGCTCCGCAACGAGAAGCCATCGCAGTGAGAAGCCCGCACACTGTAACGAAGAGTAGCCTGTGCTCATCGCAACTAGAGAAAGCCCGCGCACAGCAACGAAGACCCAAAGCAGCCAAAGATAAATAAATAAAATAAATTTATTTTAAAAAAAATACACTATGCTAAAAAAAAAAAAAAGGACCGTGGTAATGGCTGCACAGATTTGTAAATATACTAATAAAACACTGAATTGTACACTTCAACTGGATCAATTTTATAGTATGTGAAATATATCTCAATAAGGCTATTAAAAATAGGGTCAGGCTATATTTCTTTTCTCCTAAAAATTTTGTAAATTACACAATGTACTCTTTTTATCCACTTGTTCATTTATTCTGCAAATACCGTGCCACTGAATGCTGCTGAACTCAAACATGGGTAAGTACAGACACAGCGAAGTGGCTACCGAACATTCCTTCCTCTGTCACTATTCACCTGTTTATAAGTTACTCATGAACATGAATGAGCACACGTGAAGAGAACCACGTATACGGACTAGGCTCACAATCTCGGGTATCCACAGTACCGTTTAAACCTTTGTTTATTGAAGAGGGACAGCTTAGTGCATTCGCTTCAACAACCTGCACCTTTAAATTGTGGCTTGACAAAACTGCCACATTCCCAGGGTATGAAATATTTGGAAATCTACTGAATACCACTGTGTTCTTGGTTTAAGCCACACGTACACAAAAACATACAGTCGTAGTGATTATGGTATCAGATGGACCCATTCTCCCAAATCGTGTTGTCCACGTCATTCTTTCTTTCACACTCCCCTTCTCTGTCTCTCCCGCCAGTTATCAAATACACTGATGAGGGTACCAGAAGCACATTTCTTTGGAATTTGGTTTTGATTTCTTCTCTTATTTTAGGAATGTAGCCTCCAGAGAAATTTGTTTTAGCTTCCTCTTCCTCAAAGGCTACTATGACCAAGTGAGTGAGTGTCATTTTTCTGTTAGAGTCGCAGACTTAAACCAATGGTTCTCTAAATCTAGTCTTCCAATCAGCAGAAACAGCGTCACCTGGAAGCGTGAGAGAAATGCCGATCACTGAGCTCCACCCCGGACCAACTGAATGGGAAGCTGGGGGCGGGGCCAGGCAACCAGTGTCTTCACAAGTTGTCCAGGACATCCCATGAACTCTAAGGTTTGAGAAACAATGACCTGGATCATTACTTCTCAAAGTCAAGTGCGTGTAGATGTCACCTGGGAACTTGTTGAAAAGGCAGGCTCCATCCTGATTCAATAGGTTCTGCTAGGGCACAGAAATCTGAGTTTTTGGAAGAGCTCCACTTGCTTCTAACTTAGGTCACTGGGGCATGGTGGGCAAGGTCAGGGTCACTCTCTGATGCATCAGTGTTTACAAGAAATCCCACCACAACACAGTGTGGCTTAAGGAATGGGATTCATTGGGAAACGGGGCAGGTTCCAAAGCCAAGGGCAGTGAGAAAAGAGAAGCCATTGCTTCCATCCTCTCATCATCCTCCAGAGAGATGTTCGGAGCCCAGCATGGCTGGACACACAGTTTTGGCACTTATAGCCCCTCCTGTCATGAGGAGCTGAGTGTGCGTGCAGCCCTCCCAGCCCCAAAACACACACACACTCACACACGCACGCACGCGCACACACACACACACACTCTCTCGCACACACTCTCTCACACACACACACACTCACACACACACACACACACACACACACACACACTGGGGAACGGAGGGAGAAGCCCCTGGATCCCAAACTGCCCACTGTCCATGCAATCCAGAGAGACCAGTGAGGGCCACACTGAAAGCTCAGCTCGTCGCACCACAAATGTCTACAGACCATGCTTGGAGAAGTGTCTTCCTAGACTATTATGCAAGCTCTGACCTTCTGGATTTCCTTAATATGTGGCTTTTTCCACCTCCCATCCTAGAGGAAAACAATTATTGAAGTGCCTTACTTGTGAGATTTCCTTTCCTTTCCAACCCTGATCACAGGTTCCCTCCCTCCTCCAAAGGGAAGGATGTGAGGTCACGGATGTGTTGATTAACTCTATGGGGGAACCCTTTCACAATCTACACGTACACCAAATCATCACCGTGTACCCTTTAAATATCTTACAATTTTATTTTTCAACCATACCTCAAAAATACTGAAAAAAAAAAGAGAAGAGGAAACCAAGTTAGAAGCACCCCTGAAAGATTTGGTCTCAACATGGCTCGGTAGGTATGCTATATATTAAATTCATAGAGTCCATATCTTCAAATGAAATTGCAGAAGAGGGTTAGGAGAGCCAGTAAAATGCAAACACAGCCTGGACACATGAAGCCTTGGGGTGATGTGTCCCGACTGAGGTTACCAGTAGGAGGGCTTCCACAACACAGCCAGCAGCCCAACACAGAGCCTCAGGTGCTTAAGACAGGGATGGGGGTGAGGACGGAGGGTTGACACAGACGGGAAAGGGCAACCCATCCCGTACCACAAAGCCACAGGCGCCTGATTCGCAGGCTGCTTTGTTGAGGGTGTACATGAAACATCCTTGCACAGACGGAGTGTGCTCTCTACTGGGGCAGGGTTGAAAAGACAGGAGATAAAATGAGGGCCTCCACCCAGTTCTCGGAACTGTTCATCCTCCCACTGTGGTCGGGCAGGCAAAGTCATACTTGCATTTGAATCCCAGCATAGGAGACTGAAAACGACAAGCATTCTTTTTTACTTGAAGGGGAAATTCAAGTTGGTAACAATATTCCGACTAGGGTCTTTCCGAGGGGACAGACTCCAAGGTTTTGCGCGTAGGATTCAGTTCCTCAGTCCTGCGAGGTGCTACAGGGTGAACCACTTGCCAAAACGTTTACCCTTCCAGCTGACGGGAGAAAAGTCCTAATGCCTGTCAGAGGGGGACTGGTGCGATTCCCTCAGAACCACACAAGGACCAAGGGACCCTTCCCCCACATCTTCCACTAGAGACCAGCAATTTAGCTGCATTTAGGACAAGTCAACATCACTTTTGCCTTATTAACTCTGTAATAATAATAATAATAAACGAAGCCCAGAAAGTGAAAACATTATTTTACTATTTGGATACCGTTTTAAAAATACACACTAAAATTAAGAATCTGGTGTTCAATAGCAAAAGTTCAAACTATATATATATTTTTTAATAAAGGACCAAGACCAGTTGCTAGTATATTACCACAAACAAAACATGTTTGTGGCCACATTATGGAAAATATGTTTTTTAAGCATTAAGTCAAGAAGCCTAGTATTAGACATAACCAGAGGGCAGGGCAAACCCAGTACCAGTGCCTAGACTGGTCTTTTATATTGTAGAACAGTGCCCCCTGCAGGAACAACAAATATCCTTTACTTCAGAGTAAAGGTTTTCAGCCACGTAAATTTTCTGTGTTACATTTGGTTACTTAGTAAAGTAACAGACAGGTGAGAAGTCTTGTTAGGGTATTTCATACTGAAATCACACTATGTTTGTAGCACTAATTCAGATCACATACAATGTGCAAAAACAGATCTTTAGTTTCTTCCTAAGAAGAAAATATTAAACCACATTATAAAAATTTCCACAAAGGGAAGCTGTTTGCCAAGCATACATGATAAACAGATACAAATCACCTTTAAAGCAATTAAAAAATACAAACTAAAGTTTACCACTACATGTCATGTCTCTTCACTGTGCAGTGGGGAAATGAATCCCATAGTCAGATTACTAATTAAAGTACATCATAGGGGACTTCCCTGGTGGTCCAGTGGTTAAGAATCCGCCTTCCAATGCAGGGGATGCGGGTTCAATCCCTGGTCGGGGAACTAAGATCCCACATGCCGCGCGGGGCAAGTAAGCCTATGCACCGCAATTACTGAGCCCGTGAGCTCTGGAGCCCACGCACCACAACTAGAGAAGCCTGCGTGCCACAAGGGAGATCCCGCGTGCTGCAACCAAGACCTGACACAGCCAAATAAACAATTAATAAATATTTTCTAAAAAAATAAACTACATCATAGTATATTTCCACTTATTTGTTCTCGCTTTAAAATAACACTTTATGTAAAGTTATATGTTTACCAATGAACTATCCCTACGTTCTTTTTATGATAGATAAAATAATCCCACAAATCCGGTCTATCCTGAGCAAGCACTGTTAAATTCTGAAAGGGGTGGGGAATAAAGAAATTAACAGTAAAAAATAGATATTACATAAAAAATTAGATATTTTATTGTCAACTAAATCGACAATAACAAAGTACATAATCATCTAAAACATCTCTCCTTAGGAATTACTTTTAGCAAGTACAGGTGCTGTAGACTGAGTTCTCTGGAAGCAGATACTGAGATGGATCCAGCAGGGCGGTACTGTCAACTGAAATTTTAAAAACGCACACCCTGAGCGCTGCGGGTTTCAGTTTTATTCAGGGGCTGTACTGAGGACTACAGCCGGACAACAGCGTCTCGGGAGCTCCGAGGGGACGCTCCGAAGAGGCAGTGGGATAAGTCAGAGTATATGTGATTTTCTGAGGAATACACAGTCAAGCACACCTCTCAGGAGGTGGTTACTGCTGGTCACGAGGAACAGCTACCTCCGTCCATGATTTCCGTGCTTTTCTACGTATGGGTTGATCATTCTTTTCCTGAGATCTCTCTAACTACCGAAGGGCTTGGTTTACCCCAAGCACAGAGCACCTCAAGCTGGTTTTCATCCTGAAGCCCTTTCAGCGTGCACTGTTGGTCAACTACGGCAGCGGCTCATGACTTAACGCTTGCAGAACCCAAGCGTGAGCAACCGTCTTTGTTTTACAGCATGACTTACGGGTCGACACACGTGGAGGGCAGGGGAGGAGCAGGCGGTGGCGGAACAGAAGAGCAGAGCTGCCAGGCAGCCCTGACCAAGCTTTGGCCGAGCCCCGGGAGTGCGGGAGCAGATACAGCTGTGACAGCCGTCCTGCGCCGCCCTGGAGTGACGGGGTTTCCTGTTCCTACCCCAAGCACTCTTTGCATGGGGGTCACCCCGGGAAAGATAAGCGCTTGAGCAAAAGGATGCTCTGTAGCTGAAGCAACTCCCCCCTAACCGCTCCCCGCCACCCACGCTGGGCTGCAAGACCTTCCTGGGAGGGGAACCTGGGCGGACTGCCGCGAGTCCCCCTCAGTCCACCTCTGCTACCCATCCCTGCTCGGGGACCACGTCTGCCTCTTCTAGATCCTGGATCCTCCTCCCAGAGGAAATTCAGCACAAAGCCAGTAGGACGAACCACAGCCCCAAGTGCCGCATCTGATCTTAGACACGCCCACCCTCAGCGACCATCTCTGCTGGCCGGCTAGCTTCCCTGATGGGGCAACACAGGTCCTCGACCCTGAGAAGCAGGAGCCCAGACACCACGTTCTTCTGAACGCAGCCTTGCTGCACTTCTTCATTTCGGGGAAAATAAGTCACTTTGGAGACACACCTCTTCCTCCCTCCCTCACCGAGTCTCATGACGAAGGTCTCCTCTTCTTGCCTATTGGACACAGAGGGCCTCAAGTGCCCAGGCAGCAGCTGTGGCTTACCCTCTCACTGGATTCTTCCTTGTCCCCTGGCAAACGTGTAGCGTCTTTGGGGACCAGCGCCTGTAACCCTGCAAAGCTGAGCACTACAGGGGCAGGAAGCATAGAGTCCCCCGGTGGGTCCGGGGAAGTGGTCGTTCAGTGGGGACCCTCCTGCTTTTACTCCTGGTTTCAGGACGTGTGTCATCGCATCGGAGACACAGTGCCATATCCAATCTGTGACTGTGTATACCACATACTGAAGGACAGCAGCCCATCTTCGCAGGCAGCCTCACTGCCTGTCGTGAATTTATCTCGTCCTCTGACACCTTGCGCTGTCCAGCTTCTATGTGATACGGGGTCAGGCTTTAGCTTCTTATTCCCGAGTTTGTCTCCTCTCCGATTCCTGCCCTGACGCTGTTTTCCGTTTTTGCTCATTGAATCAGGGCCGCGGCCGACAGCTGTGCAATTCTGCAGAGCCCAGCACCAGGGGGCGCACTTTATAAAGGATTATCTACGTGAACGTCTGGCGCAGCACCATGCCACCATCTCTACTGAAGAAAAAGAACGTCTCAAAGTCCATCCCAGTGGCTCAGAGACGATTTTTTATATTGAGAGTTGGTGTTTGGAGAGAAAGAAATGAACATCATCAGTGATTTTCATCAGGACAAACTGTTATCTAATATTTAACTACTGGAAACGCTATACAATTTATAAATCATTCATATATAACTAAAGAAACACCAACACATTTAATTACCATTATCTCCACTGCCATCATTAAAAAAAATCACTATGCCACTAGTGTGAAAAAAAAGAGTTTTTCTGAAGGTCCATTCTGTGAGACCATATGTTTTAAACAGAAAAGATGGGGAACTGCCTCTCTTTAAGTTTTATAGTTTCCATTTCCTATGCTTTTTCTCTCTGATGGTTTGCATGGGTCATAAAACCTCTGAGAAATTTGAAGTATCGAGGTGCTTTCCCTGAGAAAATGTAACAATGGACATGCACATACAGTTTTCAGGTGTTTACGACCTCCCTAAAGGCCATGCGCCGATTTGGGAAGATTCTCTGGGTTTTAGAATTTGGTAGCCAGGGAGAAGTAGAACACTCACTGAGTTTGGGTTCAAAACCTTGGTGTTGGTCCTGGTTCTGCCACTTACTGACGGCATGGCCGTGGGTAAGGCAACACTCTCAGGGACATTTTGTCAACTGTAGCGTGAACATAATTATTTTATGTAATTATACTTTACACAGTGTTTATGGACATCACATGAGAACACAAAGAGGAAAACCTCTGCACAAAGCTGGCTGCTTAACTTTTTTAAAAAAGTCAGATTAATAATAATGTTGTTTATGTAATACTTATCACTATGGTTTTCTACAAATAGTTGTCCCTCTCTAATCTCTTCTGTGCTAACTGACTGGACCCATCAATCCCCAAAACAGTTACACCTTTTCTCATAAAATGAATGAAGTGTTTGCCTTTAAGATATTTTCCCCCTATTAAATTTGGTTTAAAAAAAACCTTAATAACATCCACATTGGATTTAGGCACCTGTGCGCCTAAAAATACAGAAAATTTGATTGTGCATATGCCTTGATGGGCTATTTCAGGGCTACGCACGTCTAAAGGTATGCAGTATGAACTGTAAAAGTACCAGTGAAAAGCCAAGAAGATCTCCACAGTTAAAGAGCCATTGGTAGGAGAGAGAGGCTGATATTTGATGAAGTTTCCTCTGGTATCCACAGCTTAGCTATATTAGTTCAATGAACCAATTAATTAATGCATATTCTTTGGACATCGACTAGATTCAAGGTACCATCCTAGATAAGCCTGCAGTAGGAGACACAGAGCCGCCCTCAAATATTTTACAAGAAGCCTCTTTCCAGAGATGCCCGATGCACAGTCACTCACGATGAACACCGTGTGGGGTAGGGATCTGTGTGCCGTGCTGGGGAGGACGGGGGCAGTCAGAGCTTCGCTCCCCGCACGTGCGCGTGCGCGCACACACACACACACACACACACACACACACACGCTCTGGCAGGCGCACAGGGAGCTTCGGCTGGCAGTTGGGACAGAGGCTGCAGCTAGAAGCAGAAAGGAAGACTAGTTGGAAGAAGCTGGATCATTCCTGGCACACAGAACCAGAGAAGGGATGGAGAAAGAATGGCAGGAAGGTGGGACAAAGGGAGGCCTCTCGACGGAAATAAGATACCTTTGCATGCTTTAGTCCACTGGACTGATGGAAAGGGGATTAACGAAATAGTATTTGCAGGAGTTTAGAGATCTTGGCAGTCTGAGAGAGAGAGACAGAAGAGACAGAAGAGAGAGGTTTCACATTAACTGCAGGATCTGAGAGCCACTGGACTCAGGAGAAAGCACTTGAGTAGTTACTGACTCTTCACCGTGAACTTGTTTGCCAAAGCTTGCTCTGCTCAGAGAGCTAACCTGTGCACAAGTCCCCAGAGCTGCATTTCGTCTGATCTGAGATATGACTTGAGAATCTAGGCTCAGCATCCCTGAAGTCACTCTTCTGAGGCACATATGAGATTCCTATCATAATAAGAAAAGTGACCCGTGCCGCACAGAAGAGTTCCAAGTTCCAGGTGTCTGCTGTAAGTTATGTATCACTGTCAACCACTGCATTCAGGGAGAGTCACACAAGGTCGGGGCAGCAGGCCATCCTTTCGTGAAAATTCTCTGGGGCACCAGGACTTTGAGAGGGTGTGGTGGAGACACTGCCTGTGTCACAGCAAATAGGAAGATGGGTTAGAGGGCTTGGAATCTTTTTGTTTTCTAATAAGCCAAAAGGCTTGAACACAATAGAAGAGGTTGAGAAGAACTTAGGAAGGAACATTTTGCCTATTAAATCCATGCCACAGCCATTTCACATATTTAATTCTCTCACTTCAGTATAACCTGAATGTATTTGCCACCTCCCCAACCGAGCATCTACATTTGCTACATCTGACAAGATGTTTGCAAAAAGTCTTTGCATGTATCCATCTCTTCACAGAGTTTCTAACCAATGGTTCATACCTTGCCGTCCCCAAAGATTCAGGCAACTGTGGTTCATCCCTTCTTGGTTACAAACAGATGGTTTTCACTAGCTCAGAGCTTTGCTATTTCTAGAATGGTTTTTGAAAAGTACAAATCTGTTACTTACAGGGAAGACACCCAGGAATGATTTCAATATCCATAACAAGTGTGTTGGTAAAATGGGATGAAAAATTGAACACAAATTTCTTTCCCTTTGCTGTAAACACTGAGCAAGCCCAGAATATTTTCTATAAAAACAGACATTTAATTTAAGAGGCAGTATCATGAATCCCATTTTCTTACCCATAAAATATCACTTCCAATCACGGTTTAGGGGAGGAAAATATTTGATAATTTGCAAGTTAGTTCTATGCCCTAAAGTCTAAACAAATCATCAGCATCTCGGACAAAGGCAAGATGACAGTAGTGAGGTTTTTTAAATCTCCATAAATCCTTTTGCAAAAGTAGAAAGAGCAACTGAGAACACAAATGGATACTGTATTGATTTCCTATTGCTGTTGCATCAACTGGCTAACACATTTCATGGCTTAAAACAACCCAAGTTTATTATCCTATAATTCTGGGGATCCAAAGTCTGAAAAGATCTTATCGTCCTAAAATCAAAGTGCTGGCAGGGCTGTATTTCTTTCCGGAGGCTTTAGGGGAGGGTCATTCCCTTCACTTTCTTTAAAGTCTGATCATTTTGTTAGAATACACCTTTATGTGTATCATTTGGGGATTGGTTTTCCTCGCTATCGAGTGTACCTTTCCAATGTGGAGATTCAAACCATCCTTTATTTCAAGAAAATATCCTTGAATTATCCTTTTTAGTATTGTTCCATTCTATCGCCACATGTTTTATCTCTTGTAGATTATCATGAAGGGTATGCAATGCCCTCAGCAATGGTTTCATCTCTTGAAGATGAAATACATGGCAACAGAAAGGAATTAATAATAAAAATTATTAAAATAGTAGGATAAAAGAAAAATAAATTAATAGAAAATAATAATAAGCCACGTACAAATAGCTAAATCAGGTTAAAATCCAAGCAGATGCTAATTATTGGAGATGACCTGGTGGCCCTCAGTCGTCAGGGACAGGGAAGCCCTGAGGGTCAGACGACCTCTTACAGTGGAGGCTCAATGAGAAGAGACCATTGGAATTGACCTCTATCTCACCCTTGCGGATTTCATTTGCATCTTACGCATGTGAAAGTCCTTATTCCAGGGCTACTCAACGTATTTTTCATTACTATTGACACAAGACCATCATCAAGGCAGGAGATTCCTAACCTAAGAACACCCCAGCCAGGGCACCTTGTACATGTGGACACCCAGCTTGAACTGAGCCAGAGAAAAGCAATGACAGAGCTGCATGTCCTGTTACAGATCCTTCTGTCTCCAGACGAGCCCACAGACTACACCAGATGTTCAAGCCTCACAAGACCTTCTACCTCACTCTCCCGAGCGCCAGGCCAGATGGCAGTGAGATGAGATGCTAACTCTCCGTCTTTCTTTCTCATTCACTTGTCAAGTGTAAGCCTTTTGCATGTTGGTCCCCAAGTAACTGAGAGCAGGAAAGTGGCCAGGTGTGGCCCATCCTCTATAGCTCCCTCCCAACTAAGGAACGAGACGCTCTGAAGGTGTCCATGGCGAACACTTGGCAGGGTACCGGGGGCTACAAGTTTGGCAGAGGGAGGAAACTGCTAAGAATACTCTGTCCCCCAAATCTCTTTGTGTTCTCCCTGGATACCAGCCTACACCACCTCCTGAAAGCTCCCCAGAGAGGCCCTGTCACACAGGAAAGCTCTGCTAAGCCAGAGTACATTTTTAGTACACCTGGAGTTGACAGGCCTCTCTGTCTGAAAGGCCAACGGGAGACTCTCTCCCTCTTGGCAACAGCTGCCTCATTTCGGATGCTGTAAAGGCATCTGAGAATAAAAAGCACTCTCCCATTACGGCTCACGTGTCTTCACTGCAGCTCTTCCTCCTACACACGTGCTTGGGGAGTGTGAGCTCTCAGTGGGGGTCACCTGATCCTCTGTCTCTCATCCTCATACCTAAAGGCATGCTAGAGAGATTATTTTTTAATTTTGTTTCGTATTTATTTATTTACTTATTTTGGCTGAGCTGGGTCTTAGTTGCGGCACGTGGGATCTTTCGTTGCAGCACGCGGGCTTCTTCAGTTGCAGCATGCATACTCTTAGTTGCGGCATGCATGCGGGATCTAGTTCCCCGACCAGAGATGGAACCCAGGCCCCCTGCATTGGGAGTGTGGAGTCTTACCCACTGGGCTGCCAGGGGAGTCCCTAGAGAGATGACTGTGAGTGCAGTGTCTGCCAATCTATCGTTCTAGTGACTGACAACAGAAATTGCCTTCACACAATCATACTGGGGTTTATTTGCGTGAATCCCTTTGCTCTCAGTGCCTCTCCCTACCCCGCAGTGGTATGTGGGTTTCACTCCCCTCCCTTTCTCACCAAGAACCGCCCGGCGGGCCCTATTCAGGGCTGCCCTGACCCACCAAGCCTTGCCTACCCTCCTCCTCTCACTCTCTCTGCCTGTCCTCTGGCACCGGCAGCCCCTCCTATGACCCCATTTCTCCACAACCTCCCCGCTCAGAGGCTACCGCGTGAATTCTAGGGTAAGAGGACCACACTAGCTCTCAGACACCCTTCCTGCCCCTGGCGCCAGTGTCCTGGGGAATAAGCTCTGTGGCCACGATGAAGCGGAGGCAGGAGGAGTTTGTCTTCACGCTCTCAGCCAACTTATGGAGGGCTTTCTGGTTCCGAGCGGTAAAAGGATCACTGAGGGTTGATACGAAGGAAAGATGTTACGGAAGAAAGAAGTCCTGCTGGATCCTTTACGAGCGGACAAGGAACTTAGGATATGTCAAGAACTGATGTGCCCTAACCTCTGGTTTTGGTCTCTGTAAACGGGTAAATTTGAAATAGTGAGATTTTCTTCTGAGTAACAACATTGTTCACCCCAACTTTCAAAATGTTTCCAGAAGAGCTAAGCCTTATAGGCACGTGGGTATGGGGCCAACCAGCCCCTCTTTCCAGCACTAAACAACCAGCTATCCCCAGATTCCATGGGGCCAGAGCAAATATCTATGCTGGTGATACTGGGTGAGTGAAAAGGGGCAATTTCCATGTTGCCTTGTTCCTTGGTCAATGTGCAAAACATACACTTTTACTGCATACTATAAAAATATGCATAAATGGTAGTCTGACTTCCAAATACAGAATATTTAAATCAAACAAATGCAGTTGAATTATTTACTACGTCCATGTGTATTGTGGTTTACATACATTTTTACAAACTGACCAGGAACACAACTTATATTTATAATTTGTATCCAAAAGAACCACAAAATTACAAATTAATTTCTAAGTAGACTGTTGGGATACAGCTTCTTTGTAAGCTAGTTTTTATTAGCTTTCTTTCATTTGCAGTATTTCTCCTATAAAGCAGGAGGAGAGGAGGGGGAGGGGAGGGAAGGGGAGGGGAGGGGGAGGGGAGGGGAGGGGAGGGGAGGGGAGGGGAGGGGAGGGGAGGGGAGGGGGAGGGGAGGGGAGGGGAGGGGAGGGGAGGGGGGGGGAGGGGAGGGGGGGGGGAGGGGAGGGGAGGGGGAGGGGGAGGGGAGGGGAGGGGAGGGGAGGGGAGGGGAGGGGAGGGGAGGGGAGGGGGAGGGGAGGGGGAGGGGAAGAAGAAAAAGCAGCAGCAGAATTCTTCCAACATTGTGCTGAATGGCTTGAGGAGATGTTCAGATAACCTGAGCTGTCTGTCTCCGTAACAACAGCAAGAACAGCACCCCAGTAATAATAACGATGACTGACTAACGTGCTAACATGCACGCACAGCAGTCTTCTGGGCAGAAAGATATCCTTGTGAGGGCTGTTAAGGCACTTGAGTCTACACCCCTCTGGATGCCGACAAAACCAACACACCACGTTTAGAATAATGATGTTTTTCAAAGGCCCTTTAAAGAGGAGGCGGAGGAGAGGACTGAAATCTGACTGATCATCTCATTGATCTTACGGCCCGCGTGGTCAGACCTAAAGTAAATCCACCCCCTGCTGGAATCCAACTGGATCAAGTTTCTGAAACTTCAAAGCTAAGGATGAAACCCCGGACTTCTAGGACTCACCAAAGTCAGTTGTACTCCATGAGGCCTTTGGGGACCAACCAGCTGGCCGTCCCCCTAGTGACATCTGACATCCAAACATCACCCCCATGTGCCCAGTTGAGCCCTGCTGTTCTGTGTGCTTGGACTGCTACCAGCTGTGTGCTTATCTTAATAAAGGGAGGTCAAGAACTAAAAGATACCCACCAAGAGAAAGGATGCTGTGATAACATCTAGGCTAATTATCCAAATCTCCTAGGGTCTACAAATCCCAAAATGCTTCTGTATTATTTTGCGGCCATAACAAAGCACCACAGACTGGAGGGCTTGAAAAACAGAAATGGATTTCACAGCTGTGGAGGCTGGAAGTCTGAGATCTAGGTCTCCGCAGGTTGGCTACTCCCGAGGCCTCTCTCCTTGGTGTGTAGGTGGCTGTCTTCTCCCTGTGTCCTCCCACGGTCGTCCCTCTGTGTGTGCCTGTATCCTAATCTCTTCTTATAAGGACATGGGTCAGAATGAATTAGAGCCCAACTTAATGACCTCATTTTACCTCAATTACCTCCTTAAAGCCCTATCTCCAAATGCAGTCACACTTTGAGGTCCTGTGTGTTAGGACTTCAATATATGAATTTTGGGGGTGACACAATTCAGCCTAGAACAGCTTCCCAGAAAAAATATCTATATTTCAAGAAACTATAATCATTATATGTGATGGTATGGTCACTTTATTTTTCATTTGACATAATAAAAGAAATTAATAAAGCTAACCTCCATATTATAACCAGAGTAGAGAATATTCCTAATGTACATTCACATACTTCACTGAATTGAATACTAAAACCCTTGTCAGATTTCTTCTTGCCCTTCAGTGCAATGCAGATTTCACTGGGGTTTAAGAAAAATAATAAATCTCCCTTACACATTCTCCAAACTGCCAAAACTTCAACAATATGAAATTCCAAATACCATGTTTTTGGACAAATTAAATTTAGGTAAGAACTACCTTTCAGGATATTTTATTTTGAAAATTCCATAAAGCTCTTCCTACAAACACTGTTCTTGACAAACCAATTTACTGCCTATGTTTTAAGTGTCAGCTCATTTCAAGAAAGAGAGAGAGAGATAGTGAAGGGGAGGTGGGGGCAGAGAGGGAGAAAGGAGAAAGTGTCAGTTTATAAACAGTACATTGACAAAGAACACTAATATTTAAAGATTTAAGATTCTAAAAGTTAGAAAAAAGAGGAAGATAGGTATTAATTTTTCAAGCGTATAATAAATGCAAATTTTATCAATATGTATTACCAAATATTCTTGCTAAAGAATGTATGAGCATTCATGACAAACGGAGATTAGACAAAAAGTCATAAAATCATTCCATAGTACAGGCTCAATGAGAAACATGTGAGTTTGTGTCTTTAGTTCCTTTATAATATATCTTAGGTGCACATAATATACTATAACATCTTAATTCAACAAAGAATCAACAAGCACCTGTTATTTCCAAAGCAGTGAGGCTAGATTTTGAGTGATAGAGGGGGTTAAGGAATGGACTATAGGACCATGTTCTCAAATAACTCCTAGTTGTGAGAGGAGACAAACAATGAATATCCATGTTGAGGTAGCTGAGGAGAAAATGCACGAAATATGAAACTCCCGTTTCTCCTACAAGTCAACTCCTACAAGGACTACTTTCTCTCCTTCCCTTCTCTTCCTCCTGCCCCATATGTCACCTACTCTCCACCCCACTGCCTCTGCTGTGAGGTCACCCTGCCCCTGGCCACACAACACCATACTGAGTCACCACCAGGAGCCACTTTCCGTGCCCCCCGTAGAGTCCCTACGACCACCTGGGTGTCCTCCGTGCCAGTGCGGAGCAGAGGCCCATCTCCTCAGCAACAACACCTGTGTTTCTACTCGGCCAAGCATCCCCTCCCCTCCTGGTCACATGGGGCAACCTCTAAAGCTGCTGTGCTCCAGAATTTCCAACTGCAAGCAGGGCAAACACCCCTGTGCCCCTGGCTTCCCTTCCTGTCACACTTCCTGCTGCCCTTTCCCACTGCGGGTAACTGCAAAGGAGGGTCAAGATATGCTACTGCACCATTCAAGCAGCTATCTCCTTTCTTGCCTCCTATGCCTCCCTGAAGTTTTTATGGGGAGAGAAGAATCTTCATTGAAGTCAGGGGTCTCCAAACTAGCCCAAGGAGGACCAAATCCAGGCCCGGCCCTGCTTTTTTATGGCCCGAGAGATAAAGACTATTTTTTTTTAAACCTTTTTTTAATGGTTGAAGAAAATCAAAAGCAGATTTGGTGACACACGAAAATTATTTAAATTCAAATTTCAGTCCTAAACAACGTTTCACTGGCACACAGACACACTCAAGGGTTTATGCGTTAGTCTGTGGAAGCTTTCGCGCCAGAATACAGAGCAGAGTGGTTGCAAAGCCTAAAATATCTACTATCTGACACATTACAGAAAAAGTGTGCTGATCCCTGCCTTAAGTCTGACCCTCTACTCTCTCTATTCTAGGACTTAAGTAAGACTTGACGTGCTGGCCCAGCCTTGCTTTTGATATGTAAAGCTGGCTATAAATCCCCCTTCTCCCCAGAAAGCCTGCCTTTCAAGATCGGCTGCTTCACCTCAGGTTCTCAAGAAAAAAAAAAAGAGCGGGCTCTGGGAGTTAACAATGACCTCATTATTTCTTCTTTCCACTCCTGCTTTAGAAGTCCTTACCGGCATTTTAGATAATGGAGATCCTGGTTCCTTGGAGGCGGGAAGCTGTGCCCAAGGACAAACAAGACCACAAGAATATTTTTCAAAAACCATCACCTTCGGTGCAAATACAAACTACACCAGGGAGGGTACGGAGGGACGTGCACCATAAGGCAATAAGGAGACGGGAACAACGGAAGGACTGAATGAGACCTTGACGGCCGAGGAGGATGGTGGAGAGTGCACACAGAAGGGAAGGGCACAGCCCGAGAAAATAATACAGGCAAAAGCCTCAGAACCTGGGCGCTCGGGCCGTTCCTCCAAGAGCCTGGCGGTATTTGCAGACAAGGAGATACTGGAAAGGAGGGAAACACAGTGACCTCTTAAAAGGCGAATGATCACAGTCGCTCATGTTCTGAGGCAGATGAACCAATGTTGCAACGACTCCAGATACATATTGTCAACGTGCGAAAGGGGATGCAATGCGTCTCGCAACCAAGACGCTCGGCTGTAATTGCCTGCAGGCAGAACGTGGGAGAAACCAAGAAAACATATTCACATGAATTTTACCCTATCTCGTGAACACAAAGAAAGACATAAATGAAAAGGACAGTCGATACACAGCTCAGGGAAAGGGGAATCCGAGCATTTTTTACAGTCTCTTCCCGTCTCATTTTCCCCACTTGCTTCAGAGTCTGCTCTTTCCAAGTCAGATGCTCTGTGACTCCTTGTGTCTATCCGTCTTGTTCATTTTGGCAGCCCCCTCTAATTCCCGCTTAGTAATATTAGGTATTCGATAAACATCACTGAAATGAACATTCCAAGATATGTAATTCCCAACAAGAAATCTCAAAGGAATGAAAAACGAGTCCATAAATGGTCATGACTGTCATGTGACCAAATAAAATAGGAAATCATAGTGAGTCTAGTCTATCCTAATTTGTAGAGCAGATGTGTTCCTGAGCTATTGAGTGAAAATACATTCTATTAATGCCATCACAGAATTCCTTTATAGAACTACATTGCATTCTACTCTTGTAGAATACACCTGAGCATCACGACAGAAGGATGGGATTTAAGTTCAAGAAAGTATCAGATGTTTTTCTTATTAAATGATCCAATACAAGATGCTGACTTTTCTCATGGAACATGTTTCATAGCCAGGTCCAGTCATATGGGGGAATGGCACTGCACAGTGACTCAAGGGCACTGGATCGAGAGTAAGAAATGGACTTAAATCACTTGATCTGTTTGGATTTCAGCTGATGGAGTTCAGGACACACTACTCCAAAATAGGGTACCTTGGTATAGGGAGTATTTCCAGCTGAAGGAACCTGAGGAATGGCACTCGCAGAAAACCATCACTGGACGGTCAGCTCCCTATGGCCAGAAGAAAGGAGCACCTTTACCTGGGACGACAAAGGCACACATAGAGGAATCCGCAGGCACAGGGCTTGCAGAGGTTCCCCCAGTTCACTACACTCAGCTCACCTCTCTTCTATCATCTCTTCCACCATTTTCTAGTCTTCATCAAACCTGGCATAAAAACACTCAGGTTTAACCGTTTCTTCGGGTCTTCATTTCCTTATGAAGGCTCCCATGTCAGGGAAACCTTACACTAAATAAATGTGTATGCTTTTCTCTTGTTAGTCTGTCTCTTGTTACATGGATCCCAGTCGATAACTTAAAAGGAAAGAGGAGGGCTTCCCTGGTGGTGTAGTGGCTGAGAGTCCGCCTGCCGATGCAGGGGACGCAGGTTCGTGCCCTGTCCGGGAGGATCCCACGTGCCGCGGAGCGGCTCGGCCCGTGAGCCATGGCCGCTGAGCCTGCGCGTCCGGAGCCTGTGCTCCACAACGGGAGAGGCCACAACAGTGAGAGGCCCACATAACGCAAAAAAAAAAAGGAAAGAGGAAAAAGATTAGTTTCCTCCCCTACATGGCACTTCGTCTGCCGAATTTGAAGAGGATGTTTGAAGAGGACGACAGCTAAAATATCTTCTGGTTTTAGAGCCCATGAAATTATTCCATCGGATTCTTAAATATTTAACCCGATTTGTTGAGTGGCCCCTACGCAAACCATCATGCCAAGCATGTAACTGGATTCAGGAAGAAATGGTGGAAAGAAATGAAGAGTGCTCCCCCCAGCCTCAGGAAGCTTCCGTGCTCTTTGCCCTCGGGCAACAATCCATGGGACCAGGAACTGCTGTTCAGTTCTCTAAACAACGTCCCTAGATCTGGATTTAAGTGAATTATGCCTGCTAATTGCTTTCTTCAGCTTTTGCCTAGATGATTCCATCCTTTCTAGTTGTAACACCCCTAGTAATCTGTGTTTTAATGAAGAGAGTCACACAGAGGCATGAGATTTATTTGCAGCGTTGTTTGTTTGGCTGCGTTGGGTCTTCGTTGCTGCACGTGAGCTTTCTCTAGTTGCGGCGAGTGGGGGCTACTCTTCGTTGCGGTGCACGGGCTCTAGGCGCACAGGCTTCAGTAGTTGTGGCTCACGGGCTCTAGAGCGCAGGCTCAGTAGTTGTGGTGCACGGGCTTAGTTGCTCCTCGGCATGTGGGACCTTCCCGGAGCAGGGCTTGAACTCATGTCCCCTTCAGTAGCAGGCAGATTCTTAACCACTGTACCATCAGGGAAGTCCCCTGCAACATTTTTCTTTCCATAAATGTTATGTTTCCACCATCACATGGCCTGCATTGGTACGGCTCTGTAGTCATCTCCATCAAAGCCACCTCTAGCAAGAGCAGTATCTGTCTCCCGACTGGCTTCCTTCACTTCACTTGGGTCACAAAGCTTCTAACTCAGATACCATGTGAAGCTACACAGTGCTATGCCAACTGGCCTTATTGATTTGCAGGCACTATAATTTTACTCTGTGGAACACATGGCTTCTTGGATTGGCCATGGCCTCTTTCTTGCTTGTCACTGAGCAAAATCTCACAGTCACATGTTCTTAGAGTAGCTTGGCAAGTAATTCCAGTCCCACTTTCCTCTGACTCTAACTTGTACAGGATTTAGCAATGTTCTCTAGCTGGCAGGTTAACTGATGATGGAGTTATTAAATTTATGCTTTCAACTCCTCCAGGAAATTCATTACATCCCACTGAACTTTGCCTCTGCACCCAGGAAAGATAGTTCTAATTTATTATGCATTGCAATATCAAAAAATTTTGGATCTAGAAATAGAGTATACTGGAAGTACAAAATCCTCGTATCTTCTTCTTAAAGACCTCCTTGTCTCGTTTATCCAATTACCAATTGATAAAAGTTCAAGTGAATACAAGTGTGACTAAAATTCCATAAGTGCATCACATAGGCACTCTCATCACCATGCATCTATGTCATGCCTCGTACTCCACTTATTTATTTATTTCTTCCTCAATACTAACAGTAAGAGCCGTTTCTACATTCCAAATTGGATCTGGGAAAACCTCCAGGGGGAGGAGATGTAAAGCACCGGTGGCGTTGGTAGAGCTGAATTCTGAAACGTACCCCCTGGTGGTGGTGGAGCCGTGGAGACGTTCAGTGCATCTTCTTCGCTTCCATGTTTGCTCCTCGTGCACTTTGGATGCTCCTAAGATATTTCTTAAGTTAGATTTGAAACAGAGGTTAGTTATCAGCTTTCAAGGCAGCAGCGTAAGCAGTAACACTACCGTGAGCGCGATTATGTTCTGATCGTTAGAATGCTCTCACCATACTGCATGCCTTAACCCTGGCCACCAAGAAATGTACCATAAGACATTCTAATCTTACCCTCCATCTACCTCATCTACCTTCACATGCACATATGTGCACCATTTTGGATTGACAAGCTTTTCAGAAGCTTGTATTAGTTAACCACCTCTAACAAGTTATGTATCCACTTGCAAAGTAAAGGGAGAGAAGTACAAGAGGAAGGGAAAGGATTGTATTCTGCGTGTCTACTACCCACCTAACCTGTTAGGTATTTTACACACGTTTTCTGTCATTAGCTCACACTTACGGCTTAACGTTCAAGAGTTATGAAAAATAAAACACATATATTCTGCATAATTAAAAGTGATTCCTGAGTGAAACATGCTTTATCTTCTGAAACTGGCAGCCCAGCTTTGTTCCAGGGATGGACTCCAGTTGTGATTTGCAGGATATATGCTTTCTGGCTGATCGACAAGCTTGGAGATCAGCCGGGCAGCAAATCTGAAAACAAACCAAGAGTGGGTGTTTGCCAGTGACTTCTTGGAAGGCAAACATCACAGCCCTGAGCTTAATTTGGACACCACAGGCTTAAGTAAAAGTTCTGCCAAAACTAGAGTCAAGAAGAGAATCACAGCGTTGGAAGGAAAACCCAAAGGAATCATTTCCAGGAAGAACAAATTCTAAGGTGGTCCAGGATGCCTGGCAATGCTTTTTACTGTTTTTGAGGCAACGTCTTTATTTTTAATCTGATGGGTGTAAACTCCTGGCCAGGAGAATCTGGGTGATGTTAGAGCAATCCAGCCCTCTCACAGGATTTCTAATTCTCCCACCATGTCTCTCAGCACGTACCAGCAATACGACATGCTTTGCTTTCTCCTTCCCTTCCCTTCTCTTCCCTTCCCTTCCTTTCCCTCCCCTCCCCTCCCCTTCCCTTCCCTTCCCTTCCTCCCTCCCTCCTTCCCTTCCTTCCTTCCTTCCTTCCTTCTTCTTTTTTGGCCTCACTGCAGCATGCGGGACTTCCCCGACCAGTGATCAAACCCACACCCCCTGCAGTGGAAGCGGGGAGTCTTAACCACTGGACCACCAGGGAAGTCCCACAACATGCTTTTCTTTTCCATCCTTTTGTGAGAAGCCATTGAGAATACTGAATGGTAGGAAGAACATTCTCATCCAGATGATATTTCTACTTTATTTTCCCTTTAAGCTTTGTGGTTGAAGACACCAGGTCTACTCATTGGCTTACGGTTCCCCATGACCTGCAGCATTACTAGCATGGAGTGGATGCCCTCTGCAAGTGCATCATTAATTGACCAAGGTGTGTGTTAGGACAAGCTATCATCAAGGAGTCAAGACTGCACCTAGACATCCGATACAGAACGAAGGCACAGAGGCCGACCAGAGAGGAGAAGGAAGCAGCGATGCCATCATTCCTCTCTCCTCCTTACCTCAGTCCCTCATAAGATACAGGCAGCGGTGGAGAGAATATAGGCCAGGTACATGCAGATTATCCCTGTCATTTCTCCCTGGGTCTTCTAATAACCCAATTTTATCCAGGAAAAAAAAAGACGTATCATGTGGGACGATTTCAGCTCTAAGTCAGGAAGTCTTAACTTCAAACTGCTTTTATAATGAGGGAAATGATTATTTCATATAACAGGAAAGGAAACTGTGGCAGTTCCAAGACTCCCTTCGCCCTTCAGGGCACAGGGGAAGCTACTGCAGTTCTCCAGGCCTCACGAAGACTGGCTTACATCCAGGAGAAGACGGTGTACTGCTTTCTAGTAGGCTTCTGCTTTCCCAGAAGCAGATCTTTGATCTCTTACTGAGTTCTGCTTCCAAGCATCCTCACATGTCATGGGGACGGTGGATGAACCTGGAACATGCCTGCCCTGCCAACATTGTCACCGGGGTGCTGAAGGCTTCCTCCCTTTATTACGACCGAGTGTGACCTCAGTGGCCACGAAAGCCACTTTTGGGATCTGGCTCTTAAGGCTGCCTCAGTCCCTCCCCCCACCCACCCTATCCCAACCCCACCCCTGCCCACAGTCCGCCAGACAGTTATCTGTGTGTAGCAAATGCTGGCCCCGTTTTGAGGTTTCCTGTCCTGTCTCTGGTGTTCCTACCACCCCAAATACATCAGCTCATTCAAGTGAAATCGAGGTGGGTAGAGAGGGCAAAGCTTTACCAAGCTTCACCAGAAAGTTCCATTGTATCCTCATTTTGAGCCCCATCAAAATTCCAGTTATATAATACTTTCTAGATATTCTGCACACTATAGAGACTCATTCAATGTTGCTTACCTTGTGTCTTTCTGAAACAGAATCCTTCCCTAAATATCATTTTGTGAGTTTCAAAAGAACCATTCAATGATATTTTTAGGAAATAGCTCAGAAAGTTGGGATAAGAAAAGCCAACTGAATGCTAAATTGACTGCAATGTCTTTTTATTATTCAAGGACAAATTTAATCATTTTTTAAAAGAGTTCTAATCTTCATTATCTATTAAACCTATGAAAGCCTTAAACATTATTGTCTTGCTATCAAATGGCATATACAGGAAGAGAAATTACACTTAGTTTTACTACTCAAGGAATTAGAATTACTATTCCAGTAACAGAATTGCTATTACTATTCATATTAATTTCTTACGAATAAAGTTCTAAAAGAAAAATGTATATATATATTGCTATTTAAAGCAAGGACCATATACTTTTATGACATCTCTAAATTCACACTGAACTCTGCAGCTGGCTACATTCTTCTACACACACTAGCTCTCTGTGAGGCTCTTGCAGTAACACAATGGAAGCATTGCTACTGGCGGTACCTCTTTATGGATGATTTAGCTGAAAGTCCTGTGTGACAATGAACTGACTGAGGATGAAGAGTCTGAAGGTCAACCCAGAACCCAAGACTTCTAATTCAAAACCTCATGCCCTTTCACACAGTATTTTTAAATTAATTTTTAAACAATTTCTCTTGTGCAAAATATCTGAAAGCAAATTATCTCTGTCATTGGAAATACTGTTTTGTAACGTTCAGGCTGATGAAAAGTCTATTTGGACGAACGATAAAGCATGATGGCTAGTTCACTTACATTCTAATGTTCAAAGTACAATGATGTAATGTAATCATTTTGCATTTGATTTTACTTCCAATCTACTTTACAACCAGTTACCAGTTTTTCCATCCTTGCTATCTGGGTCTTTAAAGTCTAAGCTGATATCACGTTTGCGTAACTAAAGATACAAACAGGAGGCAAGAGAGAGAAAGGTGAGATAGGGAGGTTGTCAGGGTAGTACTGTGTGTCCCCTGAGGATAAAACATCCAGCTGACAGAGACCGGCTTTTCGGCTATTTCAGTATCCACCATGTTTTCTATGTCGCCCCAGTGGGACCGGTGGACAGAGCATGCTCTCGCGTGACCCACGTGAGAATGAGGATTGCAGATCCTATTCTGAAGTTCTGCCTCAACAGAATGGCCAGGGCCTGAAGGCAAAGGAATGAAACGAAGGAGCTTGTTTTAAACGCCATTCTAGCATCATGCTTGAGGATCTGTCATAACGTCACGGAATCCATAACCAGAGACTTGAAAGTCCCTGCGCGCAAACGCTGGAAATCACTGCGGCCCTTCCCCTGCATCGTGCCCTCACTCGCGCCATCTGTTACTCCTGAGGGCTGCTTCTGAAGCATCACGCACAGTGGACCTTCGTGTTGCGTTTAGGCGCACTGATCTGTTCCTCCTGACGTTTCCTGGCTGGCTCTTACAGTAGCTTTCAACCAGCCCATCTTTCTTGGACTGGAGTGTATTTTCAATGCCACGTTCCACTCCTCAGCTGGAATACCCACTTCGGACCTTTGGACACTGCATTAAGAATCTTGACCCCAAGAAAAATGGCAAACAGTCCACAAAATGTCATGAAAACACAGACTTCGTTCATTTATCAGAGCATTATTTTGACACATGCCCTGATCTTCTTTGGTCATAAAAATTATGAAGAAATGAAGCAGTGGTACCTGCATGGACAGTAGGAATTCAGGCTCCACATTACCCTCCATGAGGCCATTTCCCAAATGAAGCTAGTTCCTCAGCCTGGCCCAGTTTGTTCCCATCTCTCCGCCTTTGCCCTGAATGCCAGACACTAAGATCCATGACTGCCTCACAGCTAAGCCCATGAATAGTGTCACTGAAGGGGACACGGAACCTCACGTCTCTCAATGTCTGTCCTTCGGCCATCAAATGCCACGTTATGTGCATTCCACATCCTGAGAGCACGCAAGTCTTTCTTTTCTTTTCATTTCCACCAATATCATCCCATGAGCATTCTGAAAAGTGTTTTTCTCAGTGAATACACATTTTTCTTTCTTTTTTTTTTTTTTTGGATAACAAGAAAGTTTAGAAACTGCTGAGCCACAGGTCCACTTATAGCTAAGCCTTCCTGTTGACCTGTGCTTTAATTTCTGCTTTCCAACTCAGTCCCCTATTGGTAATAGGCTGTACACCCAAATTCCAAGCTGGATGGTTTGGACAATGACCCACAGGGACTGTTCCTGCTAAGCATTTCCCTCCGTCTCACAGATGGACTCAGTTTCTGCTTTCTCTTGCCTGAATCTTTATGGATTCCCCTAACCTTCAATGGCAACTACTGAAGCTATCAAAAAGCCCTTGTTCCCCATGGCCCTACATCCTAGGTTTTACACTCTGTCCTGTCCTAGAATCAGCTAGAAATGGGTGTGATGATGGGGACTCCTCTGGCCTTCCGCCCTTCAGCTCTTCCTCACCTCTACGCAGATCCCACTGTCAGCTATTTAGTCACGCTGCAGCCTAACTATGCATTACTATTACTCATGTATGTACGTATACACACACGTAGGTATGATGGATATGTATGTATGTGGGTGTGTACATGTGCAGACATATATAGCTATGTATATATTTGTGTGGGTGTGTATGTGTGTATGTATGTATATGTCCCACCTCCTTGCTGGGGAGCAAATAAACTTTTAAAGTTGTCTACTTTACTAAGTGCCCTTAGAGAAGGATTAGACAAGCAGATATGGTTGAAGTGAGAGAAAAAAACGTCATCAGTGAACTGGTAAACTCTAGAACCACTGCTCTTTCCAGTCAACTATCAATATTTCAAATGCCCCTATTTTTGCAATGTCACTTTACTTTCCAAACAAACATCTACAAAGATCTGTCGATCTTACTTTCAAAACAAATGTTATGAAAGACATAAACACAAGAAACTGACTCACAAGGACACGTGTCCTATCAAATAGACACAAAAAACTTTTTAAGGAGAAAAATGCAAATAGATGATATTATACATGATTGTTTTTTATGAGTTTTCAGAAACACTTAGGAAAAAAGTGGGAACCAATGTTGAGTTGTCAACCAACCTCACCAGTGTCAGACATTCCACAGAATTCCCACGTGGATGTGCATGCGTGATGCAAGGAGCAGATTTGGAATCAAATAACCATGAGACACATGTGAAAATGTATTAGAGCACACTTGTTGCAGAGAAATTAAACGAAGGGGGGGAAAGCCATTTGCAGGAAAAACAAAGGTGGAGACATATGGCAAAGCTGTGTTCTCATCAAAGAAGAGAACAGTAAATACATTACAAAGCAGCGGCAAGGTGGAGGAACAGAAAAAAGGCCCCACAGAAAACAGCATTTCCTTGGAAACAATTCATTATCTTGAAGGAAATTAAATAGAGGTCTTTTACTTTTAGACAGAAGAATATTTCATATGGAAATATCAGTTCCAACACAGATAGGAAAAAGGAAAGAAGGTGAATTAGTGTGCCTGCTGTCAGCAACATTTTTCTCTCTGCAGAATTTTTTGTTATTTACAGTAAGTACTAAGCTTGTCAACAGTAACAAGATAAGGAGCCAGAATAAATTACTTGGACTCAACAGTTCAGAACAGAGCCGAGGGCGCAGCTAGGTCACCTGCTGCATGAATCCCACATAAAGATCTGGGGAAGACGTCCACCCATGAAGACTGAGTTTGATTTTTACTTTTTCCACCAGGGCCCCCAAACTACTCTCCAAATGCTGCTAAATGGTGAAATGTATCATAGGCACGCGTTACACTCTCCTGCACAGGCTTTGGGTAGCACGCTGGCGATGTTCCTCCCGGCACACGGAAGCCAGCTCTGTCCACCTGAAGGGCTGAGAGGACCACGTGAATCACTGAGCAGAAAGCAGCAGGAACACTTTCTGAGATGGGGAGGTGGCCCATAAATGTGACCTACCTTTCCTTTTATCTTTCAGCTTTCTTCTGGAAAGAAAAATGTATTTGACTAAAATTCCTAGAGTCCCCTATTGTAGGGAGCAGCTTAGTGAACTACAGAGCAAAAACCTCACGTCCAGGTGAGCAAGAAGAAATAAGAACATAATAGTAATAATACGCAGCTGAAGTATATATATTGGAAAATGCAGTGAAGTAAGTTTGAGTAACTAGATATTATTCAACCCTTATTTTTTTTTTTTTTTTGCGGTACACGGGCCTCTCACTGTTGTGGCCTCTCCCGTTGCGGAACACAGGCTCCGGACGCGCAGGCTCAGTGGCCATGGCTCACAGGCCCAGCCACTCCGCGGCATGTGGGATCTTTCCGGACCGGGGCACGCACGCGCGTCCCCTGCATCGGCAGGCGGACTCCCAACCACTTCGCCACCAGGGAAGCCCGACCCTTATGTTTTTATACCACTTCATGTTTATAAATCATCTTGTAAAATTATGAGATGAGATCAAAAATTATGATATATTTTACAAATGAGGGAACTGTACCTTGGAGGGACACGCCCCAGTCGTACAGCAGATGGAAAGGAAAACTGAGATGTCCACTGCAGTCTCAGGAAAGCTAACCTAGTGTTTCCACAAAGTCATGTCCCTCAGGAATTGGGGAAAGCAGAACTCTCCACGGCCCTCTAAAATACCTGCTTTTTTAAGGAGCTATATAACCCCATTCTAATGAAACTCTACCAACACCTACCTAAAGAAAATTACCAGCTCTCTCATTATGGTTTGGGTGAAAGTCACTAACTCACTGACACATAAAAATGGGAGGGTTTTTCTAAAAATAAGTAATTCAATTCTTGAGGCAAAAATTATTGATGTTGGGGCTTCCCTGGTGGCACAGTGGTTGTGAGAGTCCGCCTGCCGATGCAGGGGACACGGGTTTGTGCCCCGGTCCGGGAGGATCCCACGTGCCACGGAGCCGCTGGGCCCGTGAGCCATGGCCGCTGAGCCTGCGCGTCCGGAGCCTGTGCTCTGCAACGGGAGAGGCCACAGCAGTGAGAGGCCCGCATACCGCAAAAAAAAAAAAAAAAATTATTGATGTTGATGTTTGTGCTTATTGTTCATGAAAGAAGGTCACTTCTTTTCCATCACAAGGTAGCCCAAGGCTGGATAAGTAATCAAGTCGTTAAAGTGTATGTGCAGTTGGAAGGACCTTTCAGTAACTGCTTCCTGGCCAGGATGGACTAGGCAGCTCACATGGTGTTTGGACACAAAGAGGAACAAGATAAAATCTAAACTCGGTTTGTAAATAAACAGTGATATACATAAATACGGTTATGTAAATAAGCAGTGATGAGTCAGTGGGGAAATGTAATAATAGTGGATCAAGAAGACAGGCAGGAGGGAGCATCTCTGTGCACCTCAACCAGGAAGGACACGATTTGAGATGCCAACCCAAAGGAAGGGAGTCTTAGCTGGTCCAAAGAAGCGGTGGGGAGATTCCAAACAATCGAGACAGACAAGGGAGGAGGATCTGCTCAGTGAAGTCAACAGTTTGTGCAAAGGCAGAAGCACAACAGAACTCACGATCCTTGAAAACTGAGCATGATTAGGCACTTGACACATGGTGGGTGCCAGTGAAGAAAGACAGTGATGCAGAATCGTGGAGGGGGGCAAAAAGAGGGACCCTTCTCACACGTGCCCACCAATGGCTATCCTTGTATTACCGGTGGGTATTATTTACTACTTCCTTTTAATTATTTTTATTTAAATTAAAATTTTTATTTATTTTTAAATTTCTATTTCTAATCTGTAATTTGAAGATCAGAGATCAACACTTAAAAAGAGGAAGGAAGAAGGACGGATGGCAAGGGGGGGGCCAGGAGAGAGAGAGAGAGAGAGAGAGAGAGGGAGAGAGAATGAGAATAACGGATCTTCTATTAACTCCAGATGCTGAATACACAGTTACTGGAGCTTACTGATGGACTAACACAAGGCATGTCACCATCACTGAAAAACAAACTATGCCAAGGGGCAAAAGACAGGTGTTTCAAGGTTCTCAAGGTCCTTCTATCTTGCTGGGAATACAGGAGACCACACACAATAAGGTCTCATGGCCAAGCCAGTAAAATCATGCCACAGGGTAAAAGCATCACCAAGAAGTATTCCCAAGAACGCACAGGGCAAAGGCGGGCGCCAAGGCAGACACTGATGGAAAAGTAGGACACGTGGAATTTGATGAAGGGTGAAGTCGGAGGCAAGGGTCTGTACACAAGGAAGATAGTATCAACAAAAGATCTGAAGGCAAGTCGCCTATGAGATGTTCACCATCTATACCAGAAGTGATGAGATGCTGAGCTGATCACTTTTAAGACAGTGGAGAAGACGCAGTAGAGAGACACTCTTAGATGCCATGACATTCTGATGATGTGACATTAAGAACTAGCGTCAAACAGGGCTGGGGGAGCAAAGTGGCATGAAATGTTCACATGGATAACTTGAGCAAGCATTTGTCACACCAGTAAGTACCACGGTCTCAGCACTGGGGGTGGTCTTGGAGATAACAGAGATGAAGGAAACATGATCTGGTCTATAAGGAACTCAGAGTGTCACAGAGCCACACCAGAAAGAAACCACATGAAACGACGCGTGAAGCCACAGAAGAGAGCTCAGAGCGACGAAGGTAGCTTAGCAGACGACGGCAGAGGAAGCGTTACGTGTGATGGGTGAGTCTGTAGCAGGCGCCTAGGGTGAGGAGGGAACAACACGGGCGGAGGAGGGGGAAGCAGGCGGTACAACCGAGGGAACCACGTGTGCGAATAAGGCCTGAATGAAAGAACACGGATGGTGGAACAGGAGAAAACAGCTCTGAAACTGAGCGTGCACACACAGAAGCACGGGATGCTGCCGCAAACAGGGCCGGGGTCCGAGACGGCTTAGACCCCACTAGACCTGGCAGAAAGCCAGTGACGGAAGCAAAGTGTTCCACTCGGAGGCATCGTGGTGATTAACAGTGCGGGCTTTGGGATCATAGAGCTCTTTGGTTCAGGCTCGTCCAATTCTCAGCCGTATAACCTTGGGAAAGTTACTGAACGCTGGTAAAATTTAGGTTCCTGATCTCAAAAGGGATAAGATAACTGCCCACCTCTTGTCCAGGCTGTTGGGCAGAACACATGACACCGTGATGTCTAGTGTTGAGTGGAATATCTAGCTCGTAGTGGGTACTTAGTAAACTGTTTCTAAAATTATTAAAACGCCACACATTTGCACAGAAAGATGGAAATAAGGGTTCCTGTGGACGCTGGAGTAGAAATTCACGTTGAGGTGCCTGGGAGGGTGTAGCATCCAGGGAGACCCATGCCAGGACACAGAAAGGCACTGACTCAGACGGTGTCAAGGCAACCCCAGGGAAAGGCAAGGCATGCAGCCTGGAAGGTACCGGCAGGAAGCATGTTTCTGGATCTAGGACACACAGGTAGACTCATAAAATAACCCAAACACAGGCCTAGAGCCAGAATGTCTGCAAAGAAACTATGCAGTAAACCAAGAGAGGGGAACACAGGGTATTTTTAATTTTACAACAACCAGAGGATTAAACTGCATTTAAAGATACTCAATTAAGGCTCCAACCTCTTAAAATCATCGAACATTCTACACCAAATTGTGACTACTCTACTAGTTTTGTTTTTGTTTTTATTGACTATTTTTCTGAGAGCAGTTTTAGGTTCACAGTAAATTTGAGAGGAAGGTACAGAGATTTCATATGTACATTCGGCCCCTGCAGATGTAGAGTCTCCTCCATTATCAACCAGAGAGGTGACTGATTTCAGTCGATGAACCTACACCGACACGGCATTATCACCCAAGTCCATAGTACATTAGGGTTCACTCTTGGGGTTGTATATTCTGTGGGTTTGGGCAAGTATCCATCATTATAGTATCATTAAGAGTATTTTCACTGCCCTAAGTTTCCTCTGTGCTCTGTTTATTCATCCCTCCCGCTTCACCTCCCCAGCCCCAACCCTTGGCAACCAGTGATCTTTTTACCGTAGCCACAGTTTTTCCTTTTCCAGAATGTCCTCTAGGTGGAATCATACAGTATGTAGCCTTTTCAGATGGGCTTCTTTCTCTTAGTAACATGCATTTAAGGTTCCTCCACGTTTTTTCATAGTTTGATAGCTCATCTCTTTTTGGCATCGACATTCCACTGCCTGGATACACCACAGTCTACGTATCCATTCACCTACTGAAGGACATCTTGGTTGCATCCGAGTTTTGGCAATTACGAATACAGCTGCTACAAAGACCCATGTGCAGGTTTCTGTGTGGATGTCTACCTCAGGATAGACACAGGGAGCACACTTGCTGGACTGTATGATGAGAGTATGTTGTTTTGTAAGAAACCACCAAACTGTCTTCTGAACTGGCTGCACCATGTTGCGTTCCCACCAGCATGGATGAGAGTTCCTGTCGCTCCACTTTCTCATCAACGTTTGGTGCTGTCAGTGTTCTGGATTCCCACCATGTTAACGCTGTGTAGTGCTATCTCATTACTGTTTGAATTTGCATTTCCCTGATGACATATG
Source organism: Phocoena sinus (assembly GCF_008692025.1). Taxonomy (NCBI): domain Eukaryota; kingdom Metazoa; phylum Chordata; class Mammalia; order Artiodactyla; family Phocoenidae; genus Phocoena; species Phocoena sinus. Next base: position 5,492,352 of record NC_045784.1, on the reverse strand, counting down.
CTTGTCTGCCATCTGTACGCAACGAGTTTCAACTGACAGAGATTCCTTGAAGTGTAACAGAAATACCTGGATAGATATGAAAGAGAAGCTGTGTTTACAGTCACAACATTTTGCTCTCCTTATGACTTTGAGTTTAATGGGATTTGAAAGCAGGTGGACCTTCTGCCAAGAGAAGGACGGCAATAAACTCAGACACCAGGCCAGAGAGGGGCTGCAACACCTGCATGGAGTGTGGGCAGCACCCTGATTTGAAGAGGCTATGACTGCTTCTTGATGGTGTGGACAAGGACAAACCAACAGCCCTAGTGAGTCACCAAATACTACAACAACTTTTATTCGGCTCTATCTGAAATCCTGAACTTCGCAGAACACACAAGTCTATGAAACACAAAAGAATATTCACTATTATTGTAAGGAACAATTTGCCTAGAAATAGTAAGCCACATCTCTACTAGAATCTTATTAAAAGGCCAAAGAAGCAAATTCTTGGGTCTTGTAGTCACTGTAGACTCCCTATCAAGCCACTTAAAAAATTGATCCTAGGGGCTTCCCTGGTGGCACAGTGGTTGGGAGTCCACCTGCCGATGCAGGGGACGCGGGTTCGTGCCCCAGTCCGGGAAGATCCCACGTGCCGCAGAGCGGCTGGGCCCGTGAGCCATGGCCACTGGGCCTGCGTGTCCGGAGCCCGTGCTCCGCAACGGGAGAGGCCACAGCAGTGAGAGGCCCGCGTACCGAAAAAAAAAAAAAAAAAATTGATTCTAACGAGTTCTCCACTGTAGAAAGGTATGCACTTTTGCTATCGCCAGAGCAGCAGGAAGCTCTAAAAGTAACGCTTCTTGAAATTAATTTAGCATACTTATTTCCTCATTATTTTGAAATCTGAAATTGATCATATCAGGGATATTAGAGTGTAAATTTTTTTGAAAAAGAGTTTTATTCCTGGGAAGTGTAACTCAATTGCTTGTGCAAAAGCCAAAATGTGACTTTTTAGAAAAATCATCTCAGAAATGTCTACTTGGAAAATTAGAACTGGATGTCAGAGCTACCTACTCCTAAAATACATCTTTTTTTTTAGATTAAAAAATATGAAGAACCACCAAAATATAAAAATAATGGAACAATATTCAGATGAAATGTATTAGACAATTAAATATTCTTTCACTGCAGCTTATACATAACATATTCTTTTTTAATATTTATTTCATTTATTATTATTATTTGGGCTGCATCGAGTCTCAGTCGCGGCACACAGGATCTTCGCTGCGGCATGCAGGATCTTTCATGATGGTGCCCGGGCTCTACGTTATGGCACGCAGGCTTCTCTCTAGTTGTGGCGTGCACGTTTTCTCTCTCTAGTTGTGGCGCGCAGACTCCAGAGTGTGTGGGCTCAGTAGCTGTGATACATGGGCTTAGCTGCCCTTCAGCATGCTGGATCTTAGTTCCCCGGCCAGGGATTGAACCCATGTCCCCTGCACTGGAAGGCGGATTCTTTACCACTGGACCACCAGGGAAGTCCCACACATAACATATTCTTGTTAAAAAATCACACTGCTTGTCCAAGGTTATCATATTTTAAAGTCTCTCCTGTTTTTCGAGAAACAGAAATATACAATCGCCATTACGCAAGTCATATTAAAAATTCACTGCTCAGGGCTCCCGATGGCGCAGTGGTTGAGAGTCTGCCTGCCAATGCAGGGGACACGGGTTCGTGCCCCGGTCCGGGAAGATCCCACATGCCGCGGAGCGGCTAGGCCTGTGAGCCATGGCCGCTGAGCCTGCGCGTCCGGAGCCTGTGCTCCGCAACGGGAGAGGCCACAACAGTGAGAGGCCTGCGTACTGCAAAAAAAAAAAAAAAAAAAAAAAAAAATTTCACTGCTCGTGGTAAATTGTAAAGTGGGTTATTTGCAAGATTTCCTTTCAAGGGGACAGTAGAGGACAGTAGACAATCAAGCCCCGCCCCTTCAAGCAGAAAGGCAGAGAAAAGACCTCTGAAGAAAGGCCAAGTGCGGTGGTCAACCCTGCCACCAAGCCCAGGGCTAACGTCAGGGAAATTTTCCGCTACCATATGGTTTTGGGACAGCAACATAGTTCCAAATCCCTATTAGTTTTCTTAAAATGTTGATGGCTTGGATGTCAGAGAGCTAGCTGTGTGTGGGGTTCGCAGGAGTCGGAAGTTGCCAGTTGGTTCTTACATCATATGCTGGTTTGAGATCCAAAGGAAGAGCTTCATTAATCTTGTAAACAGGTAGAAGCACAGAGCAAAATACCTCAGTGATGTATAGATGATAACAAGATTAAAGGCACTGATTTATCCTTGGAGAAAAATAACCAAAGTGGTCTGTAAACACTATGAATTGTAAAAGTGTAGAACCTGGCATGGTTATAAAACTTCCCTAGTTCCACGATAACTGCCTAACTTTATCAATCTGTGCATTAACCTGGTACATCGACAACATTGCTTTTGATTAGTAAGCAAAGCTGGTGTCTTGCGGCCATGTGATGCTTGATGGATAGGCGCAACTCAACTCAGCCAGGTGGTTTATGCTCCCTTGAATGCACACAGGAAAATCAGTAGCTGCTTGGTATTATAAAAAGGCACCTCTCTGTTCAAGGGTCCAACTCCATATACAACTTTTTTTTTTTTTTTTTTTTTTTTTGCCACGTAGGTGATGCAATGCTCAGAAACCGATACCTTTAGGTAAGAAAAACACACTGAAAGCCTAACGGACTCAGGAAGGCTCAGAGTTCTCTCATTTTGGGGGTGACAACTGAGCTGTCACAGATGAGCATTCTAAGCAGGTGACAAGGGACTTAGCAATTAACGTTCATTGTTATGTGTGCAGTGATCTTCACCTAGCTAATGAGCCAGAATTTTCTAGGACTTCTTAAAATCGTTTCACCGGGTCATCCTTGGTTGGTCTCATAATCCCACTATTCCAGAAAGTGTATCATGAAGCTTTGGACATTTCCATGTTGTAAGACATTCCGCACTGATCAGATTAACGCAGAACGGACTCTGATGAGCGAGACTGTTTCAGCATCTGTAGTAGAGAGGCGTCAAAACACATTGATTAATTTGAGCAAAACTAGATTTTGATAAGCTCTCCCTACCTCCCTCGTTCTTCCAAGCAGGTATAGTAGGGAGTTGAGTTCTTCCAAGCAGGTATAGTAGGGAGTTGATTCTCTCCAAATACTGAATGAGTCTTAGCTCCTTATTCAGAAGAAATGTCTGGTTTCCATGATGTTTCATTCTGTATTTTCATTTCAGCATGAATATCGCAGCTTACTATGTGTCCTCTCCAAGTGAAAGGACCCTATGGTCCTTCCCCACCATGTCCTCCCCCTGCCTTTTGTCTGTGGAAACACTTTAGCCAAAGAATAAGTTTAATCAGAGAAGTAAGAAAATGCAGAAGCAAAGGAAAACAGTCAAAAGAGACCAAATAATAATAATTTAGTCATTAAGCAAAGTCAAGGACCTTTTAGTTCCTCCTCAAGGGCTATAGATCATATTCTGAGCCACATCCTGTGAGCTGTCTTACAGATACGGAAAGCCCCAGCAGGTGGAAGAAGTTCACTGCGTGATGGCCAGACCATAGTCATGACATAAGCTGCCACAATTCCGAGAACTGGCCTCAAAGAAATGGAAACAAACCGACCCTGGACTGGAGATTAACTGTACTTAAAACTATCAAGATGACGCTGGTCAAACCACCGATGACCAATTTCAAGATGATGGTCAGAACTGACTGTGCTGTTTCTACATGCAGTCTCCTCCCTCAGCCTATAAAAGCTCTTGCCCACTGATTGTCGGGAGCGGGGGAGGGGGGGCGGAGTCAGCTTTTGGACAGAAGTCCACCCTCCTCCCCAGTTGCCAGCACCCAAAATAAAACAAACTTTCCTTTCCATCAACCTTGCCTCTTTATTAGCTTTTCAGGGGCGAGCAGCCGGACCCCACTTTCGGTTACACAAGGACGTAATTCTTGATTGATACTCAAGCTCCTTTCTGTTCTGCGGTCAGTTATTAATTCACTCAAGGTTCTTTGTATGTCCAATATGTGTTCATTTCTTTGCTAAGTGCTGGGGATGCAAAGACAAGTACGGCATGGTTTCTGTTCTCCAGTCTAGCACGAGAGAAAGACTTGCAAACAAGTAATTCCAGTACAATGTGCTATGAATCATGATAAAGGAATGTGTGTGGTGCACTAAGAATACAGAGTAGGGACAGCCAGCATGTCTTGGGAGACTCTGGAAAGAGAACTGGAAGGCACTAAATGTCGCTTTTAATTGACCCCCTCCCTCAGACAATGTCTGGGGAAATTTGCTAACCTTTCTTTTTCAAACTAGGTAATAGTAACAGTATGAACTTCTTGGACTCTAAATCCTAACAATAGGAGTTATACTTTGCTTTTTTGAGTAACAGGGGCCCACTGTTTGCCAAGGAGCCATTTGGGACAAACGCGTTTCCAACATCAGGAGGGAGACCACTGCCATTCTGAAATCAAGGAAGGTGTCAGTATAGTTTGCAAAGAGTTTTTCTGAGACTTGTAAATGAAGGAATCTCTAATACGTCAAAATCAATCTCTGACCCTCACCTACAATATACGACAAACAAAACTGAATACTCCAGTCTCCTGGACGACGCATTGCATCTTCAGGGTACCGTTCAATCCCTGGATTCCTCAAGGAGGTAAAGCCATCAATGCTGGGTAACAGGAACACCTACCGTCCTTGGTTTCACTCTGATGGATGTCAATGGAAACATTCCACTTTCCGAGAGCTGCACTTCCGATTGAGTCATCCCAGAATAATAACTCCAATGATGGGGAGATGTGCTTATTATTATCACAGAAACATACCCACATCCACGGATTCATGTGTGTACTGAACACAGACTTCCAGTAAAGCCAGACTACTGGCTGAGAAGTACCTTAGTTATGCTGGGGCATGTATATCCTAGGTTATGCGGACCTTAATGCCAATATCAGATTTGACATTGGCTGAGAAAGTCTCAACCGAGAAGACAGCACCAAGGCCTGTCAGAGCAACTACAGGTCAGATCTCTTGGTCAATGTCAAATTTCCTTTTGGACAGAGGTCTCATAAATGTCGTCATCAGGCATGTTATATGCAGCAGGGTCCATGTTGCCCTGCATGGTGTTAAGAGAACTTGTACCGAGGCAGCTGATAAAGCTGTTGATCTGCTTTCTTTATTTTTTAATAAATTTATTTATTTATTTATTTTTGGCTGTGTTGGGTCTTCATTGCTGTGCGCGGGCTTTCTCTAGTTGTGGCGAGCAGGGACTACTCTTCGTTGCGGTGCACGCGCTTTCATTGCAGTGGCTTCTCTTGTTGCGGTGCACGGGCTCTACGTGTGCGGGCTTCAGGAGTTGTGGCGTGTGGGCTCAGTAGTTGTGGCTCGCGGGCTCTAGAGCACAGGCTCAGTAGTTGTGGCGCACAGGCTTAGTTGCTCCGCGGCATGTGGGGGTCTTCCCAGACCAGGGCTCGAACCCACGTCCCCTGCATTGGAAGGCGGATTCTTAACCACTGCGCCACCATGGAAGTCACTCTGTTTTCTAAATTTAATTCCCTAAATAACAATTGCTAGCATTCACGAGAAGGTGCTTTCAGGAACCGAAACAGTGATGACATGTTCCCTGCATAAATGAATCAGATGAGATGATGAGACCTCGGTATTGCAAAACTTAGGTGGGTCACGTGGAAACACAGCAGAGTTCTATTTTTAAAGAGCTCTCCTTATCATAGCAAAACTAAGAAATTCTCTCAGCTTAAGAATGTCAAGAAGCATCCTGCTTACTTACACGGTGTCCAACACGACTCCAAAGCAACCCCTGAAAGCCCAAGGTGGGCACTATACTCAATTCCCTTTAGAAGGAAAACAGCCTCCCAAAGCCTCGGTTCCTTATCAGCAGGAGATGGTATAATTTATCATCCCAACCAGGGCACGTGAGAGGGAAAGGGGGTGGGCTTATCAGCTGGGTCAATGGGCAACAGGTGTCAGCTGCAACTGTCCTGGGTAAACAAAAAGTTACCCCAGTTGTCAGAAACAAGCTTGTTGGTTCCACTCAGTCATTTCTGCCCCTGACTACACATTAGAATCATCTTTGGAGAAAACAGACATACACAAGCATACACCTATACCTACATATGCATACCCATGTTTACATGCACAAATACATATGCATATACATATACTGAGATGTCTAAGCCCTACTACAGACGAATTAAACAAGATTTCTAAAAACGGAGTGAATCATGGGCATCGACAATTTTTAAAAGCTCCCCCAAGTGATACAAACAAGCAGCTGGGCTGAGAACCACTGAACTGGACACTCTCCAAAGCTTTTCCAGATCTCAAATTCTGGGAGTATAATTCCTGAGAATGAAGTTCCCACCCTTGCTATGGTCAAACTTTTAGTCTCCTTCCTAGAACACAGAATATTTCATACCAGTACGATAATAACCAACACGTATTTATGAAGAGTTTATACTTTACAAACCACTTTCTCAACATCATCTTTTTTTTTTTCCTCACATTAACTCCATGAGAAAGTCAGGTTGGTTATTATTGACTTTCTACAGGTGAGGAAATTGAGGTTTCAAAGATCAAATACACAGGTACCGGGCGTCTTCTACAAGAAGCATAGGGAATAACCATGCCCACATCTTGATCAGCAACGGCAGCAGACAGGAGCAGGTGTCTGGGATTCCTGCCACACGGGTCTGAATTCCACTTCTGTCATTTATTAGCTTGATAAGCTGGGGCAAGTTTCTTAACCTCTGCAAATATCACGTCTAAAATTAAAATAATGCCAATGCTCTTGTTCTGTAGCGCTGTGGGAAGTACTGCGTGGGAGTTACATGGCAGACCTTAGCCCCATGTCAAAGAAACAGTAACAACTGTATCATTGCTTTTGTTGCTGTTACTGTTACTCCTCGTCCTCTTCACCCTCCTTTTACTGCTATAACTATTACTATTACTACTACTACTGCTAGAACTAATAACAATCATCCCTGCTATAGGCAGAGTCACTGGCCCTGCAAAGAGACAACCTTAATCACAGGAAAACCCTTTGAGCTAATCTTTACCCTCTTCCCACATACTCTGCCCCCAAACCAAAAGGAAACATGAGTATTCTTCAAATGAGACACTCTGTGAAATCAGACACCCCCAGCCATGTAACAATGTTGAACTCTGGAAGTCTTTGGTATACACAGCAAACCGTCAGACTCTAGACAGATGCTCAGCTGGATTTAGAAACCGGGGTGAGAGCAGCCTTGCAGATGTGCTACGCGAATGTGCCTTCGAGGCAGAACCTATTGGGTTGGCCAAAAAGTTCATTTGGGTTCTTCCGTAACGTCTTACAGAAGACACCTAACGAACTTGGCCAACCCAATATTTATCAGCTGCAAGGAGCACACTTAGCTGGCAGCCTCCAGTGGCAGCCCCCTAGGGTCTGCTCCCGTGTTTAAATGGAAGCCCCACACTCCGGGCGGAAGCCCCCAGCCTTTCCCCATTGACAGAGTATGGTCATCAGTACGAGGGTCTGGCCATTTCTGCCCAGTGCCTTGCTACTCGAGGGCCATCCTTGCACCCGAGCTGCCACTGGACCAGGAATGCAATCTGTGATTCTTTGTCCTCCATCCCCCCTTTCACAGTATCCGATTACACTGTGGTATAAAGACCTTCTGGTGAAAAATAACACAAAGCACCCCCATACATGTCTAACAACCCTGTCGAGGACGGTGGGGTGGTACCCTATACAACTGAGAAACCATGAAAACAATACAAAACGTTTTGTTCCAAAATTGTATTATTTCATGACTTTCTAAGAGGTTATTTGGAAAGCTCTATGGAGTTATAAAGTATGTCTGACCTGTCTCTCTAATGAAGTGCCTACAACATGAGGCTTAAAAAGAAGTGATTATGGATCATGTTCTATTCATGTCATCTTTGTTTTGCAAATTAAATTTGTTATGCCACATGAGCTCGAAGATATGAATCTTTTAATAATGCCAGATCTATAAATTGCAAGAAAAATGAATGAGAATTTTAAAATGCATTCAGTTTCAAGGAATTGGATTTCTTGAGGATATATTTTTCACCTACAGAGAAAAGGTATTCTAAATCACTGTGTTTCCATTTTAACCATGTTATTTCATTCTCATTTTTGTAATTCATATTTTTCAACATAAGGAAAACATTAAAAACAAGCAAAAGCTAAATGGTAAACTATTTTAAAATACTAGTTGGACCTAGTAATCTAAATGTTCTTAACGTTAATATTACTATGGTTAAGGATAATAACAATAAAATAGTTACCATGTGACAAAAGGTATTCTATACTCTTTGCATGTATTAATCCATTTGGCTTCAGAAACATTTTACATTTTAAGTATAATCATTACCTTCTTATACACATTGACAAACACTTTATAGGTTATTTGATCTGGTAAATTACGTATTTTTAATGTTAGTACTGTTATGGTTGAAGATAATAATTAGGCAATAGTTAAACAGTTCTTACTATGTAACAAAGTTCTAGGCTCTCACATATATTAACTCATTTAGCCTCATACACATTCTATAATTTAGGTGTAATCATTACCCATGATGTATGAATTAAGGAACTGAAAAAACAGAGAGGTTAAGTAACCTCCCCAAGGTCACACAGCTACATGTGGTACACCCTGGATTTGAACCAAACAGTCTGCATGAACCAGGAAAAGAAATGCCGACTCACCTTAAGCCACATCAATTTAACTTTCAGTCTGTGTGTCTGTATATAAATGCACATGCAAACTGAGTAATTTTAAATCAAACTGATTTGACTTCAACAAATGCATCTGAATTTTAAAATCCAAACGAGTATGGTCTTTGTCAGAGTACTCACCCTGAATATCCAAGGCATGTTCAGTGTGCTTTGGCAGCCGCCTCTCTTGTTCAAATGAGTCTCTCACCTCGCGGAAGAGCTCCTGCAAGTGATGAAACGAATCAGCAAGCTCCACAAGAAAAGCCAGCTCAGCACTCAGACCTGTCTGGCTCTAGGCCAGAACCAGAATTTTCCAGTTGTGCATCAATCATTTTGCCAGACCTCTTGCACAGTCAATCATCAGTAAATAGTCATTAAGTACCTAGTGTATGCCGTTCCCTCAGCTAAATCCCAGAGCTTTTAAAAGGTAAGTATGACTCTACTGAACCAGCAGTATTCACAGAAAAAGAATCCAATTTATGTCAAACATTTATCATTTGCCCCTCTACGGGATAGTCAGTAAAATACCCTAAACTTTTGAAGACGATTCCAAAAAAAAAGAGCTGCCTGCCTTTTCTGTGACTATGATGCAGTCCTGATCATGTACTTTTTTCCAGTTTAACTGAGATAGAATTGACATAGAGCACTGTGTAAGTTTTAAGATGTAGAACATAATGGTCTGACTTACACACATCATGAAATGATGACAGTATGTGTAGTGAAGACACATCATCTCATATATTAGATACATTAAAGAAACAGAAAAAATATGCATTTTTTCCTTGTGATGAGAACTCAGGATCTATTCTCTTAACGATTTCATATAAAATGTGCAGCAGTGTTAATTATCTTTATTATGTTGTACATTACATGCCTATTACTTATCTTACAACTGCAAGTTTGTACCTTTCCACTGCCTTCATCTCATTCCCCCTCTTGCCACCCCCCACCTCATAATCACAAATCTGATTTTCTTTTTTTTTTTTGCAAGTTAAGTTTTATTTGGGGCGAAATGAGGACTGCATCCCAGGAGACACTGTTTCGGATAGCTCTGAGAAACTGCTCCGAAGAGGCAAGCGGGGAGCCAGGCAGTTTTGCAACAAAGGGCAGGTAGTCTGAATGTCATAAGATTATTGTTAATTAATGAAAACCAGACATCTCAAGTTAAGGAATTTAGCGCTCTTCTATGTATGGGAAGATGCAAGAGCCTGGGCTCACTGAAATCCTTCCTTTGATATGCACCTTAGCTATCTGGGGCCAGTATCCTGTGTTTTCATATCCTGAGTTTCCACAGGGCTCACCGCGGGGAGTAGCTGCAGTCTGATGGCTGCTAGATGGCAGGTATTCTTTCCTTCCTGAGTTCCCTCGGGGCTCACCCTCTCACCTGGCTGCAATCACTGATGGCTGTGACATCCTTTGTTTACTGATATGGCAGGAAATATCCGATTTCTCAAATCGTCCTCTTGGTCAGGAATTCGACCAATACTTGGGAGACATGCATGACCCAATTTAGTCCCATGGTGCTGGGAGGCTCATCCCAGATCAGGAGAAAACTCTTGATATGCCATTCCAGGTGCTAATTTCCGGATTAGGCCCTGTTGATAATTAAAGATTCTCTGGATCCTCTGTTATGATCCAGGAAATGTTCTCCCTTATTGCTTCTTCCCATACCTAGAGCCACATTATTACAATTATTTTATAAGAGTCATAAATGTGGTCTATTTCCTCAAGATGTTTAGTCATCAACAATTTTGTTGGAGACCTGGTTACACACTGGGTACTGTTTAAGAGACAACAATCTTATAAAATAGACAGGATGTAAGTAATGCAGCTAGTAACACTGACAAAGCCATAGTGTAGCAGGGAGACATAAAGCACAAACAATTTGGAAACAAAGAACAAATTAAAACACTGATTAGTATAACCAGTTGTAATCCAGTTGCAATAAACCATCAAGTCCACAGGAGAGCCAGCTGGAGAAGCCAAATTCTGGCAAGTCTGAACTCTTTTTCTATGAGTCTGTTTGTTCTTGAATTATAATTGACCTTCAACACTATGCTAGTTCCTGTTACACACGCAGTGATGTGATACTTCTATACATTTCAAAATGATCACCATGATTAGTCTGGTTACCATCTGTCACCACACCAAGATATTATATAATCATAATAATTTTGACTCTCTGATGAACGCACTTTTAAACTCTTTACCCATACTGTGAAATTCCACTGGCAGGATACAGATCAGGAGTCATGCTGCTTTAACATGTGACCTGACCCCAGGGACTGGGCTAGGCAGGATTCCACATCACTGGTGCCACCTTAATTTAACGCTTACACTCCTGTCTTGCAATGGCTGGTGTCATCTTTTCTCCCTCATTAGACTAGCCTACCTGCCTCATTCATTATTATATCCACGGGCCTGTGAAAATGCCAACACACAGAGCACTCACAGGTGAATATTGCTGAAAAAATACATTCATAGATTAAGGAGACAGTTAATAAACTCTCAACAAGACTGTGTGGAATAAAACACTTACTTCAAAGTATGAGCTCTGACGGGTGTTAAAAAAATCTATCATATTACTTTATAGACAGCCTTGCTCTTCGTGCATTTAATACTTCTAGCACTGACACCCATGGCCTTTTTTAATTTCTAAATTTAGTAAGACACAAGTTCAGACAGCATTGTTAAAGCTGTTGGGAAGACATCATTTAGGTGGTGAAAAAGCCTAGCAAATAATCAAACATTGATATCTAATATAATCTTTCTTCTCTTTATATCATTCACAAAGGGACACTATTATGCATTAAAATGATTTCACAAGTCTAGGTTATTGATAAGATGTCTGGAAGCAAGATATGCAAACAGGAGTCTTACATACATTTAATATTAGGTCACTGACTATATCATCAATTAAGTTATTGGCAGTTACTGGGTTAGATGATCTCATATTGATGGCTTTTTATATAATGTTTCATACTAAGTTTGAGATAGAAATCTCTAGAAAGTAAGTTATACATTACATGTACCTATGTGTGTTGGGAATATACATCATACATATTAATTTTACATGGGTAGTTATTACTTTATCTAAATTTGTATTTGTTTGTATCCTTTACATTTTCTATGAAGAATATGTGTTTCTTTAGAAATAAGAAAAATATTTTATTTCTTAAGAAACTAAACTCTTACAGGAGTAGAAGTAACTCACACTTCTTTTGTGAAATAATGATACCCCCTTGAGTGTGCGTGTGTATATCCATATACAAACATAGTTCAAAAGCCTATTTTCATGACCTAGAAGTTACATTAGCAATAGCTCTAATTATGAGAGCTCATTAATAGGAAATTATACTAGTTAATATAGAAATTATACTTTTTTTTTTTTTTTTTTTGCGGTAGTGGGTACGCGGGCCTGTCACTGTTGTGGCCTCTCCCGTTGCGGAGCACAGGCTCCGGACGCGCAGGCTCAGTGGCCATGGCTCACGGGCCCAGCCGCTCCGCGGCATGTGGGATCTTCCTGGACCGGGGCACGAACCCGTGTCCCCTGCATCGGCAGGTGGACTCTCAACCACTGCGCCACCAGGGAAGCCCCTGGAAATTATACTTATTTTTAAAATTTAGTTTTCCTCACTATAAAAATGAGTTCATAAAGTAGACTCTAAGTAACGGCTATTTAGAACCTCAATGAACATTTTAGATACAAATAAACACAGGAACAGTCTGAACAAGTAACATACTCTATAGCCATGTGACTTTTATTCAGGACAGAACCTAATTCATCTACCTTTAAATCAACCAGTACTCTATAAAGGTGAAGGAGGCAAGAGATGAGAGGGACAGAAATGACCATATTAATCTCAGCTTTTTCTTTTTAACATCTTTATTGGGGTATAATTGCTCTACAATGGTTAGTTTCTGCTTTATAACAAAGTGAATCAGTTATACATATACATATGTCCCCATAACTCTTCCCTCTTGCCTCTTCTTCTTTTGAATGTTTACATATTTGATTTTATATCGGGATCTCAGTCATGTCTCAAGGAAGGCACACAGAGCATGTGTGCCCTTTGATGCATGTGTAGACTCAAGCGGATGATAACTGGGTCTGAAAGCTGACTGCCTTCTCTTTGGAGGTGATGTGGGGAATGATAAAGCACAGGCAAGGGAGAGTCCGCTGGTTTCTAACTGGACTAGGGCCATGTTAAAGTGAGACCTCCCTGGCACTCCCAACCCTGGGAATTGGGGCTTCTCTCTGCCATTTACATCCTTCTGGGATCTGCGGTGTCTCACTCACATCAGCCAGCAGGGGGCAGCCTGTAGACAGTTATAGAAAACAATAAACTCGGACCCTGTGAGGAAACCTATTTTCACATATGGGTCAGTTCCATCTGGCATTACGTTTGTGGGATTTTGCACGTCATCTTGCAGGATGCAGCCCCACTCTTCTGAAAGTCACTCCGTAACTAAAGGCAAACATTTCTGAGAATCTGCTGTGCTTAACTGCTACTATTCCTTTAATCGAGTTCCTTGGATAAAATCAAGGATCAGAAGTTGTCTCAACACTTTGAGAGCAGCCAATGAATAACCGGGGGGAAGGGAAACTATAAGATAGTGATAATAGTCTCTCAACAATGTGCACTAAAACAACCGCAGTTTACTACTTCCCAGTAAAACAGCTAAGGGTACAGCTTTGCCCTCTGACGAACCTGGGTCTCTTTCCTTTGCTCCCTCTATTCGGCCAGGTAATCTGGGAAAAGTGCTTCAGCGTGTGTGAGGCCACTTTCTCTACCTGCTTCAGAGCATTTATTGTGGAGATGGAGATGAGGAACATAACACAATTAGCAAAGGCTCTGGCACACAGTATGGGCTCTGTAACTATTACCTGATTACTATTAATTATGATTATTCTTCATGCACAGGACATTTAATCCAGTGCAAAAGTGCAGCAGAAAGTGTCAGGAGTATCTGTCCAGCCCACGAGCCTCCAGGCCTTGGCACCCATCCCTCGCCATTCCTCATTGCTTGGACCAGGGATGGATCCTGATACACATCTGGCCAATCATATATTCTCTCTACCGGACACGCAGCCTAGAGGGAAAGGGAGGCTATTCTTTGTGCCGTTTGGCTGAACTGAGGGGCTCCCACGTTTGGTCACATGCACCTTGAGAAGCAGAGAGAGCAGATCTCCTGAGAGGAAGGGAAATAAAAGAGATGCTGCATTAGAATCCACAAGACCCTGGCATTCCACATTTGCAGCAACACGGATGGACCTGGAGACTGTCATACTGAGTGAAGTAAGTCAGACAGAGAAAGACATATCATATGATGTCGCTTATCTGTGGAATCTAAAGAAACGGTACAAATGAACCTATTTACAAAACAGAATTTGAGTCACAGAAGTAGAAAACTAACTTATGGTTACCAGCGGGGAAGCGGCCGGTGGGGGGGGGGGGGCGACGGAGGGATAAATTGGAAGATTGGGATTGACATATACACACTACTTTATATAAAATAGATAACTAATAAGGACCTACTGTATAGTGCATGGAACTCTACTCAATACTCTGTAATGACCTACATGGGAAAAGAATCTAAAAAAGAGTGGATCTATGTATATGTATAACTGATTCACTTCACTGTACACCTGAAACTAACACAACATTGTAAATCAACCAAACTCCAATAAAAATTAATTTTAATTAAAATGTTAAAAATAAAGACCCTGGCAATCCAAAGCAGAAGCATGGTTTCCGCAAGCTTTCCCCTTTTTAGTGCCCATCCCCTCTAGACTTCCATCGTTCCTTGGGTTCTGTATTCTAACAATAATTTTCTTTATCCACATATGATGATTTTTGTTTTTTTCTCTCAGCAACCAAGGGAGTCTTAACTAAGGCAACAAATCTCAAAAACAGAGAATTTTTTTTTAAATAGCTCATTATTTTATAAGTAGAACCCAATAATCAAGACAGACTCATTTCAGGCGTAGCAAAATACTTCTTTTTTCCCCTTTTCCTCCAAGATGATATCTGGGTATACGGAAGAGTATTTCCGAGCAGGGCTCGCTAGATGGGCCCCATGCTCAGAAGGCTCTCACACCTGGTTTACTGCTCTGCTGTCACCATCTTGAAATTCTTAATAATTTTACCTCTGAGCTTGCGTTTTACAAGTGAAGTCCGATGGGACAGTAAAACGTACACACAAATGAGCAGCGAGGATGCATGCGATGTGCATTTCTGCTTTCCCTTGCCACCGCTCTCTTGCATAGGGCCTGCGGTGCCCATGAACAGGCACAGAATTCCAGTGGACCCGCAACGTGTGGGAGACACCCGGTCTCACAGCCAGCACAAGGTAAGCACGCCACACCCGGAACTGAGCCGGCAGGGGTGCTGCCAGCCTCAAGAGGACACGTTATTCATCCCCACCACAACTTCCTACAAATGCAGAAAGAAGGCACAAGGGTACTAAGAAACACAAATGACCAAGAGAGAACCCTATTACTCCCTTTCTTCCTGAGGTCACTTCCCTGTATTGGCCAATCTCTTAACCTGGAAGCGATGACATAGAAGAAAAGTGAAAGAGTAACTCTAGTTGTTTTCCTTGCAGTCCGTGCACATTGATCAGGTGGAGAATGACCAACGTGGACTGGTCAACAGGCTGTGCAGAATCTTCTAGACCCCCTGATGACCAGGCTGAGGCTTATTTTAGCACTGGCTTTCTATGTGGGCACCTCCATCGCCCAAACCCGCAACATGGCTCTGGTGTCACAGTGGCCAAATTGAGAACTTCTCAAGAACAGTGGTCCTCAGCCCTGGCTACACC
The DNA here is from genome assembly GCF_008692025.1 of Phocoena sinus. Taxonomy (NCBI): domain Eukaryota; kingdom Metazoa; phylum Chordata; class Mammalia; order Artiodactyla; family Phocoenidae; genus Phocoena; species Phocoena sinus. Next base: position 5,476,757 of record NC_045784.1, on the reverse strand, counting down.
TTAGATTCACCTGGGAGCTGTGTCTTCCTAATGATAATATTGATGTCCAGGCTCCATCCTACACACATCAAAAGGAGCAGAATTAAGACACTGTACTGGTGTACCACAGTTCCCAAGGCTATGTCTGCAGAAACAGGCAGGGCGATCTTTGTCTACAAACCCCAACATACAGACGTGAGAAGTGGGGGATTAGCACACTGATTTTCTACCTCAACACCCCTCCTTCCCTCACTCAGCTGTGCCAGGGGGTGGGATGGGTTTTCCCCCTTTGCTTAGGCAGGGACTTGCCCTAAGTCGTAACCTGAGTCCTCTTCATCCACAGGTAGCCAATCCCAATCAACAGTCCTCGTGCCATCACAGCACCTGACGTGGACGCCCTAGGCAAAGAGGCTGCACCAAAGCTTCGGGCATGAACAGTGCTGCCTCGTGTGAACAAATAGGGAAGGGAAGAGACCCCCAAGCCTGAGACGCGAGAACTTCCATGTTTAACGGTTTGCTGCAGGACGAGCCTCTAAAGTTCCTGGGGTGACGGTGCAGCTGGACAGGATCACTGCTGCCTTCACTTAGCAATGTCTTTATGACAACGATCGTCGTGAACGCCCCGCGAGCGGACATCTCCTTTTGAACATCTGGGGGGACAGTAGAGCAAAGCAGTCAAGGAATGAATCCCGGCTGAGCCAACGATCAGGCATGCGATCTCGAGAAAGTTACTTTGTCTCTTTGTGCCTCATTCAGCCATCGTTGCCACGTGAGCGCCACCATCGGTCGCCCCACAGGGTTCTTAGGGACGTTGAATGTGCATGGGCGCGGGCAAGGCCCCTGGAGGGGACAAAGACCACACAAGTGCACGTTCAACAAGCAGCAGCGAATGCAAATTTGGCGTTGCTCCACGCCTTTGAGCACAGAAATAGAAACCAAATAAAAAGCACGCCCAGAGAGCCTTTGCGCTGCAGAAAGTGTCAGTCACTTGCCACTCTAACATAGAAAGTATAGGGGAAAAAAAAAAGGCCTAAGTCAAATGTCAAGAAAAATGTGTAACTAATAGAAATGCCTCTGATTTCAACAATTACGCGTCAACATCTGATGAAAACACACCTCGGGTGGGTGGCCCATACAACTGGGGTCACTGAAATGAAGTCTACGTGGTTACGAGATCCTTCTCACTCAATATTAAGCAAAAACGTTACTTTAGTTTCTTTGCTAACTGAAGGAAAATAACCTTTACACTCGTCTGTGTTCACAGAATGCTGAAATGAAGTTAACTTATATTTTAAATATTATCTTGTGAATGCTTCTGCACCCTGCAGAATCCAAATTTTTTCCATAATACAACTGGGAAAATGGGGTCATGTTGGTGATGAGCTGATTTTCTAAAACTTGGAGTATATGAGAAAAGTGAATTAAAAATAAAATTTGGAGTACATGTGCATGAAAAAACAGGAAAATTAAATTTCAGAATTACAAAGACCTTTTGGAGAGCCCTGACCTTACAATTTTACTTTTCCAGCTGTTTTTTAAGTGCAACGTGGCCATGCAGCTGCTCCAAGGACTCTGTTAGGAAAAGTTTACTTGCTGACAATGGCCCTTCAAAAGCATGCTAAGAGTGCAGTCGTGCTCCCTCAAGGGGAGAGAGTGAATAAAATACGGGAAAGAAAGTTTGGCGCTTAAAATGACAGCTTAAATAGGGCTCTCTGGCTTCAATGTGGGGATTCAGAAATACAGAACTAATGTTAGGCTGGAGGTAGACTTCCCCAAGCAAGGAATGCTGTTGAAATGACTTTGAACTTGCCATCTCTTTTATTCACAGAGAATGAATTCTGTGTGTTCATTCTTTTAAATATATCTGCCTACTGGGAAATAGCACAGTTCGTCAGAACTTGGGATTTTTTTACCCCCCCCCAGGAAAAACGGAATCAGTCCATACGATTCAAGAAGTACGGCTCCAAAATACTACCACATTCTAACAGTCACTACCCTGCCGCTAGTTTTCTGAGAATTCAAGCCCTAACAGAAGATTCTGAAATTACAGCTGTCTTTTCCATGTCAGCCTGGGTCCTTTCAAACTTTCACTTTGACCTCCATTTCAGACTTCTAACCAATTTTACCCATTCATTTTGTAGCTTTGTGAATAGGGAATGTTTCTGTGTATAGTTTGCTATAACACATCACTTTTGTCTTAGAAATTCTGTGAAGATGTAAAGAATGATTTTGAAAGTTTATGTCAGTGGTATATTTCTTGTGGTTTTAAAATCAAGTATGAAATACATTAGTGGACACTCACTAAATGGTGACTCTACTCTCTTCCCAAATGCTCAGAAGTAAGGGATGATGGGAGGACCTTTGAGATCACTTCCCACTCTACAAAATGCTTTTGGTAGAAGGGCATCGTCTTTATTGTCACAGCTGTTAAAAACAAACATTTATTTAGCCTCTACTTCTCTGACCCTATGTGTAGGATAAGAACCTTGGGAGCACTCCAAGAACCACAGCTCCCTACATGGAAATTTATCACAGGGAAACATTTGCATCCATTTACACCGATTTGGTGAGCAAGTCTTGTACCATCTCTAATATCCAAAATAGCTCATATAATTCAAAAAAGACAAACAAAACTACTGATTAATTCAATGGTGAACATTTATGCCAAGCAGCATGTACTGCTCACCTAAACATACCTAAAATCGCAACCAACTTTTCAACGCCCCCAACATCACAGTCGTGTTCTTATTTGTTTGGGGAAATGCTCGCCAGATGAATACGTATCATGAAGTTTTATACATCGAAAAGACTGAATTTCCCTGTCTTATATAGAGATTATAGCTGCATTTTTGCTTGTTTAACTCAACAAATATTTATCAGGTACTGCAGTGGATGTGTTGGTTTAGGCTTGCCCAGCTGACTCCATCTGGACTTGGCAATGCTTCCCTTCATTCTGTCCATCGTCTGCAGTACTCGCTCCCCCGTTCATGGGCTCACATCACTGTATCACCATTTGCTGTTCACGCTGACTCTTCCAGGGACACGCATGCGACAAAAATAGAACCAGCAGGAGTCTTTTTCTAAGTTTGAGAGGTGGGTAGTGAAAGAACTTTTCCGCGGATATGCTGAGAGTCTGTGAGGCTGCCAGCAGCCTCCTGGGGATGTCCGGACTGCAGATTGAAACTAAGATGAGAAAAACAGGAAATGGCACAATGGTGGCCTTCCAGCACCCACTGCATGCTTGATCCAGCCATCTCTACAGTCAGTCCTACCTCTAAACGTCCCCATATTTGATATTTATCCATTTTGGCTGCGCTGGGTCTTAGCTGCGGCACTCGGGATCTTCGTTGCGGCATGTTTCGTTGCGGTATGTGCAGCATACGAACTCTTAGTTGCGGCACGCATGTGGGATCTAGTTCCCTGACCAGGGATCGAACCCAGTACCCCTGCATTGGGAGCATGGAGTCTTACCCACGAGGGACGTCCCTAAACCTCCCGATATTTGAACTAGCACATTCTTTTTGCTTAAGCCAGTTAGATATCTGAAACATACACTCAAGATTCTCAACTCATATAAACATTTAGCTACCTTCTAGATGCCGGCAAAAACCAAGAAGTAGAGACTTTCCCTGGTGGCGCAGTGGTTAAGAATCCACCTGCCAGACCTACTGGAGAACGGACTTGAGGGTATGGGGAGGGGGAGGGGTGAGTTTTGATAGGGCGAGAGAGAGTCATGGACATATACACACTAACAAACGTAGTAAGGTAGATAGCTGGGGGGAAGCAGCCGCAAGGCACAGGGATATTAGCTCGGTGCTTTGCGACAGCCTGGAGGGGTGGGATGGGGAGAGTGGGAGAGAGGGAGACGCAAGAGGGAAGACATATGGGAACATATGTATATGTATAGCTGAATCACTTTGTTATAAAGTAGAAACTAACACACCATTGTAAAGCAATTATACCCCAATAAAGATGTTTAAAAAAAAAAAAATAAATAAATAATTAAAAAAAAAAAAAAAAGAATCCACCTGCCAATGCAGGGGACAAGGGTTCGAGCTCTGGTCTGGGAAGATCCCACATGCCGCGGAACAGCTGAGCCCGTGCACCACAACTACTGAGCCTGCTCTCTAGAGCCCGTGAGACACAACTACTGAGCCCAAGTGCCACGACTACTGCAGCCCGCGCGCCTAGAGCCTGTGCTCCGCAACAAGAGAAATCACCGCAACGAGAAGCCCGCGCACCACAACGAAGAGTAGCCCCCGCCAGCCGCAACTAGAGAAAGCCCGTGTGCAGCAACAAAGACCCAACGCAGCCATAAACAAACAAATAAATAAATAAAATCCAAGAAGTACAAGACAGTTCCTGCTCCAAATCAACTCTGAATGCAGAAGGTGGAGGCAACCGCATTCCTAACCAGAATGAAAGGTGAAAAATACTATCGCAATGCCTCAAGCATGGTAACAAAGAGAAGGGTGTGGTTAATATTGACAGAAGGTGTTTGAATTTAATCCAAAAGGACATACTGAGACAAAAGAGTTTTTTAGGCCCAGAAGAATAAGTAGAACTTAATAGAGTAGAAAAATGTGAAAGTACATTCCAGTAAGAAAAAACAGTGAACTAAAAATGGACAGTTTATCCACTAAGATTTTTTTCTTTAAATTTTCTAATGCCTACTCCAGTCCTTGTCATATAGACACTAAAGTATATTTAAAGAGTGAACAAAGGCATGAATACAATTGATTAGATACATGATTTATCTGGAGTTAGGACCCTGGTCAATGACATGACCCCCTTCTATAACACTGTTCCTAATGGAAATTATGTTCTCTTTACAATAACCTACTTTATGACACAGCTTCCAGGAAAAGGAGTAATCAGAGTGACTTACTGCTGTAATTGATAAATGCAGAAAGGGTAGCTTGAGTTAATTGCTACACTTGCTTTTTTTCTTTTTTCTTTTCCAGATGCAAACAAGTTTCCTAAATGTTATAAATTTATACATCACATTTATTAAACACTTTTACCACTTTTTAGTAAAATTATAAATGCCTAAATGTGAAGACCAATTACAAATTCTGACCAAAGAAAGGACTGAAGGAATAACAAGTTTCTGCGACCCGTCAAGGGCCAAAGAGCACGATCCTGGGCACATAATAAGAACTTACTAGCTCATTAATTCACTTCTGAACCACTGTAGGGGAGGAAGGTCTGTCAGCACCATTGTAAAAGTTATATGAGATAATGGGTACAAAGGACTGGCATGGAATGGGCCCTCAACAGGTGTCATAATTATTAATAATAAGCTTCCAGCAAATAGGAGTAGATGCAGAAACAAAATACACCAGAATTCTTATTTTCTCCCTTTGAAGTGAGGTGATTAGATAACTGGATGTTTTGGCAATTAGGCTGTTTCTTTTGATGACAGCACCAGTAATGATGAGATCCTGTACTCCAAATTAAAACAGAGTAGTGTTCTGGGGAATCTGATGAAGCATACGGCACCAAAGCTGACATCCTGTTTATCACTCAGTGCTATCACTTGTTTGACACGGATATTATTTCCCCAATAATCCCCTCCAGGAAGATAATTATCTGAAGGGTAAGGAGAAGGACTATTCCCGACCATCTATACCAATTGTGGACCACAAGCGGCCAGGTCAAGGGCAGAGCTGTTTAGCAACAAAGAAAACAGGGCAGAGAGAATACAGATTTTCTTTTATTGGGCTTTTAAAAATATTCAGGACTCCTCTGTCAGGCATTTGGTATCCCACTCCCACCATCACTTCACAACACCAACACCTGGCTACCAAAGATCTAAAACCCCCTTTGTATAAAAGATATCTCTTAAGTATGAACATTTTGAAAGCTTCTCTGCTCTATCTCACACTCATGCAGAATATCAACTGTAAGCACTGTACTTAAGTAACTCTAATACAATAACAGAAACACTCAGAAAATCTTTCTACCTTGATCTCTCAGTTCAGTGTATATTACATTTGGAACCTTTCACATATTAAATTAAAACAAAGCTTATACATACAGGTTACATTTTTTTAATGTTTTTTCTAATAGAAATAGCTTGATATTTAGCTTCTATGCCATGTTAAGATGATCTATAGTGTACACTTTCAGATGTCTCCAATCTCAAGTAAATTACACTTCTTAAGGACGCCTAGCTTTGAATTGTTTTCAAATGTCACCAGTCTGGTTACATACATACATTTGCATATATATGTACATATATAACAGAAAATATATTACATATATAATTCATATACTTTTTGAAAAAAGTATTCTTCCATTTAGAAGAGAGTCACCCAAGGGACTTCCCTGGCGGTCCAGTGGTTAACACTCCACGCTCCCAATGCAGGGGGCACAGGTTCGATCCCTCGTCTGGGAACTAAGATTCGGCATGCTGCACAGTGCGGCCAGAAAATCAAATGAAAAAATAAATAAATGAACATAATCACAAAAGTACCATCACAGCTCTATGCAAGAAGAGTCACCCAGTTTTACTTCAAGTTGTTGGTTCTTCTAGCGTATTTCTAACAGAGAGAAAACAGGTGCAATGGAAAAGGCCCTTACATTAGTGAGATCTGTTTAGCTTGCAAGATTTAGAAACTCGGTTCTAACTCACTTAAGAAAACAAAGAGCAAAGGGTGGGTGCGGTGTGGGAGTGAGCCAGGGATGGTCGCAGTTGCATCCCCAGGCTCAAGAAATGCCATCACACCTACTGGGCCAGCTTCTCTCCCTCTCTCAGCCCCGACTCCCTCTAAACTGCCTTTATTCCCGGGCTGCCCCTCCACACGGTGGCCTTCGCGACGCCTCCTTAGAGAAAACAACAACCTGTGGGAAGGCATGGAGCCTCCTCTGTGGCTTCACGTGGGACGCTCTACTCCACGACTGCAGAACTGCCTTGCTCAGAATTCTACGGTGGTCTCAAAAGAAGGGAATGCTTCAACAAGGCACAGAGGGTGTGGTGACACGAGCTATCACCTTGAGGCCCCTGTGGCAAAGGGCGCTGCTTTGTGTGCCAACGGTGTGGCCACAATCCTCTGAAATTAAAGGCTGTGCATCTAACCTTTAAAGTGCATCAAGTTCAGCTTGCAGGGCTCTGGGAGGGGGTGACAGGGGTGAGGAGTTCGTACACGAAGGGAGGGTATGGGTGTCGCGGGGAACGATGGCATGTGCCCCACAGAGCTGTTCACCTGTACTAAGATGCCAAGGTTGGAAAATAAATGCCACCTCGTGGACAGTAGACTGGAACATGAGATTACACTCAGACACTTTGCAATAAGGCTCAGTCCTTGGGGCCGAGGTGTGGCAAGCATCCCTTATCCCTCCCTTACCCCATACCTTTCTCTCTTTAGGAGAATACATGATCAAATCTTGCGGGAGGAAGCTGGGGATGTGGAAAGCCTTGGGCACTTTGTTTCTGTGCCAGCTGCTCTCGTAGGTACCTCCCAGAGCTAAAGGTTTGCTGCCCCCCAGCTCAGTGTGGACATGCACAGCACCCGTGTGTGGCTTTGTACGAGCACACGATCACGCCTCTGCAATTACACATTGACTGTCTCCCTACCCTCTAGGCTCTAGATGAGGAAGAACTGAATTCCTGTCAACTTTGTGTGCCCTGAACCAGCACTGTGTTTGTTAAACAATGGATACTTAAATGTTCGATAAATGGCTAGAAAATAAACCAGTTCAAAACTAAATTACGGGGCTTCACTGGTGGCGCAGTGGCTGGGAATCTGCCTGCCAATGCAGGGGACACAGGTTCGAGCCCTGGTCTGGGAAGATCCCACATGCCGCGGAGCAACTGGGCCCGTGAGCCACAATTACTGAGCCTGCACATCTGGAGCCTGTGCTCCGCAACAACAGAGGCCGCGATAGTGAGAGGCCCGCACACCGCGATGAAGAGTGGCCCCCGCTTGCCACAACTAGACAAAGCCCATGCACAGAAATGAAGACCCAACACAGCCATAAATAAATAAATAAATAAATACATTTAAACAAAAAAAAAACTAAATTACGGGGTTTCCCTGGTGGCGCAGTAGTTAAGAATCCACCTGCCAACGCAGAGGACACGGGTTCGAGCCCTGGTCCGGGAAGATCCCACGTGCCACGGGGCAACTAAGCCCGTGAGCCATAACTACCGAGCCCGCGAGCCACAACTACTGAAGCCCGCACGCCTAGAGCCCATGCTCCAGAAGAGAAGCCACCGCAATGAGAAGCCCGTGCGCCGCAACGAACACCCAATGCAGCCAAAGATAAATAAATAAAAGTAAATAAATTTATAAAAGAAAAAAAAACTATAAATTACTAAGGAAAAAAGAGAGGCAAAACCAGGCAAAAGATTTACTGAAAAATGTTCTGAAAAGGCAATTAAATTGCTATATACTCACATCACAAGAGTAATTTGCTTAAATCCAACAATCAAAACAAATATTTGTTAAACACACACTATGTGCCAAGTGCCATGCATGGCGCTGAGATTATAAAGACAAATGTGAATGAATCTGATATTCTTCCTTACCTTAGGAAACGGAACCTTTTAATTAGTTGCATTGTGGGTATGACATGGGGTAGAAGGGAGAAAGGAGGAGAGAGTTAAAAAAAAAAAGAGTTTAAATTGTTAAGAATTACATTATGGAGCTCTGTGGACACTTTTCCTGTGACCCTTAAATTTGGCGGGATCTCACTCACCGGCAGGGGTGGTAATAACAGCTGATCTCATCTTTCCTTTAAGCAAAGGATCCCAAAGCCGTGGTGTGCGTCCTGCCTGCCCCAGCGACAAATTTCTCACCCGTCTTCTGAATCAACCTGCTGGCAGTGCCCAAAAGCAGGAAAGAGGTGGCCCTGCCACCACTGCAAATTCTGGCTCTGTGGACCTTGTCTCTCCTTAAATTTTCGATGCCACCGCATCACTTTAAACCAGACCACCCCAGGAGTCAGACCGGGGCTTTGCAAACTTTAGTGTGCAGAGCAATGCCTGGGGATTCTGTTAAAATGCAGACTCTGCTTCAAGAGATCTGAGGCCTGGGATTCTTCCTTTCTAATAAGTTTCCTGGAGGACGCTCTCTTGGGAAGACCACACCCTACCAGAGTTAGAAGGCAATGGAAGGATGCAAGAATGAACAGCTTGGGCTTCCCTGGTGGCGCAGTGGTTGAGAGTCCGCCTGCCGATGCAAGGGACACGGGTTCATGCCCCGGTCCGGGAAGATCCCACATGCCGCGGCGCGGCTGGGCCCGTGAGCCATGGCCGCTGAGCTTGTGCGTCCCGAGCCTGTGCTCCGCAACGGGAGAGGCCACAACAGTGAGAGGCCCGCAAACCGCAAAAAAAAAAAAAAAAAAAGAATGAACAGCTTGTCCTTCTATATTTCCTGGATATACACACACTTGCCCTTCCCGTGAGTAAATTCGAATAGTAGTAAACAATTCAGAGTAATGCAGCTGTGCTATGCATAGGCATTAGGGTGCCTGCAGAAGCAGCTGTCTCAGAAGTCTACTTACAAGAATAAACACGAGATCTCTTCCTTAGTCATGACATCCAGGGTTCTTGCTCACAGAAAGTGTTGTGGGCCAGAGCCCAGGTCACTAGCATCCCAAATGAGGGAGAAAGAAAAAAGGCCAAGATAAAGGCCATCTGGGGAGCTCCCACCCACTCCCTCTCCTGCTTAAGGTAGAGACACGCGATTTTCGGATTCTCTTCTGTACTTCAGTGAGCGTAAATCTGTCCTTTAACAAGGGGGCCTGGAGAACCCTCAACCAGAAACTCTGCAATTCCTTAAGGCTTGCTTGTTAGGATTAGATAGGGAAGACACTGTTGAGGGAGAGAAGGAATTGTCAGTCCTTTGAATCCGGGAGGGAATGCAAGCCAAGTGGGCCACCTTATTAAGCTGCTTCTCAGATCTACCCAGAGCCACTGGTGCTACCAGACGACACAGGCTGGTCTGCTGAAGCCCTGCTATGCAGCATGAACGTTACGATTTAGCACCAACTCGGATTTTACCATCCCGTTTTGCAGAGAAGTCACCTGGGAAGCTCAGAGAGGTCATATAACCCACCCAAGGCCACACAGCTTAAGGCGGGCTAAGGATGTGAACGCTGCCCAAAGCCATAGTGCGAACTTTCCAACAATGCTTAAGGAAATATCTGAGGTAGTCTTCCAAAAGCTGCGGGGCATTCAATCCCAACGTAGCCCCTAGACTCCGCCCTTACACGGACAGCTGGACCGCCCCGAGGCTGAGGCGGGAGGGAAACCACTGCCGGGGAGCAGCCGCCAAGAAGGCCAAGCACTTCCGGTGCACAGAAAATGAGGGTCGTTCAGGGTCAGCAGACTTGCAGGTGAGGGCCGGCCCGCACGTGGCGCATAGGGACTAAAATACATCCCGAGGTATCCAAAGACAGTATGACTCGAGACGAGAAAGTCTTATCCCTTACCCGCCCTAGGGGACACCAAGGTCAAGCGGCCGAGGGCGCGCCGCCATGCCGAGTCCAGCGGTTTAACTGGAGCAGGCGGAGCCTAGCGGACGCACGCATCGGCGCGATGACGTCACAGACCCGCGCGGGTAGTCCGGACTCAATCCCTTCTGCGGAAGCTTCCTGGGTGGGCGTGGTCCGGCCCTGATAGGCAGGGCCCGGTTGACTGACGGCCCGGCCCCGCCTTCCGGATAAGGGACGGCGGGGTAGGAGTGGCGGGGGACGAAGTTCTACACGGAAGTGCCTCAGACCTGCATTGGTAGGGCGGAGCGCGGGGTGGGCGAGGGGCAGGTTCTGGCCGCCCGGAGGTGGCTCTCGGGGGAGTGGGTCCGCGTAGGCATCCCTGGGGGTGTTGCAGCAGCGACCCTCGTCCCGCCACCCCCAGATCACAGGATAGGGGGGGCACTGGGCCTGCGTACGCTGGGTCGGCCCCCCGGAGACCCATCCCCTTCTCCCCTCTCCAGTCTGAAGAAATTAAACTCAAACCGGGGCTCGGCTGCAGCGATTGCGCCTCCTTTCGCACAGGGCCTGGCTCTGCGCATCAGAACGAGTGTTTTCGGTTCCTAAATTCCAGGCCGGGGCCAAGTGCCTAATCTGAAGGTCCCGGGACCCCCAAGAAACCCCTGAGGGCATCCAGGGGGAGCAGTTTGGGGGGGGCACTGTTTTATACACGTGGTGAAATCGTTCCCCCTGAAGTTTCGTGAAATATAGTTTCATTGTTAGATTTGTTGCAAGTATCAGGTGATGCAGATGTCATTTCTTTGAGCCTCCAGTTGCCCTCGCCAGTCATGACCTCAGTTTGTCTTGAGAAACTTGGCTATGAAATACACTGCATCGTTGAATAATTGAGTATTGCATTATTGAATAATTGAGAGCATCAGGTTAAAAAAACAAAACAAAACAGCAACAAAAAACGGATGGAAACGGTGGGGAGTCGAGACATATGTTTTAAATTCACTGATGCACTCGCAAAGAGCAAATGTGTCTTTCATTTGAAGTTTGCAACCTTCTCTAATGATTTTACCAGTAGCCCACACCCCCAAAAGTATCAAAAGGTCAAGAAAAAAGGACCAAATGCCTTGCCAATGGGAATTTAACCATTTAGTTTTTGCCAAGTAATTAAAAAGTAGGTTGCATAGTCTATGTACTGAACAAATATAGACTGTTGTAGTTTTTTTTTTTTTTTTAATTACTATGATTGTAGTGGGTCACGGTGAGAGAGGGAAAAGTTTCCTTGAAAGATTTGGGTGATTAATTAGACTTTAATTGAAAAGATTATGCTTAGAACAGAGAATTCTGTATATAAAAGAAAGCCTTGGAATGATGACTAGCATAAGAGTACACAGCATGTGGAACAAACTATACCAACTTAACGGGCATTTTTGGGTTTTGTGTCACCAATTTCACAGCTAGAATGAAGCACATCAACTTGTCGTTTGCAGCCTGTGGGTTTCTGGGCATTTACCACTTGGGGGCAGCATCCGCATTTTACAAACACGGCAAAAAGCTCCTGAAGAATGTCAAGGCCTTTGCCGGGGCTTCTGGGGGATCCTTGGTTGCTTCTGTCCTGCTAACAGCGCCACAAAAAATAGAGGTAATTAAGTAGTAACTAGGCTGTGTTTCTCATCCAGAAATTACGCCCAAACAACGAAGATGATTGTTAACTATCTACTAAGTTGACTGCAGAGAAATAATCCTTTGCCTGGGAAACGGAAAAGGTTGACTTCTTTTAAAATTTAATCATTCGGGATCTCTGCTCTCCATTGGGAAAAGATTATTATTTTGGGTGACAACAAGACAAGGAAATAAAATCCCTTCTTTTACTCTTGAGTGTTTATTTAGTCTTAAGATTCCAGCTTTGTTTCTTTCAAGCAAAGGATATTTCTCCATTAACTGATCATGAGACGAGCACAGAGCCTGTTCTCAAGGCCTTGAACATGGGGCTGATAAGTCTTTGCTTGCTCCTATTTACAGACAGGCATATAAACTAAAATGTTGGCCTGTAATACTTTTTTTTTTAATTTATTTTTGGCTGCGTTGGGTCTTCGTTGCTGCACGCGGGCTTTCTCTAGTTGCAGCGAGCAGGGGCTACTCTTTGTTGCCGTGCGAGGGCTTCTCATTGCTCTGGCTTCTCTTGTTGCAGAGCATGGGCTCTAGGCACGCCGGCTTCAGTAGTTGCAGCACGCAGGCTCAATAGTTGTGGCACACGGGCTTAGTTGCTCCGCAGCATGTGGGATCCTCCCAGACCAGGGATCGAACCTGTGTCCCCTGCATTGGCAGGCGGATTCTCAACCACTGTGCCACCAGGGAAGTCCCTGTAATCTCTTTTAAGAGGAATGATATTGGAATTTAATTTGTTTTTCATTCCCACAGTAAGAAGAAGCCCTGAATTCCAAGCAGTTTATCTAGAAGTAATAAAAATAAGCATTAAGTATTTCATTTAATGTAATCTATGTTTTTAAAGTCTGTTTTCTGCTTCTAGACAGCCATCATGCATTCTCTGACTGTGAGAACTGGCTTCTGCAGGTGGAGAATATTCTATCTGTTAATTACTTACATTCTCTAGCAGCTTGGAAGAGTAATCAAATAATGATTAACATTTCCATGCCCAAGGATGCATTTGTCACATTTAAATGTTGAAATCCACATTTTAAACATCAGAAATCTTGTTTTCAAATCTCTGATGAGCTGCTTATGGAAGAGAAACTGGACTTTAGACCAGTTATTCAGAAATCCACTGCTCTTTTTCTTTTTTATATACTAGAAAAGTGATGGAAAATTTTAGAGATTGTACAGGATGAGAACGTGAAGTCAGGGAAAGTATACATGAAGTGTGCAAACTCCCCCCAAAGTAGCAGACTCATGTGCTTTGAAGTGCAAGCTAGTCCCTCCCAGCTCTTTATTTCCTTTCTGAGGCACAGGGCTACTAAGAGGTTGTTTACTCCTGTTCAGGGCAGTCTTTCCTTTAGGTGGGAGCAAATCCAGAGCTTTGGATTTGGGTAGATTTGGTTTCGAATCCTCAGCAGTTTGAAATATATTAAGTGTGATTTAGAATTAGACTGATTTGGAAATGCTGTGATCATATAGCCCCTTCACTGAAATTCTGCGATGTTCAGACATTGAATCCTTTAGCTGAATTTGAGACTTTTGATGTCAGTCCGATTACCTGTTCTTTTTTACATTTTCGGTAAATTGGAGATCCAGTCGTATTGTCTCATTGTGTTAGTCAGGCCCTAGGGGTAACTCTTTATCGGCCGCTCACGATGGCAAGCGGAAAATGATTCTCTGGATTCACCTAGGGCATCCTCGTTTCTCTTTTCTCAAAATCAGTTTTCAGCCATTTGCCTTGAGGTTCCTTTATTTCTTTTCTCGAGCATTTGAAATCTACCCCTTGAAGGATGGCTTTGAGCTTTCTTAGGAAACTGTTTTCTACCTACTCAAGTCCCTGTTAGCTCAGTTCTCCCTGTTGGTATATAAGTTCTTCGAGCTTCGTGGTGTTGTGACAGAGATGTGAGTAATGAATCCAGCTCCGAGCTGGTGCATGGATAATTAAGACCAGCACCTGACGACGCTGGTGTATTTTAGGTGGCAGGCAGATTTAGACTTTGATATGTTAAAAGCTCAGCGCAGCCGGCCTTTCCTCAGCCCTCAGAATTTGCCAGGCATGGCGTTAGACACAGCAGGGAGCTAACTCAAAGATAAGTGCATTCCTTAATAGGTTTCCAGTCTGGTCAGGGGCCGTGTCTGTGTGTGTGTGTGTGTGTGTGTGTGTGTGTGTGTGTGTGTGTGTGTGTAACCAAAAATAATACAAGAAAATAAGCTGGGTGTGCAGTGTGGCTTAGTAGAAAGCGCATACACTGGGGAGGGCCACCCCCATTTCTCAGCTAGAAGTCTACAGCGGCTTCTTGAACAGGCAGGCCTGCGTCTGCCCCTGCTGCCTACAATCCACCTACCTAAGCATTCAGAGTGATTTCACCCAAACACAAATCTGAACATCTCATCCTGTGACCTCCCCCTCTCCCACCCCCGGGATCCCTGTTGACTCAGGATGGGATGCAGATTTCTTTTTTTTTTTTTTTTTACTTTTTATTTTATATTGGAGTATAGTTTTTTTTTTAACATTTTATTTTATTTTTTATTTATTTATTTTTGGCTGCATTGGGTCTTTGTCGCTGCCTGTGGGTTTTCTCTAGTTGCGGTGAGCGGGGGCTACTCTTCGTTACAGCGCACGGGCTCTAGGCACACGGGCTTCAGTAGCCGTGGCTCGTGGGCTCTAGATCACAGGCTCAGTAACTGTGGCTCGTGGGCTCAGTAGTTGTGGCTCATAGGCTCTAGAGCGCAGGCTCCGCAGCCGTGGCACACGGGCCTAGCCGCTCCGCGGCATGTGGGATCCTCCCCAACCAGGGCTCGAACCCGTGTCCCCTGCATTGGCAGGCAGATTCTCAACCACTGTGCCACCAGGGAAGCCCTGGAGTATAGTTAATTAACAATGTTGTGATAGTTTCAGCAAAGTGATTCAGTTATACATATACATGTATCTATTCTTTTTTAAATGCTTTTCCCATTTAGGTTGTTACATAATATTGAACGGAGCTCCGCGTGCTATACAGAAGGTCCTTGTTGGTTATCCACTTTAAATATAGTAGTGTGTGCATGTCAATCCCAAACTCCCAATTTATCGCTCCCCCATCCTTCCCCCCAGTAACCATAATTTCATTCTCTAAGTCTGTGAGTCTGTTTCTGTTTTGTAAATAAGTTCATTTGTATCATTTCTTTTTAGATTCCTCGTATAAGTGATATTATGTGATATTTGTCTTTCTCTGACTTCACTCAGTATGACAATCTCCAGGTCCATCCATGTTGCTGCAAATGGCATTGCCTCATTCTTTTTAGTGGCTGAGTAATATTCCATGGTATTTATGTGCCACATCTTCTTTATCCATTTATCTGTCAATGGACATTTAGGCTGTTCCCATGTCCTGGCTGTCTTAAATAGTGCTGCTATGAACATAGGGGTGCATGTGTCTTTTCAAAGTATGGTTTTCTCTAGACATATGCCCAGGAGTGGGATTGCAGGATCATATGGTAGCTCTATTTTTAGTTTTTTAAGTAACTTCCATACTGTTCTCCATAGTGGCTGAGATCTACATTCCCAGCAACAACGTAGGAGGGTTCCCTTCTCACCTAGGGTGCAGATTTCTTAGTACGACTCCCAGGACCACGTGGACCTTAGCCCTCTCATGGCTCACTGAGGTTGCCTTTCTGGCCTCTGCCCCGTCTGAGCTGCTTGCACTCTTCTCGCCACTACCTCTGCCTGTCATCGTCTGCCACCTCCATCTCCTGTCCACCTCCTGTCTGTATCTTGGGTCTCAGCCTAGCAAAGTGAGGTTGGAGGTTGATGCCCACTGTGTTAGCTCCCAGTTGCTGCTGCAACAGATGACAGTAAACATAGCAGCTCTGAACAACACACGTTCATTTCCTAACAGTTCTGGAGGTCAGACGCCTGAAAAGGTCTCACTGTCTACAATCAAAGTGTCAGCAGGGCCATGCTCCCTCTGGAGGCTGCGGAGGACAGTGTGTGTCCTGGCCTTTTCCAGGTGCTAGAGGCGTCCTGCCTTCCCTGGCTCTGGCTCCTTCCTCGATCTGTAAAGTCATAAGCATAGCATCTTGACATCTCGCCAACTCTGACCCTCCTGCCCCCCTCTCTCCCTTACAAGGACCCTTGTGATTATATTGGATTCACTGAGATAATCCAGGAGCATCTCCTGATCTCGCAACCCTTAATTTAATCGCATGTGGAAAGTCCCTTTTGCTGTGTAAGGGCACCGATTCTCAGGGTCCGGGGCTACCCTAACCTTCGGGGGAAGGAGGGGACGTGAATCTGCCCCATACATGGATGCTATCCTGGCGCCCCGCCATCTCCTCACCGAGGGACGACTCAGTCCCAGGAAGGCAGGGGCTCTGTGTATCTCATGCTCAGTCATTGAATCCCAGTTCCTAGCCCACCGCCTGGTGCCCAGTAGGTTGCTGAATGGATGAACTAATAAATGAAAGACAGACCTGGGTTTAAATCCTGGCACTGACACTCATTTTTGATGGCACAGTGGGAAAGATACTTAACCCTCCAAATGTCAGTTTTCTTACCCATCTAGTGCGGTGATTATACCCACCTTGCATTGTTATATGAAGACGAGGCAACAGAGGCCACATCAATGGATCCCAGCACTGGCTGCCTGTTAGCCCCGACTGGGGGGACTTTTGTGAAAGACCAGTGCCCCAGGCTAATCTCCAGGGACTCTGATCCGGTAGAGTCATCGCAAGGCCTTTCTCTGTTGTTGGTGGTGGTGTGAATCGTCAGCACTGTTGTAGAGCTGCAGTCCGAATGTTCCAGAGGCCACAGGATTGGTGTGGGTGAGGAATTTAATTATGTTGGAGAAGCCTGTAGAGAAATGTGCTCAGTTACAATTAGAACCCAGCCGTCAAGGATTTTCCACAGGTGGGCAAAGCCATGTGAGGTGGTTTAAAAAGAAAAAGAA
The DNA here is from genome assembly GCF_008692025.1 of Phocoena sinus. Classification (NCBI taxonomy): domain Eukaryota; kingdom Metazoa; phylum Chordata; class Mammalia; order Artiodactyla; family Phocoenidae; genus Phocoena; species Phocoena sinus. The sequence continues at coordinate 5,459,763 of NC_045784.1, read as the reverse complement.
AAAGAAAAAGAAAAAAAAGATTGCAATTGGCAGACCATATAGCTTGCCTGGGGCCCAGGAATGGTGGGTGAGGGACAGGCCTCGTGGGGAGGCGTGCCTGTGAAGCATCCGACACCTGGGGTTGGCTTTATACGGTCCAGGTGCCTTGTGTGATAGGCACAGGGTTCTGGAACCAGAATCGTAATGTTTTTGACAAAACATAGGGTCACCTATTAATTTTCTTTTTCAGGAATGTAACGACTTTACCTACGGTTTTGCCGAAGAAATCCGAAGGCAGACTTTCGGGGCAGTGACACCCGGCTATGATTTCATGGCCCGATTGAGGTACATACATAGAGTACATTCCCCCGCCCCCTCCCCCAAGCCTGTGAAGACAGAGGACGCTCTGGATACATTGTAGCAAGCTCAGTCAGCATTCTCTCTCCTGAAACATTTACAAGGCGGTCAGTAATTAAAGGTGAATCATGCAGGGCGTGGCCAAGCCACTCAAGATGGCTGTTCTCTTGCTCTCTGTACATCCCCTGCTCGACCAGTCCTTGCTTCATCCACACGCTAGTCTCACAAACGTGAGTGGCCTCCTGCCCCAGCACGTGACTGGCCTCATCCTTGGGCCAGAGCGGCTCCACCTGGTAGTTTATTAAAGGGAGATACCTGCCCTCCACGGTGGGTGTTAACCTGACGGGCTGTGAGCTGCTAGTTTCTGTGGTAACACATGAGCCCACCTGACATCAATTCCCCATATAAATGGTGGCCTCCTTCGCCCGCGGGTAACGAAGATGGCTGCTTTGTCCTGTCTGCCGGCTGCCGAACATGATGGGGTGTCTCTCCAGGACTCTTTTGCTTTGGACATGTAAGATCCCCCATGCAGTAAGCCACAGGTGCCGCTGTCACTGTCTCCGGGCTCTTTCTCGGGTCTCCAGTCTGGGCAGCTACAAGGCTTGCAGGCCAGTGGGGCGCAGCGGGTCCCTTTTTCTTCTTCAGGAGCGGAGTGGAGGCGATTCTCCCTCCCAACGCGCACGAGCTGGCTCACAACCGCCTGCACGTCTCCATCACCAACACCAAGACCAGAGAAAACTACTTAGTCTCCAGTTTTCCCTCCCGGGAGGACCTCGTTAAGGTAACACTGCCGCATTCCTTGTTGGAGGAAATGAGCAAGTGCTGATGTACATACTTCCACAAACAGTGAGCGCGCCCGCGTTCTTTAGATCCAGCATTGCATACCATGCCTGATAGATGGTACATATGCTGCATAAATCATGCGTCTGAAGGATGCATCCGCCAGTATCCCTCCGAGGCCACCTTATGGCAGGCGGCTCCCAGAGACCTCCGGAGTAGCTCGGTGTTTTTTCTTGTGATGTTCCGTGTGCTCACGTTTATCCTGGGCTTAAACTTGAGTAGCAAGAACCATTCCTTACATTGACGTAGATAATACTTCTGCAGTTTGTGTAAGACTTTGTCTCAGTACTACCGTATTCGGCCCTTCCACAGCCCTGTAAATCAGGCAGGACAGGTGAGATTACTGTACTTTTGTCGCTTTTTTAAGAGAAGAAATGGCTGGAAAGATTTTGTGTGACACACCCCAGGGTGTACTGACTGCCAGTGGGAATCCAGGTCTCTTACCTTTTCACTCTAATGTTCCCTTTCCTTTCTTCCATTTTGCGTTGATGCCTTTCTATCCAAACACATGTGAAAGTCAGTTGGGAAATCATTGTCTCTGAGATAGTTCAGCTGATTTGCAAATAACAGTGCATTGCTAAGGTAATATATTAAATATTTTACATTTGAAAGGGTGCACTTCTCTTAGAAAAGCCAGGCTATTTTCTCCTTTTTCCTCTTGTGGGAATTGTAGCGAGCTTCAGGTGATACAGAGGACGCGTGTTTGGATACGGCAGCAGGCGATGGATTGAGAGACCTACAAGTTCCACCTGAATTAGATGATAAATGCATTGAGTTTTACTATCAAAACTCACGGTTCGAATTTTATGTTTGAATGATATGATTTGAAATACCTAATGAAATGTTGAGCTGACAAGTAAAATTACTTTGTGACTTAAGAGATTAGAATATTTTCACTCCCGTCTCTCACTTATACATTAATAGTCATTCCATCTTAGAAAAATATTTTTCTATAATATTATTATACTCTTGTGTAGACTTAAAAAATAGAAAGGGAGAAGCTGATAATCCATGCCTGAATTGTCACAAATTGTCAATGCCAACGCAGATATATCAGGCTCGCAGTGGTTGGAATACCTCTTCTTGTTGGTAAGAGAACAAGGCTGGGAGCAAAAGACTATCATCCTATCATGAAACAAGAGGGGAATTCTACCCACAGTTACTACCTTCTCCTTGAGTCTGTCCCTGGCTACTGTATCTACAGTGGCCGAGCCCCTGATGTTTCCTGTATCCCACCCTGATTTACTTACCACTGTTCCGCATACGAATTTTACTGCTCTGTTTACTTCGTTTTTGTCTATCTTCCTTCACGGGAGTGTAAGCTCGGGGTGGGGGTGGGGGGTAGGAGGGTCCAGGGACTGCTGTGTTCTGTCCGCTGCTGTATTCCCAGCGCCTGGTACAGTGTCATGTCCATCAACCTGTGCTCCATGAGTGAATGGGAGTGAATAAATCAATGAACGAAGATGGCATCTATTAAAAGAATGAAGAAGCTGGATCCTTCATGTTCAATGATCTGGACAAAATGTAATTCAGCTCGCTAGTGGCCCAGCTGGGACCACAGTCCAGGCCTCTAACATTCTGCTTGGTAGCCATGGCCCCCTCTCCCAATGCGAGATAAAATCACCCTCTTAATTCCTTTCATGTGGGAGTGTCGTGAGCTGAATAACGTCCCCCAAAGATGTCCACACTGTAATCCCCAGGACCTGTGAATACGGCGTCTCACATGGCAAAAGGGTTTGTATAGATGGGGTGAAGGTGAGGGTCTTGATGGGGAGGTGATCCTGGGTTAGCTGGGCCGACCCAAACTAATTTAATCACATGTGTCCTTAAAAATGGAGATGTTTGCTGCTTCTGAGACGCAGGAGCCTTTGTATGAGGAGGGCACTATGGGTCCTCCCCTTGACAGCCAGCGAGGCAGAGAGACCTCAGTCCTACAGCCAGTGGAACTGAATGCTACCAGTATCTCAATGAGCAGGAAACCAAGTCTCCCCTCAAGCCCGCAGGAAGGAATGCAGCCCTGCCAACACCTGAATTTTTTTGCCCAGGTGGATCCGGCCCGTGCTGGATCCCGACCTCCAGACCCTAGGATCATACATTTATTTGTGTTGTTTTAGCCTTTCGATTTGTGGTAACTTGTTATAGCAGCCATAGCAAACTACTGCAGTAAGCAAACAGGACTTTTTGATTTGCTTTGTTTTGGATAATAACTACTCAGAGAACTGGTGAAATTACTTGAGTTCATTGAACAGAAGAGAACTAGTTGGCACAAATGTATAATACCTTGTAAGGAGAATAATTGAATAATTAATATGTATCCTAGGTTATACAAGAAGCATTTTAAATGTTTAGTAGAATGCTCTAACCTTTTGCAGAAACTCAAAGAAAGGAAGGATAGATGGTTCCTTGACAGCAGATGGTGGCTATAAAAATGTATGAAATGTATGCCTGGAATACTCATGAGCATGTAGTTCAAAAAGGAAGACTGGTGAAGACTGCAGGAGGGAGGGAGAAGAATATGAAGGGAAAATATCTCCCCCTCCCCCCAACACACACACACACTGGGCAGTGACGTGCTGTGTTCTGATCAGAGGCCAGTGGGAGACCGCTGTCTGGGGTGGTAGTTCTGACCGCTTCATTCAGTGTCAGGGGAGAGAAGAAAGGCGCCGGCCACTCCCCCACTTCCTTAGCTAGAGACCGGAGGGCGCTGAGTTCCAGAAGCCAAGAGGAGAAGCAGCCCACAGTTTGTAACTGGCGTCTCCTGGGAGCTTTGCCTGCCTGGCTCTGATCCCTCAGCCTTGGGTTTAATGTCTGTGATCTTGGAAGTCTGTAGGTGACAGACAGAGATTAAGATTGAAACCAGAGGTAGAGCATGTCAAGGATCAATTGCTAGCTAGCCGGGACAGGAATATGGGAGAGTATTAAATATTGGTGATTTTTAATCAATGCCTCGTTTATTCCCTTAATTACTAGATTTTTTTTTCTTTTTAATGCCAAGCTCTTCATTATCCACCAGCCGACTGCTACCTTTTATTATAGATAGGCTCTCTGTGTACCTGAAAATCCAACTAGAAACCTGTATCTCACAGTGTGTGCATGGGTGTCCGTGTGTCTGTGTCTTGTTACACTGTCTTGGATTATCACTTGTTTTTTGTGCATCTCCCAGTGTTCCTGTTTAGGTCTGTCATTCCCTGATGGTGTCCTCTGAGGCTAATTACGTTTGAGCCTCAGTTTTCTCAACTGTGAAATGGAGATGAAAGGTAATCGGTGTTACCATGGCGAGTAAATTGAAGAAATCATGTAAAAGTGTGCTTGAAATCGTCAAGTCCTATAAGCTTGTTAATTACAGTGCATATTTAGTAAATGATGAACAAATAAGATAATAAGCCACACACATCACTGGTCAGCATCCCTGTGTGAGTGTGTCATGAAATTTTAAGGTCCCAGCTTTCTTTTTGCAGACTGGGTAGGCTTCACCCTTTCTTAAACATTTTCTTCTTTTACCCCTTATCTTTGTTCATGAGTAACGTGCTCACCTACATCTGTAAAATCTCGGGAAATGGATTATGACCAAGTTCTGCCTTTAGGCGTCTGATTTTTATACCTCTTCAACCATTGACCTGGTGTACATTCACCAATGTGCTTGTGTGATGATTCATACTTAAATTATATTAACTTCACTTTTGGTGGCATGAAAAAATTATTCTTTCATCTGATAGCTGCAGTGATAGTTGATTATTTTCTGAGAACCTCTTTGGATCAATGATGTGGTCCAATGACTCATTTTATTTGGGATTGGATTTCCATAGTATTTGGGATCTTATGTCCATGGTGATTTAACTCAGTGCTATGGTCTGAATGTTTGTGTCCCCCCCCCCAAATTCCTGTGTTGAAATCCTAACCCCCAATATGATGGTATTTGGAGTCAGGGGTCTGTCGGAAGTGATTAGGTCATGAGGGTGGAGCCCTCATGAATGGGATTAGTGCTCTTGTAAAAGAGATCCCGGAGAGCTCCCTCACCTCTTCCACCATGTGAGGACATAGAAGTGGGTTCTCAGTAGACACTGAATCTGCCAGCCCCTTGATCTTGGACTTCTGAGATTCCAGAACTGTGAGAAAATAAACTTGTGTCCTTTCTAAGCCATCCAGTCTGTGGCATTTTGTTGTAGCAGCCTGAGCAGACTGAGACAGGAACTTGGCACTGACAGGTGAGGATGCTGCTGTAACAAATACCTAAAAGTGTGGAAGCGGCTTTGGAGCTGAGTAATGGGCAGGGGATCTATGAGTTGAGAGGTGCATGTTAGAAAAACCCTGCGTTGCCGTTGGTGATTCTGGTGACGACTCAGAAAGAAAAAACCAAACCGTAGAGAGAGCCTCCATATTCTTAGAGAGACCTGGATAGTAAAGGCCATAGTGATGAGGTCTCAGATGGAAGCAACGAAATGCTATCAGACAATGGAGGAAAGGTCACCCGTGTTATACGTTGACCCAGAATAGCAGGATTATGTTCATGTCCTCGTGTTCTGGGGATGGTAGAACTTGCAAGTGATGACACTGGATATTTGATGAGGTGATTTCTAAGCAAAGTGTTGAAGGAGCAGCCTGGTTTCTCTTGGCTACTTAGAGTAAAACGCAAGAAGAGAGAAATACGTAAAGATGGAATTGTTCCTCAGAAGCAAAGCAGAACTTAAAGATTTGGAACATTCTCAGCCTGTGCATACTGAAGAGAATAAGAGAGCCTGTTTGGAACACAACAGGAGGGGTGTGGCCATCTGGCCAGATAACCCTGTGATAAGGAGGTTCCATGAGTTGGCCGTCTAGACAGAAGCCAGGACCTATATGTAGTCCAAGACCATGGACAAAGGCCATTCAGAGATCATCAGGGCAGCTCCCTTCCACCAGAGGCCCCCGAGTGCCAGGACCCCCGCCAGCACAGGGCACTGCAGAGACGTCCCACGAGGGCAGTGCCCTGCAGAGCCATGGGGGCGGGGCTCAGCCCCACATTGCCCCATAACCCCATACTGTAGAGCACTGATTCTAGCCCTGGGGAGCATCGGCCAGGAGGCCCAGGCACAGAGGCAAATACTCGTCATGGGTCCTTAGCAACTCCTTGATTTGTGGGCCCGTTTACATATTGTGCCCCGAATGTCCCAATGTATACATCTTGCACCTCAACTCACCCATTTTAGGCTCCAGATTTTATACTGGGCTGTCCTTCTTCAGAAGGCAACATGCAATCAGGAAATTCAAACATATTTCAATATTAGCCTCCTGCAACGCATACTTAGGGAAGTAAACCCTTTATTTACAAGAAAGTCGTATGCCACCTCCACAGCTCAGCAGGAATGGCTTTGAAATTAACCGTGCCACGGAGCGGGAGGGATAGTGCTCTGGCCCTTGTCTGAATTGGTACAAATCATCGAATTTGTGTTTAACACTGACGCCCCGTGTATGTGCTCTGAGATGGTCCTTTGACATCCGTGAATGCCCTTTGACACACATACGCCCAGGAAGGCGTTCCTGCAGAATGGTGTCCCCCCCACCCGTCTCCATTGCCAGGATGTCCTGAATTGCCTTGCACACGGCGAGCATACTCTTACAGCAAGACCTTCTCACGTTTAGCCCTGTGAAGGTGAAATAAGGACTGAATTTAAGATTGGTCATTATCTTGAAGACTGGGTAAGACAAATTTGAATCTGTCTTTGAATTTCAACTACAGCAGCAGGTTCTGAATACACAGCCAGATTCTCATTAAACTCCACAGTCAACTTTAGGCATAAATGAAACTGGTTGACGATTTATTCTCTAAGGAAGCCAGGCCACATAATTTTCTAAACACCCCTTTTCTATAAAATGTAAAACGAAAAAAGCTAATCTGAACGTGTATTGAATCCACACTTGGCAATGCTTTATACAGTTGCTACAGTAAGTCGCTGACGTTTATTTTTATCCTTGTGTATTTGGTGAGAAGGAAACAGAAAAAAATCAATGGTTTAACGTACTTGTAATTCTTAAAGTGCTGGGCTAAGTGACAGGGCAGGAACACTAACTAGGTCCCTGCCTTCTGTATCGGTGTCCTCAACCAAAACAGTCTGCAGACATGGCTAAATGTCCCCAGGGGGCTCAGACCCCCCCGCCCCCCCCCCCCCAACTTGAGAACCACTGCCCTAGATGTATCGATATTTTTTGGTGAGAAATATTTCACTGGAACACCAGTGAGGTAAGACAGTAGAAGCATGTTGAAGCATAATAGTACATATTTCATGAACTGTCTCCCGCCTTAGAAAATCCTGTTTGCTTGCAATAAAATGGCAGTAAGCTGACATCGAATAAGACAAGCCGCTTAGTTCCTAACTATCAAAAGCTAATTTTCCCACTAACCATAGTTTGATATACAAATCACTAGCCCGTATACACTATGACAGAACAAATACACCGATTTGGGGGGGGATGACGGGTATTTTCCAGTTCACCGCACTTTTCATGTCAGTTCAGAGGATTCTTACTGTTACTCTCTGTATCAAAGTAATTGGGTAGCATTTTTCATCTAAACAGCTCAAAAAGAGTTCTAAGCATTAACTTGTGAACTTCACATTATAACTTGACACACGGGAGGTAAAAAACCCACATGATTCTCTTTCTAAGGGTAGTGATTTTTTTTCTTTTTTCCTTTTTTTTTTTTTGCAGGCCACATGTCTGTTATAGTGAAGTAAGTCCTTACAGTTATAGAGTGTGTTTGGCTGTTTAAAGGCGTCTAAGTACTGTAATTTCCCACTATGTGTGCTATCCACAAATTGTTATCACTATGGTGCGGTGTTGCATTTTTGCCGAATAACTTCATTAAATAGCTGCATTGTGCTTGCAGAACATACCTAGGGTCTGTAACTATCTTTTTAAAGGAGTAGCCAACTGATGATAGGGCCAGATTAGTTAGGGTGAAGGCAGTGACCGTAACTGTGAACAGCCTTGCTCTGAAACATGCTCAGCTGCTCAGGTCGGGGCTACCAGGGGGCTGACGAGGTTGGGCCTGAAGAGGCTTGATTTCTATCCTGCGGGCCCCGCGGATGGATGTGATCTTCCGCAAATCACCGGAGGGGATGCTCACTCCTGCTTGGCGTCTTTGTGGAGAGGGTGTGGGTAACGTCATGGGGGCCCCACACCGAAAGCTGAGATTTTGAAATGAATGCCTAAGTGGGGGGCTCGTTTGCATTGACCCTTCTTAGAAGGCTGAGAAATCTTGTGCAAGGGTGTCTTCATACCATGGCTTCATGCTTTGCTCTCGACACCTTACAGTTCTGAATACCTGCATTTTCGCTCCACACGGGGCCCAGATGTTGTGTAGCCGATTCTGGCACCCAGCATCAGCCTGGCACAGCAGAGACGTGCAGTAGCACCTGGCACGATCCCTTCCTGTCTCCTGCTAGAGTCCCTCTGTTGTGCTTTGACACCATTGAGTTTGCTTCTACTCCAGTCTGAAGCCGCGCCATGCTTCTCGGGCCAGCCGTCAGGGACCCGTGGCTGAGGCCGCGCTGGCACCCAGGACCGATGCCCTGGCGCTCACGTACTCCAGCAGCATGGGAGGATGCTGTTTCCCCACTACGGAGGGTCTTCATTCCTACTGTGGAGAAGCGGGGGGTACCTGCAGGTATCAGCGCTGGCTGTGAAGGAGATGCAGACCCTGTCCCGTCGGTGGGATCTTTGGTCACGAGCAGCCACCGCATGAGAAAGTCTGTGCCAAGTCCCAGCGGTGTCGCAACACAGTTGTGTCAGGTCGCCGCCCACAGAGGAGTGTCCTATAGAAATCACGTTATGCTGGTGACTGGGTCTCTCATTTACTTGCACTTCAGAATAAATCAGCTATTTTTAAAGACTTTTATTGGCGTATCGTTGCTTTACAACGTTGTGATAGTTTCAGGTGTACAGCAAAGTGAGTCAGCTATACGTATACATGTATCCCCTCTTTTTTGGATTTCCTTCGCATTCAGGTCACCACAGAACATTGAGTAGAGTTCCCTGAGCTATACAGTAGGTTCTCATTAGTTATCTGTTTTATACATAGTATCAATAGTGTATATATGTCAATCCCAATCTCCCAGTTCATCCCATCCCCCCTTATCCCCCCTTGGTATCCATAGGTTTGTTCTCTACATCTGTGTCTCTGATTCTGTTTTGCAGATAAGATCACCTGTACCATTTTTCTAGATTCCACAATATGCGTTAATATACAGTATTTGTCTTTTTCTTTCTGACTTACTTCACTCGGTATGACAGTCTCTAGGTCCATCCACATCTCTACAAATGACCCAGTTTCATTCCTTTTTATGGCTGAGTAATATTCCATTGTATATATGCACCACATCTTCTTTATGCATTCCTCCGTTGATGGACCTTTAGGTTGCGTCCATGTTCTAGCTCTTATAAATAGTGCTGCAATGAACACTGGGGTGCTTGTGTCTTTTTGAATTATGGTTTTCTCTGGGTATATGCCCAGTAGTGGGATTGCTGGGTTTTGAGAGCAGACCTCACAAATCATACTTATACCATTCTTCCTTTGGGGGAAATGCCCTCTGATCTCTAAAGAATTCTAAGTGGATGATGTACAAATCATTTTGGGGACCATAATCCAGTTCTGAATAATATCTACTTGGAAAAAAAAATCTCGTGAACTCTTTGACAACAAACAGCCATGGAGTCTTCAATTATCAATTGAAGGATTGGAGCTTATGTATTCCATATCTAATACTGTATCTTTCAAAATAGAACACTAGCGATTTGAAAACTGCATTGCAGAATAAAACTTGCACATGTCAGAAAAGCTCCCAGAGCTCAGCTTCTTCTGTGGGAAGAAATGGTAATATTTTAAATGGCAATCTTTTTCAACTTTTTAAATGGAAGATAAAGTATAATTGGTGCCCCTCCCTGCCAGTGTCTCATTACATATCCAGGCCATGTAACTAACCCATGAAATGTGCTACATGCTGGTGACATAAATGAAAACATCCCCTGAGCCATAATAACCAGAGAGGTTTGTTTCTCTGGAAGATAGAGTGAAACTTTCAAATAACTCTTACATTGTAGGATAGAACATTGTAAAGAACTTACTTGCAACCTGTACACACTCAGGAATTTAGACTTACCTGTACTTTAATTGTGTAATGACTTGGCTGTCTACAGTTTAAGTGCCAGTATTACTCGGGTGAAGTGGATGGAGTTGGAGAACAATGACTTGTGCATATCTCTTTAAGGTCTTTTCTGATATCAATAAATGTTATTTTCTATTTAAGTGTGTCCCACTGTGCCCTTGAAATACATGGAACTTATTGTTATAGCAAATTTTTGTACATTTAAACGATTTTAATTTCATAGTAGGGGACATGAAATATATCGTAGGAGTGTTAATGCCTCCTTTCACAAGCTGTTTCTTTATCCGTCTAGGTCCTGTTAGCCAGCAGCTTTGTGCCCATTTACGCAGGACTAAAACCAGTGGAATACAAAGGGCAGGTAAGATGCTTACAACTGACAAATGATCAATAAATCCCGTGTTCATATGTTTCCTTCGAAAGATCCAATTGTACTATTATTCTGGTGGCTCCAACTCCATTTGTATGACTTGTTTCCCCATAGTTTTGTTTCTGTTTAGGAGAAAAAACAAAAAAAAATCAAGTGCAGGTGCTGTGGTGCACCCTATCGCCTGCACACCTGCACACACACACTGATAACCAGACACAGTATCTGTTCAACACACACCAGAGTTAAAAGTTGTGTCATCAAACACAGTAGCTATTTAATACATAAGCCGGAGACACGCATCTCAGAACCAAATGCAGTATCTATTTAACCCACGCCAGAGATACGTACTTTTTGTCATCAAATACACTGTCTCTTTAACACCTACTCAAGATCAGGCACATATCCATGGATGATTAATGCCATTTGTTTTATATATACATGATATGTACGTATTCATTCATAAATGTGTACAGGAAAAGCGTTTAATAGCTGTCTTTCATTCTTTCACTTTGAAGGCCCAGCAAAGGGCCTGTGCTCAGTGAATGCATGATCTTACAACCAAGGAATTGACTTTTGCAAATCTCTTAGCTAATGTGATTGGGGATCTGTCTGTGTTCTGACCTTGTCAGGCCTTGTGATTTTCTTTCTCTGAGTTTTCCTGGTCATTCCTGCCCTTTTCTGTGCTTCTCATAGGATCCTTGGCCCAAAGCAGTCTGCCCTGGGACGGTTGTCTCAAACGGGCAGATGAGGATGAGGTTGAGTAACTGGATGAGGCCATGTAGATGGACAGCCTAAGAGTGGACCATCAGGTCCAACTTGGACTCTCTTTATTACCTATATGCATACAGTACGTTATTTGCAGTGATGGGCTTACATGTTGTAGGCTAAAACCCTCTTCGTGACCAAGTAGAAACGTAATATACATTGAATTTTTTAAAGCAGCATAAAATAAACATAAGCTCATGGAAACCCAGGTGTTCTTTTGCTGTTGTTGTTTTGGGTTTTTTTTTTTCCTATTTTGGATACTGCCTCTCAGAGCTAGCAGATACTCAGTTACCAAGGAGTATGATCTTTGCTGTCATTTGAAAATTGGAGAGGTATCCCCCTTTACATAATGATTTTAAAGTAAGTTAAGTAGCATTTTCTCTTAGAGCCGTAAAAAAATCAACATTTGTTTTTACATATAAATTTCGAATACAGATGCTATCAAAATCAACTTTACATTATGATTATGAACTTTATGATCTGAAATGTAATGATTTTACTTCACGCTATTGCTTAATAATATATAATCATGACAGAAATGGCTAAATGGTAGAAAAAAATATGCAAAATGCTCAGGTGTTTCATGAGATTGTATATGATCATGAAAAGGGGACTCAGAATCCAAGAATCAACAGAATTTCTGTTGTGATAGATAAATTAAGAGATGGTGACAGAGAACGTGGGATGTAGGTATAGTAAGGAAGTGATGGAAAGGAGATGGGGGGGAAAGGAGGGATGGAATCAAGGCTAGAACAGAGCCGAGTCCCAGAAGCCTAGTATATTCTAAGACGATGCTGAACATTTCCTGTGTTTAAATAGTAATAACTGTATTATGAAGGAGGTGCAGGTGGTAATGGCTCCTAGTTTCTTCCAACATACACTGTCCTCTTCTTCCTTAGTAACAGAAACCCAGTTTTTTTCTGGGCCTGTTACCGTGTAGCTAAAAGGCCACATTCTGCACCTTCCCTTGCAGCTTGGTGTGGCCATCCCCTTACGTGCTGGCAGTGAGAGGTAGGCCGAATTACTGTGGGACTTACAGGAAGGGAGGTTGTGTACCTTTCTTTCCTTCCTGCTGCCTGGAACTTAGATGTGACGACCAGAGCTCTGGCAGCTGTTGTGGATCATGAGGTCACAGATCACACCCTAGATAGAGACAAATAATGAGATGGAAAGACCTGGGCCCTGAGTGACTTGAGGAGGGGGACCTTACCAGGCCACCTTCTGTATTTCTTTTATTAGGAAAAGTAAAACTTCCTGTTTTTATTGCTTTCTATTGGATGCATGAGAGTCCACTCCCATGTGCTGTAGGGATTATTACCCCCATATTTTACAGATGAGGAAATTGAGTTGTAGAAACATTCATTCACTTCACTGAGGTCACCAAGCTTAGTAAGGGGGCAACTTTCCCAGGATGATCTCTAATGTTTGCATCTGTGCTGTGCCTCTTGCTTTACTTTGCTTTGGTCATTCCTTTAAAAAAATATCTCCCTTATTTTATTTCTGTCCCGCCCCATCCCCACTGCTCCAGGTGTATGACCGGAAGCCTAGGAATAGTTAAAGGGTGAGATGTTCTCAGTTGAATTTCCTGCTATGTGATTGAATACTTAGACGGGGACATGAAAGGGCAGCCTCAATTAAAAGGGAATGCAGCACCTGGAGGTGTGAGAAAAAAGGGACCTTGGGAGGCGGGACACGGCCTTGCTGATGACTGACATCTGTGCACAGTTGGCACGTCATAATTGTTGAATAGAACCTAATGTCTCCAGAAAGCGTTCGGTTTACCTTGGGTGTTTAATGAAGTCCAGGAAGAGGGGCCCCTGTGCACACGATGATTGACAGTGTGCTCCTCAGAGACCTTGCTTCGTGTCTACAGCCACACAGTGGTGACTTGCCAGTGCCCTTGTGTGCTTGCTATGGACTCTTGTCAGGCCCCTCCCTTCCCCCAGCTAAATATGCTTTCTAGACCAGGTTAGTCTGTAGAATCGCTCCATTTTCAGGGAAATGCGAACTTTGCTTTAAATGCAGTGTTTTGCTGTGGGTGTGAGCTTTTCCTAATTCCATAAAACTTTGTGTCACGCTTTCTCCTGTTCTGGGTCTTGATGCTTTTGTGGAGGTCAGGTTTTGATTTGCTGGTGGGCTTTGGTGGTTTTTCTGAAGCGATGGAGGTTGCAGCAGCAGGGGGGCAGAGAGAGCTCAGCCTCACTTGGGTTTGAGGCAGAGCCACTGGTGTCCTGAGCTGCTTCTGCATGCAGCTCCTGTTCAACCGGCTGACCACTCATCTCCACGTCCAGTGTCACTTAGCTATGGAACATACTGGGTTTTACTAATACTTATTTGTGGACCTGATATTTTTATTGAAAAAAATCTTTTATTAATCATGTAGAAGTTTCATACCTTCATAAGATTTAAAATTGACTTAAGCCACAGTAAATAACAGCATGATTCCTTCCTAAACTGTCTACCAGTTGTGTGAAGTGGTACAACATCTTGGAAAACGGCTTGGTTTTCCTAATTTTTAAAATTAATTAATTAATTTTAAATTTTTATTTATTTATTTTTGGCTGTGTTGGGTCTTTGTTGCCGCGGACGGGCTTTCTCTACTTGCCGAGAGCGGGGGCTACTCTTCGTTGCGGTGCGCGGGCTTCTCATTGCAGTGGCTTCTCTTGTTGCAGAGCACGGGGTCTAGGCACGTGGGCTTCAGTAGTTGTGGTGCACGGGCTCAGTAGTTGTGGCGCACGGGCTTTGTTGCTCCGCGGCATGTGGGATCTTCCCAGACCAGGGCTCGAACCCGTGTCCTCTGCATTGATTGGCAGGCGGATTCTTAACCACTGCGCCACCAGGGAAGTTCCTGGTTTTCCTAATTTTTGAAAAAGTTTTTGTAGCTTTCTCTGGTTTTATCTTAGGAGACTGTTTTTAGCACCCTACTTATACTTGATAGTCATTAACAATTGAATAAATGGAAATAAACTGAAGTTCAATCTTATCATTTTGACCAGTGGACTTTCCTTCAGTGTACATGGCCTCTTTCCAGTGATTGAATAAGCTGTGGGCACGTGCTACTTTCAGAGCACGTTTTCACAGGTTCTGGTCATCAATGTGGAACAAGAATAAGGATTTTCAAGAGGAGGTCTCAACTGATCAGTTTTTGTTTTTGCTTTTTAATATTTATTTATTTAGGCTTTGCCGGGTCTTAGTTGCAGCACGTGGGATCTTTTCAGTTGCAGCATGCGAACTCTTAGTTGCAGCATGTGGGATCTAGTTCCCCGACCAGGGATCAAACCCGGGCACCCTGCATTGGGAGATCGGAGTCTTACCCACTGGACCACCAGGGAGATCCCTGATCAGTGTTTTTTTGTTTGTTTTTTTGTTTCATTTTAAGACATAGCATTAGTGTCGGCAAGTGACTGTTTTATTGTTATTTTGATATTTTAATCTCCGGAACTGTGATGCAGATCACAAGAAGAGCTATAGGTTTGTTTTTTGCTCTGAGTTAGATTTCAAGTAATATTTTAACAGTGTATTGTATAGAGAATATTTATCATTGTATTCTAGTCATTGAGCCTTTTGCATGGGTTATGAATTATTAATCTTTTCGTTATTGGCATATCTGTGGGAAAGAGAATTGTAGAATACTCTGTTACTATGTGTTTATATACAATTATTATTATTACAGTCCTTTGGCTTCTGTTTCTTCATGATTTAGACATGCCACGAGGATACATATCTCAATCACTGTCACAGCGAACGGTGGTGGCTGGCTGGGCGACCAGCTAGATTTGGCTTGATGGAACCCTGGTTATCAATTTACAGCTATGCTGAAATAGAAGCTCTTATTTTTCATCTGCTTTTTAAATTCTGCATGTCTATTTGATTTTTGAAAAAATAGGTTAGTTTTCCAGGGAACATCTTCTATTAATAAATAGCACTTGTAGAATTTCAACTGCTAGAGTTTTCTGAAAGTTGGGTATATAGAATGACCATTTTTGAGCAACCTTCAGAAATCCAAAAATTAAGTTGGCAATTTACCAAAAATCATTATTTAGTACAAGTCAGTATTGCAGGTTTTCTCAACCAGTTTTTCATTTTTTAAATTTTATTTATTTTCACCTATCACCCTTTCATTAAAAAATCTCCTGTTTCTTGTCCCCTCCTGTGTTTCTTCATCCCAAATGGTAGATTCTGACCTGTGTCCTGGGGGGTGGGTATCTATTTGACATAAACACACTCCCTCTCCCTTCTCCCCCTCCCCTCTTCTTCCCTGTCCCCCCTCCCCCTTTGTCCCTCCCCCTTCCTCCCTCTCCCCCTTTGGCCCTCTCCCCCTCCCCCTTCCACCCTCTCACCCCTCCCCTTCCTCCCTCTCCCCTCCCCCTCTTCCTCCCTCTTCCCCTTTCCCTTTGTCCCTCTCCCCCTCCCCCTTCCTCCCTCTCCCCCTTCTCCCCCTCCCCCTTCCTCCCTCTTTCCCTTCTCCTTTCCTCCCCTCCCCCTTCCTCCCTCTCCCCCTTCCTCCTCTCCTCCCTCTTCCCCCTCCCTCTCCCCTCCCTCCTTCCTCCCTCTCCCCTCTCCCCTTCACCCTTCCTCTCTCCCCCTTCCTCCCTCTTCCCCATCCCCTTCCTCTCTCCCCCTTCCTCCCTCTCACCCCTCCCTCCTTCCTCCCTCTTCCCCATCCCCTTCCTCTCTACCCCTCCCCCTTCCTCCCTCTCCCCTCCCTCCTTCCTCCCTCTTCCCCTTCCCCCCTCTCACCCCTCCCCCTTCCTCCCTCTCACCCCTCCCTCCTGCCTCCCTCTTCCCCCTCCCCTTCCTCTCTACCCCTCCCCCTTCCTCCCTCTCCCTCTTCCTCCTCTCCTCCAACCCCTCCCTCCTTCCTCCCCCTCCCTCCTTCCTCCCTCTTCCCTTTCCCCCTTCCTCCCTCTCCCCCTCCTCCCTCTCCCCTCTCCCCCTCCTCCCTCTCCCCCTCCTCCCTCTCCCCCTCCTCTCCCCACTCTGTTTTGAGTCATGCCCAAGAACCTTCTGTAGGCGTGACTGTTTGTTCTCTATATCCTGACAGCAAACAAGGTATGTTTGTAACTAAAATATTTTTTTTCAAACCTCCTTCACTTCCCTGGTCCGCTTCCCCTGGTGCGCTTCCCCTCAGCCCTGCAGAAGCAGCTCTGGTCTTCCCCGCCTCCACTGTGTCTTACAGTGTGTGAGGAAGAACAGTGAGTGTGGAGTGAATGGACCAGCTCCACCCCTTTTGCCAGCGTGCTTTCCAGCAGGGCCGGCAAATATTTTCTTTTTTTTTTTAAATTGAAGTAAAGTTGATTTACAGTCTTGTGCCAATCTCTTCTGTACAGCAAAGTGACTCAGTGATACACAGAGACATTCTTTTTTCATATTCTTTTCCATTCTGTTTTATCCCAGGAGGTTGGCTATAGGTCCCTGTGCTGTACAGTAGGACCTTGTTGTTCATCGATTCTATATATACTAGTTTGCATCTGCTAACCCCAAACTCCCAATTCCTCCCTCCCCAACCCCCCTTCGCCCTGGCAACCACAAGTCTGTTCTCTAGGTCTGTGAGTCTGTTTCTGTTTTGTAGGTAAGTTCATTTGTGTCACATTTTAGGTTCCACATGTAAGTGATATCATATGGTATTTGTCTTTCTGACAAAAGTATTTTTTTTTGACTTGCTTTTTGAGCAAAATACACTTGAAGCAAATTCAGCCCTGCATCGCGGTTCTATCGTGAGCATGTCGCAGTGTGGAGTGCACACCCAGGCACACACTGGGTGCTGTGGAAGGACTTGCTGGATGAACAAATAAGCCCTTTCAGCTCAAGTGCCCACCTCAGGTTTTAAAGTTTCCTCTTTAATTATGTAACAAGGGTTGCTGGAATTCGTGAGCCTCGCATGTACCCATAACATGTCATGTGTAAGGCAGAAGTTGACACGTACTGACAGATGAATACCCTGCCGGGCTTGGGTGTGACAGGTGCCATCACCCTTTAGAATAACTGCATTAGCTCTGGTTTCCAGTGCTGTCACCCTCAGAGGACAGTCACACTAGACCCCATACCCCACCACGGGGCACGAGATTTTCTTCTCTACTGAGCAGTTGTGTCTTCACAAGTCTCTGGGCTTAGGCAGTGGACCTTACCATGGAGCACGTTTAGAATATGGGAATCAAGGGTATTAGGACAAGTGACAACAACTGCGGGGACAGAAGCAAGTTTGATTGATTTATTTATTTATTTGCAGTATGCGGGCCTCTCACTGTTGTGGCCTCTCCTGCTGCGGAGCACAGGCTCCGGATGCGCAGGCTCAGCGGCCATGGCTCACGGGCCCAGCCGCTCCACGGCATGTGGAATCTTCCCGGACCGGGGCACGAACCCGCGTCCCCTGCATCAGAGGCGGACTCTCAACCACTGCGCCACCAGGGAAGCCTGCAAGTTTGATTTTTGAAACACATTTTGCCCAGGAATTTTTTTTTTTTTTTTTTTTTTTTTTACACATTTGGGCATTCCCTTTCCTTTGAGGATGATGGTACTAGGTACTGAAACTAACCAACACAGGGCAATGCTACCCTGGGAAGACCCATGAGGAAAATTTTGGAATCCTAGGACTCATGGCAGTAATTCCCAGCTTATGGAGTGCTTTGCTGTCCACGAGGTGGGAATGGGGGACTGACCTGGAGGAATGTATTGCAAACAGTCAGAGAATCATGGCCAGGAGTATATAAAATGCAGAATTTTAAACCGTCTGTACCACATGCAGTATATTTGCATGGAGGAACGTTGGCTGCTGTTGGCGTCGTTTCCAGCAGTTTTGCTAGAATCTGAGTGCCCGAGTGTGTGTGTGTGGTTGTTGGGAGTGATACAGCTCAGGAGAGCATGAGCCAGGAGTAAGATGCACTCTGCATTTAGAACTGAGCTGGTGGGGTTATGGTGACAGAGGAGTCAGTAACGCTGGAAACTGAATCAAGTCATTGGATAAGCTATATGTTTTCCCTAGTCATTTATCCAATCACAATAAGCTAACAAGAGCAAACGAAACTTGGAAAAAAAGATTTTCATGGGCTTCCCTGGTGGCGCAGTGGTTGAGAGTCCGCCTGCTGATGCAGGGGACACGGGTTCGTGCCCCGGTACGGGAAGATCCCACATGCCATGGAGCGGCTGGGCCCGTGAGCCATGGCCACTGGGCCTGCGCGTCCGGAGCCTGTGCTCCGCAACGGGCGAGGCCACGACAGTGAGAGGCCTGCGTACCGCAAAAAAAAAAAAAAAAAAAAAAAGATTTTCATTTCCCTGAAATCTCAGTCATTAGCCCTATGGTAGATTAGCACACTTCACAATTTAATGAGCCAGACTGCCCTTCTTTTCCTTAAGTTGAATACATCAGGTGAGCTCTCAGTTAAGTTATATGACCCTTGGTACATATTTTTAATTTCCCTTGATGAAACCTGTATGAATTTTTACATCATTGGTGAGATGTTCTAGTGAGGATAAGAAAGGTAATTTTGGAAGGTGTCTTTTTGTTCTCTCTCTAGGTACTATCCTATTCCAGAAATTGGTGTCTACACCCAAAGCAATCAGGGAAGAAAAAAAAAGCTCCAGGTCAATAAGGCACAGAACCAGATATCTGGGGGCCTTCTCACTACAAACCTCCCTTTTTTAGACTGTGTTTGTATAGTCGTGTGCGTGTGTATATATGTATGCATATTTCCACATACACATATTATACACAAACATATATGTGTGCTCTATAATAAACATAATTATATATGTGTTTTGTTCTTTTAAAAATAATGACAATAAGCAAATTATCTAGGCCAGGTTCATTTTAATCTAATCTATTTATGTTTTCTGCTCCACCAAAATGCTGTTCCCTGAACAGAAATTTTCAACACATTTTCACCTTTTATTTACTTACTTTTATTCCCTCTGGGGGGAGTTGGTGGCTGGCTGAGGCCTTTGTAAACAATGCTGTACTGATCATTTAGTAACCAGCTCTAGAAATCAAAACAAGAAAGATTTTAAAAAAGACATGTTAGAAAAGAGGAATGGACAGTTTTAACTGAGTTAAGGATGCTTTATTTTATTTTTTTATTTTAAAAATTTTTGGCTGTGTTGGACCTTCGTTGCTGGGCATGGGCTTTCTCTAGTTCCGGGGAGCAGGGTCTACTCTTCGTTGTGGTGCGCGGGCTCAGTAGTTGTGGCTTGTGGGCTTCAGTAGTTGCAGCACGTGGGCTTCAGTAGTTGCGGCACATGGCTCAGTAGTTGTGGTGCACGGGCTTAGTTGCTCCGTGGCATGTGGGATCTTCCTGGACTAGGGATCAAACCTATGTCCCCTGCATTAGCAGGTGGATTCTTAACCACTGCGCCACCAGGGAAGCCCCAGGATGCTTTATTCTAACTGGTTTCTTGCTCATCACCCCACCTTCTTGCTTTCTCCACAGAAGATTCTTCTGTGCAGCGTTCTCCACACTGTCCAGCCCCCGCTTTTTTTCTCCCATCACCTGCAGGGTATTCCCCATCAGATACAGCTGGGAGCGTTGGAACTTCAGTGTTGCATGTTTGCTTGTTTATTTATTGTTAGAGTTGATTCGGTTAACATGTGGGCTCAAGGAAAGATGGAGACTATTTTGCCTTGAAACAGTGTAAGGAGTATTATCTTTGTGTCTCTTCAATCCTTTCCCAGTGTACAATTCTGCACAAGCCTCTAGAAGCTTCTCTGACCTGCTCTGTCCATGCCTTTCCTTCAGGCTTGGGTCTGAAAGCACAGAATCTCTTCTGAGTAATGTTCCTGTTTAACACAGCACCTCTCCTCCCCAATTCTTCAAGGCTTGAAGACGTTACATACTCAGGAACCGCTTTGGAAATGGAAGGGTTTCTGGCGGTTCTATTTATTTTTAAGTTTGCTACAGAAAATGCCGATTTCCAGTTCTTAGGATAAAAGTAGAACCTCCTGGGACTTCCCTGGCAGTCCATTGGTTAAGACTCCGTGCTTCCACTGCAGGGGGGCACAGGTTCCATCCCTAGTCGGGGAACTAATATCCCACAAGCCACAGCAGCACAAACTCCTGTTTTGGGGACGGTTTGCTCAGTGTCAGAGTAAACCTGGCTTTGCATTCTGATTAGATAATGAATCCCAGCCTAATTACACATGGCTTCTTATGCAAGCACCGTCATCAGTAAAAATTTAGGTACTTCTTATGTGAAATGATCTACTTAAAGCTTTTAAACAATTGGAGAGACTTCTTGATTCCGTTCAGGGTTCTTATTATATGGGTTAATGATATGCATACAAAGATTTGCTTTGCTTCCAAAACAAATCTGATCTGATGGGTCCTGATAAATCGTAAGTTAAGGGCGTTCCCAAGGCATGCCTTGTTAGAAGGAAAGAGTCCTTTTGGGGAAATGCCTGCTCGTTTTCTTCACGTGGGAGGGATGTTGTCGACAGGTGCTGATAAGCGGTGTGCTTTCCACAGAAATGGGTAGACGGATGCTTTACCAACAGCCTGCCCCTCCTGCCTGTAGGCCGGACAGTGACCGTCTCAGCATTCAGCGGGAGAGTGGACATCTCCCCGCAGGACGAAGGGCCGCTGGATTTCTATGTGACCATAGCCAAGCAGGACATACTGGTGAGTAATGATGTTCACTGATAACTGAAGACTCATCTCCGAAAACTTTCCACATGCTTCCAGAACTTCGGCAACTCAGTTTTATATACAAATTGCACAAAGATTTTAAATAATCTACATGTGTCATGCATATGGACATGACTGTTACTATCAACAGTCCATTTGTGAAACATTTTCCATTCCTTCACTTATTTTTCAGGTCAGTATACTGGGCAGGATTTCAGTGCACTTTTTTTTTTTTTTTTTTTTTTTTGCGTTACGCGGGCCTCTCACTGTTGTGGCCTCTCCCGTTGCGGAGGACAGGCTCCGGACGCGCAGGCTCAGCGGCCATGGCTCACGGGCCCAGCCGCTCCGCGGCATGTGGGATCCTCCCAGACCGGGGCACGAACCCGTGTCCCCTGCATCGGCAGGCGGACTCTCAACCACTGCGCCACCAGGGAAGCCCTCAGTGCACTTTTAAATTAGATCACTTAATTGTTTTAAAAGATGGCAGGAATTAAGTAGGTAAGAGAAAAACTTAGGACCTAACAGAATAACTTACATAAAAATGTGGATTCCCTTAATCTCGTCGAATAGCTCTCAACAGGAGGTGATATTGTACGCAGGAGACACTGGCAGTGTCTGGAGACGGTTTTGGTCATCACGTCTGGGGTGTGTGCCGGCATCTAGTGGGTGGAGCCCGGGGATGCTACTCAGCATCCTACAGTGCACAGGACGGCCCCACCACAAAGAAGCATCTGGCCCAAAACGTCAGTGGTCCCCAGGCTGAGAAACCCTCATGCAGTGTATGGGTGGGGGTGAATTTTTAAATTTAATTTTCTTCCTCCTGATTTTTTTTAAATTGCTAATAGCATCTATGATAAGAAAGCTTCGGTTACAGAGATGATGTCCATTTACCTGTACCGTAATATCCTCCAGCTTCCATTTGTCTTTCTATCCTAGTTGTCCACGGCAAACTTGGTGAGGCTTCACCAAGCCCTTTTCCCACCAAGCGAGACGATAATGGAATCACTATATCATCGTGGCTTTGATGACGCCATCAAATTTTTACTTAAAGAAAGTTGGTTTGAATACAACGCTTAAAACTTTACAACGCAAAACACATTTCAGACCGTTCTTGATGGAGGTTTCTAATCCTTTTTTAAAAGCCTATCATAACTCTCTATCTGTTTTGTTATTAGTTTTTGTAATATTTGTAATTTTTAATATTTAAATCATTACTTGGTGCAAGGAAATGAGGCATTTTGGTTGAATTTGGCAGCGTCATTAAGAAGGTTACACTCAGGTGACGAGGAATCGTTGTAAGAGAACCACCACATCCTTTGAAAGCCCGCTGGGAATGTAAGGGGTTCTCTGGGGAAACCGTGGAATGCTGAAAATGAGGTTCGTGGTGCACACATTCTCTGCACAAATAACGTGGAAGCACCCTTCAGACGTGAAGCACGGGCGTTTCCAGGAGACACCGGTGTCCTGTAGTTCCAGAATGGAAGGAAGCATGTTCTCAGGCTGCACCCCACTCCCTCTCAGGTGGGCCAGGAAGGATGTGAGAAATAGCATCATGAAAGGCCTTTAACAAGGGGTGGAGCAACACAGGCTTGCTTTTCCTAGGTGTGTACAGTTGTTCCTGGGGTGGAGGTAGAAAGGTGAATAGCAGAGAGTAACCGGAAGCCCAGAGTTTGAAATTAGGTATGTCTTCCTTAGCCCTCGCCCTCCGGAAACCTGCTCGCCAGCTCACGTCATTGTCAGGCTCTTCTGACACCTCCCTGTTGTTAATATTCTCTGTCCTTACCTCCCCAGCTCTTTCTCTGTCCTGGTTTCTCTGTCTTTCTCTCCCTATTCCTTCAAGGCCATACTTCACCAATTGTTCAGCCATTACTCTGTGTACCAGACATAGGTACTCTAAGAACTTAAATGGATAAGATACTACTAGACATGAAGAGCCAAGTCAACCAAGTAGCCTAGCAAATAACAATTCAATCCAGAATCATCATTCCTTCATTATTTTTAAATCATGCTATACTGACCCCAGCTCTTCCATTTTTTGAGTAGTTGTCCTGTCACTTGAGGACTCATGTGTGGGTTTACACTGACTCATCTACACCCGTCTTAAATCTTAACTCGTTTTCATGGTGCTTTCCCAAGCAGGAACTCTTAATTACTATGAAGCAGTGAGACACAAACCAGTTTAATTGCATGTCTTTAATTGTTTTGCATTTCTCTTTTTACCATTTGAAACCATTCTTTAAGTCAATTTTATGGTTCTTGCCCAAAATACACAACTTTTAGCACAGAAACACCAACTACTGCTTGCTTTCTTACGAGTCATGCCAGGACTCGGAGAGTAGTGATGTTTCTTGGGGGTCTGTGTTTTTTCCTACTCTGGCAAACACGTAGTTAAATCTTAATATGTTGTTCTCATAAGTGACTTGAAGTGGATGGATTCTCCGTTCTTCCATCTGTTTATTCACTAGATTTTCCCCTTACCTGTTATTTTCTGCGAATAATCTATTTGTATGCTATTTCAGTAAATTACTTATCGATTCCTCCCCGAGCAAAACCAAACCTTCATATGTTAGGCTTTTAAAAACTATATCGTACCTTCTACATATGTCTTTGACCATGTGAGTGGATGGTACTTGCCTTGAAAAATCCTGTAAGATGGTGGAAAGATGGGTCTGCAGGGCAGCAACTTTCTAACACTTGGGAGACGTGGCACCGTAATACAGCACCTCATCTGTTGCATCAATGTCCTCCAGGTGTGCTGTGCCATCTCCTCACCTGAGGCCTGTCACAGCCCACGCTGCGTGGTGGCTACGGAGCATCCTCATGCAGCTGTAGTAACAGAAACGGGCGCTAACGACAGGGTGCCCATGTTATTGGGACCAGCCCTTCAAAGCGCTGTAGCGCTGGTGTATGGAACATCTGAAGAGACTTTCTGACCCAGTTCCTGATAGGTTTGCTCGGTAATTACTGGGACTGGCAGCTTGATAAGTGCCCATTTCCCTGTTGGAGTAATTTCCTAATATCTTTGAATCTGTCATTTAAAATTTCATTAGTCTTCTCTTCAGTAACAGTCTCTACTTTGTAACTATGGTAACCCACTGCTTCCACTGACAATTAGAGAAAATAGATTTGGTTTTGAAGTTAAGTAATGTGCGAAAGAACCAAGCAGTATATTTAAAACAAAAAAACAAAAACCCCCCACAAAACTCTCTTACATTCTGGTTTCCCAATATGGGGCATTGTGTGTGCATATGAGAAGCTTGCAAAGAAAGAGCTGTGAGGCTCTGAGCATTGAATTATGATTCTAAACAGACATGGGCAGTTAACAT
The DNA here is from genome assembly GCF_008692025.1 of Phocoena sinus. Lineage (NCBI taxonomy): Eukaryota > Metazoa > Chordata > Mammalia > Artiodactyla > Phocoenidae > Phocoena > Phocoena sinus. Next base: position 5,435,375 of record NC_045784.1, on the reverse strand, counting down.
GGACACATTTCATTTATGCTGCTTTTTTCCCTGATGACTAAAACACATACATATAATTACACACACATATATATATATATATAAGTCATAGAAATGTTTCTGGATCTAGGGCATTACTTTTAACAGTTGAGGAACCAATGATTAGGGAAATTCGGGGTTTTGAGGTTTTTGTGGACTGAGTTATGTCTACACTATAGCAAAATAAAACTGAAATTTGAAGTAATTATCCACATAACTTGAAGTGGGAGGAAAAGCAATTACTGCAGATGAGGAAAAGTGGATAAACTTCAGTAATCATAATAATTGCTATTATATACGAGTAACAGTATTATTTCATTATAACTTTATATTATAGTACTGTTAAAAGTAGTTATTATCATTGTTCACAGATTGACAGTTTAGGTGGGCTGAATTCATGTAATTGCTCACCTCTGCACTTACTTTTGCCCCTATTGACACAACTCAAAGCTTTGCTGACTAAATGCTAATACATATAGTTATATATCCTCACATACGTCCCCTTGGGATAATTCTTCTGCTCTCTCTCTTTTTTTTTAATATCCCTTTCTCTTGACGGACTTCAAGAGGGGCAAGAATAGGATTCAATCTTTTCCTTGTTATATATAGAAAGCATCTCTGAATATGCAGTCTTGCACAACTCATAATAGCATATCCAACTTGATCTTGAAATAAGGTAAAGGTAGTTTGTTGGAAGCACAGGCGAGGGAAGGGATGCATTTCGCTGCCACTTCTCATGGCTCCTTGCACGGGATGCACAGAAGCAATGGTAGTAGACGGAGGATGTTATCATCCCTAGCAAGGCATCTTAGTCTATTCAGGCTGCTGTAACAGAAAACCACAGACATTGCTCCCTGTTCTAAAGCCTAGGAAGTCCAAGAGCAAGGCACTGGCCGATTCACTGTCTTCACATGGTGGAAGGGGTGAGTAAGCTTTCCAGGTCCTTTCTTAAGGACGCTAATCCCATTCATAAGGGCTCCACCCTTGTGATCTAACCACCTCCCAAAGGCCCCACTTCCTGTTACCATCACCTTAGGGGTTAGGATTTCAACCTACGGTTTTTTTGTCGGCGGGACACAGACATGCCATCTGTAGCTCAAAGGGAGGTAGATTTGCTGCTGTACAACGAGGGGAGGGAGGAATGTCCATGAAACCCAGGTAATTCCCTTGGGTATCCCCTCTACTACCATCACTAGTGGACTAGTTAGTGGAAAACTACTGCAACTGTCTATGGCAGAAGCAAGAGTACAGATCAGTCAGGACTGAACATTTGGGTCATTGCACTGGAGGACGGGCTCTGATCACCAGAGGTGTGGGTGGAAGCAGAGAGAGTGCGTGATGGAGAATGAGTGAGCGGAGTGAGACTTGGCTGAGGAGCAGTGACACAGCCACAGGCAGGTACCCTGCAGCACAAGGCAGGAGCAGTGCTCTGGGACGGCCAACCTGATGCAAGACAGTCAATCCTTGGCACTGTTCAGAACCCCGGGCCTCCATCACTGCTGACTGTGGGAGCCTCCTGGTCATGTCCTTTGAGTGCACTCTCTGTGTGACTGTATTTATTTGGCAGCAACCACCTGGCTTGTGGGAACTCAGTTCCCTGACCAGGGATTGATCCATTGAAAGTGAAAGGGCGGAAACCTCATCACTGGACTGCCAGGGAATTCCCTCTCTCTGACTTTAAGATAGCCAGAGCCACTGTCTTCTACTTGCTACCCAAGTATAGTTGATATAGTTAAAATGCATCAATTCCTCCTCAACAGCTAGGGAAAAAGTAGATGAAGCCTTGCAAATTATCTTTCGCATAATGTCTTGTGTTTAAAAATCCCTGTGAAAGGAAGCAGGCTTTTACGGTAGGATATCTGTCTTCCTAAAGCATTAAGAGGTTGGTAAACACAAAAGGATTTCAATTAGGTTGTCAGTTACAGAGACAGAGACTCGCCATTTGTCTCCGAATGAGGGGTGTGATGCTTCATTGGAATTTACATGCAGGATGAGGAGAACCATCATTTGAATATGATAGTTTTAACACACTAAAGCTGAAGGACGTTGTACGGGCTGCTCTACTATCATTCTTCATATTTCACTATCAAGTGTGTTGTTAGATTAGCAGCTTTGCAAATCCCTGCCTAGCACACTGAGAACTGAATACGTGATTGAATTTGAACGGGTTTTCCCGTTTCACAATCCGAAAACTTGTTTCCAAACACAGTAAGGTTGTTTGATTGCCCGTTATAACCACCCCGTATATTGTGATGCTTGGTACACCATTCTCTTCAGAGATTTCCAACCTCTTTTTTTTTTTTTGTAAATAAGGTTTTTTAAAATTAATTAATTTAGGCTGCATTGGGTCTTTCTCGCTGTATGGGGCTTTCTCTAGTTGCAGCGAGCGGGGGCTATTTTTCGTTGTGGTGTGCGGGCTTCTCATTGCGGTGGCTTCTCTTGTTGCAGAGCACGGGCTTCAGTAGTTGTGGTACGTGGGCTCAGTAGTTGTGGCTCGTGGGCTTTAGAGCGCAGGCTTCGTAGTTGTGGCACATGGGCTTAGTTGCTCTGCAGTATGTGGGATCTTCCCGGACCCCGGCTTGAACCCACGTCCCCTGCATGGGCAGGCGGATTCTTAAACACTGCACCACCAGGGGAGTCTGTAAATGTCCAACCTTGCTTGAATATGACCTACTTTATATGGTGATCCAATACCTATATGCGTATATTTTACATACACATATGTATACATAAATTTAAAAATAATTTTATAAGACAATACTCTCATTATGTGTAATTCTTTTTGATATTTTTTATTAAAAAATATTATCATGACATTTAAATGACTTCACAGCTGCTAACAAGTCAGGAGCTAGAGTCTGAAAACACAATTCTAACCAACTTTTAGAACATCAGAGTCACTGAGGTTCTCAATTTGTGTTTAAAATGCCTTTATTTAAATTTAAAAAATCACCCTTCATATATGGCATGGTAGAATAAATAATCAGTACTATGTTTGAAATATTTATTTCTTCTCTCACCCTAAGTTCTTTTTCTGTCTGTGTGGGATTTTTTTTTCTTTATTCAAACAGAAAGTCACGAAAATTACAATCATCCTCACCAGTTCACTCAGTCCCATTTAATTATTTTTTTTCATCTTGATCTTTTGTTAGCACTTTTATGAATTCATCAGTCTTCCATTAGAGTTCTGAAAACGCTTATTCATTCAGTTCAGCAGTATGGTCAGTTACTGGAAACCTGTACTTGTCACAGTCTTTTCCATGAATTCCTTGAAGATGAAACCCTTTTATAGGAACATTTTTGCAAAAGCATCAGAGTACACCCAGAACAGTCTGTAAATGACAAAAGACTTAAAAGTGACCATGGTTAAATATTTGATGAAAGTTCATAATCAACTGACAAGGAAATTTAGTTATTTCTGAGATATACATTTTAAATAACTAGAATTATGACATATAACATATCAGAACATATAAGACTTTTAGAAATTTCATGTAATGCCTGAAACATTTATATTAACATATTTCCATACAAATAACCCAAAGAAAGTTTAGTATTAGTTGTTTTTTTGTTTGTTTTTTTATACTGCAGGTTCTTATTAGTCATCAATTTTATACACATCACTGTATACATGTCAATCCCAATCACCCAGTTCAGCACACCACCATCCCCACCCCACCTCAGTTTTCCCCCCTTGGTGTCCATACGTTTGTTCTCTACATCTGTGTCTCAACTTCTGCCCTGCAAACAGGTTCATCTGTACCATTTTTCTAGGTTCCACATACATGCGTTAATATACGATATTTGTTTTTCTCTTTCTGACTGACTTCACTCTGTATGGCAGTCTCTAGGTCCATCCACATCTCAACAAATGACTCAATTTAGCTCTTTTTATGGCTGAGTAATATTCCATTGTATATATATGTACCACAACTTCTTTACACATTCATCTGTTGATGGGCATTTAGGTTGCTTCCATGACCTGGCTATTGTAAATAGTTCTGCAATGAACATTGGGGTGCATGTGTCTTTTTAAATTCTGGTTTTCTCAGGGTATATGCCCAGTAGTGGGATTGCTGGGTCATATGGTAATTCTATTTTCAGTTTTTTAAGGAACCTCCATACTGTGCTCCATAGTGGCTGTATCAATTTACATTGCTACCAAAAGCACGAGAGGGTTCCCTTTTCTCCACACCCTCTCCAGCATCTGTTGTTTGTAGATTGTCTGATGATGCCCATTATAACTGCTGTGAGGTGATAACTCATTGTAGTTCTGATTTGCATTTCTCTAATAATTAGTGATGTTGAGCAGCTTTTCATGTGCTTCTTGGCCATCTGTATGTCTTTGGAGAAACGTCTGTTTAGGTCTTCTGCCCATTTTTGGATTGGGTTGTTTGATTCTTTAATATTGAGCTGCATGAGTTGCTTGTAAATTTTGGAGATTAATCATTGGCAGTTGCTTCATTTGCAAGTATTTTCTCCCATTCTGAGGGCTGTCTTTTTTTAAACATCTTTATTGGGGTATAATTGCTTTACAATGGTGTGGTAGTTTCTGCTTTATAACAAAGTGAATCAGTTATACATATACATATGTCCCCATATCTCTTCCCTCTTGCATCTCCCTCCCTCCCACCCTCCCTATCCCACCCCTCTAGGTGGTCACAAAGCGCAGAGCTGATCTCCCTGTGCTATGCGGCTGCTTCCCACTAGCTATCTACCTTACGTTTGGTAGTGTATATATATCCATGCCTCTCTCTCGCTTTGTCACAGCTCACCCTTCCCCCTCCCCATATCCTCAAGTCCATTCTCCAGTAGGTCTGTGTCTTTATTCCTGTCTTAACCCTAGGTTCTTCATGTCATTTTTTTTCTTAGATTCCATATATATGTGTTAGCATACGGTATTTGTCTTTCTCTTTCTGACTTTCTTCACTCTGTATGACAGACTCTAGATCTATCCATCACATTACAAATAGCTCAATTTCATTTCTTTTTATGGCTGAGTAGTATTCCGTTGTATATATGTGCCACAGCTTCTTTATCCATTCATCCAATGATGGGCACTTAGGTTGTCTCCATCTCTGGGCTATCGTAAACAGAGCTGCAGTGAACATTTTGGTACGTGACTCTTTTTTTTTTTTTTCATGACTCTTTTTGAATTATGGTTTTCTCAGGGTATATGCCCAGTAGTGGGATTGCTGGGTCATATGGTAGTTCTATTTGTAGTTTTTAAAGGAACCTCCATACTGTTCTCCATAGTGGCTGTACCAATTCCCATTCCCACCAGCAGTGCAGGAGTGTTCCCTTTTCTCGACACCCTCTCCAGCATTTATTGTTTCTAGATTTTTTGATGATGGCCATTCTGACTGGTGTGAGATGATATCTCATTGTAGTTTTGATTTGCGTTTCTCTAATGATTAATGTTGTTGAGCATTCCTTCATGTGTTTGTTGGCAGTCTGTATATCTTCTTTGGAGAAATGTCTATTTAGGTCTTCTGCCCATTTTTGGATTGGGTTGTTTGTTTTTTTGTTATTGAGCTGCATGAGCTGCTTGTAAATTTTGGAAATTAATCCTTTGTCAGTTGCTTCATTTGCAAATATTTTCTCCCATTCTGAGGGTTGTCTTTTCGTCTTGTTTATGGTTTTCTTTGCTGTGCAAAAGCTTTGAAGTTTCATTAGGTCCCATTTGTTTATTTTTGTTTTTCTTTCCATTACTCTAGAAGGTGGATCTAAAAAGATCTTGCTGTGATTTATGTCAAAGAGTGTTCTGCCTATGTTTTCCTCTAAGAGTTTTATAGTGTCCGGTCTTACATTTAGGTCTCGAATCCATTTTGAGTTTATTTTTGTGTATGGTGTTAGGGAGACTTCTAATTTCACTCTTTTACATGTACCTGTCCAGTTTTCCCACCACCACTTATTGAAGAGACTGTCTTTTCTCCATTGTATATCTTTGTCTCCTTTGTCATTGATAAGTTGACCATAGGAGCATGGGTTTATCTCTGGGCTTTCTATCTTCTTCCGTTGATCTATATTTCTGTTTTTCTGCCAGTACCATATTGTCTTCATTACTGTAGCTTTGTAGTATACTCTGAAGTGAGGGAGTCTGATTCCTCCAGCTCCGTTTTTTTCCCTCAAGACTGCTTTGGCTATTCGGGGTATTTTGTGTCTCCATATAATTTTTTCTTTTTAACATCTTTATTAAAGTATAACTGCTTTACAATGGTGTGTTAGTTTCTGCTTTATAACAAAGTGAATCAGTTATACCTATATATATGTTCCCATATCTCTTCCCTCTTGTGTCTCCCTCCCTCCCACCCTCCCTATTCCACCCCTCTAGGTGGTCACAGAGCACCGAGTTGATCTCCCTGTGCTATGTGGCTGCTTCCCACTAGCTATCTATTTTACGTTTGGTAGTGTATATATGTCCATGCCACTCTCTCACTTTGTCACAGCTTACCATTCCCCCTCCCCATATCCTCAAGTCCTTTCTCTAGTAGGTCTGTGTCTTTATTCCTGTCTTACCACTAGGTTCTTCATGACATTTTTTTTTCTTAGATTCCATATATATGTGTTAACATACGGTATTTGTCTTTCCCTTTCTTGCTTACTTCACTCTGTATGACAGACTCTAGGTCCATCCACCTCACTACAAATAACTCAAATTTGTTACTTTTTATGGCTGAGTAACATTCCATTGTATATATGTGCCACATCTTCTTTATCCATTCATCCAATGATGGACACTAAGGTTGCTTCCATGCCTTGGCTATTGTACATAGAGCTGCAGTGAACATTTTGGTACATCACTCTTTTTGAATTATGGTTTTCTCAGGGTATATGCCCAGCAGTGGGATTGCTGGGTCATATGGTAGTTCTATTTGTAGTTTTTTAAGGAACCTCCATACTGTTCTCCATAGTGGCTATACCAATTCACATTCCCACCAACAGTGCAAGAGTGTTCCCTTTTCTCCACACCCTCTCCAGCATTTATCGTTTCTAGATTTTCTGATGGTGGCCATTCTGACTGGTGTGAGATGATATCTCATTGTAGTTTTTTTTCTTTTTTGTTGTTGTTGTTTTCTTTATTTTTTTTTTTTGCGGTACACGGGCCTCTGACTGTCGTGGCCTCTCCCGTTGCAGAGCACAGGCTCCGGAGGCCCAGGCTCAGCGGCCATGACTCATGGGCGCAGCCGCTCCGCAGTATGGGGGATCCTCCCGGACCGGAGCACGAACCCATGTCCCCTGCATCGGCAGGCGGACTCTCAACCACTGCGCCACCACAGAAGCCCTCTCATTGTAGTTTTGATTTGCATTTCTCTAATGATTAATGATGTTGAGCATTCTTTCATGTATTTGTTGGCAATCTGTATATCTTCTTTGGAGAAATGTCTGTTTAGGTCTTCTGCCCTTTTTTTTTTTTTTTTGCGGTACGCAGGCCTCTCACGTTGCAGAGCACAGGCTCTGGACGCGCAGGCTCAGTGGCCATGGCTCACGGGCCCAGTTGCTCCGCGGCATTTGGGATCTTCCCGGACCGGGGCATGAACCTGTGTCCCCTGCATCGGCAGGCAGACTCTCAACCACTGCACCACCAGGGAAGCCCCTGCCCATTTTTTGATTGGGTTGTTTGTTTTTTTATTATTGAGCTGCATGAATTGCTTCTAAATTTTGGAGATTAATCCTTTGTCTAGTTGCTTCATTTGCAAATATTTTCTCCCATCCTGAGGGTTGTCTTTTGTTCTTGTTTATGGTTTCCTTTGCTGTGCAAAAGCTTTGAAGTTTCATTAGGTCCCACTTGTTTATTTTTGTTTTTATTTCCATTTCTCTAGGAGGTGGGTCAAAAAGGATCTTGCTGTGATTTATGTCATAGAGTGTTCTGCCTATGTTTTCCTCTAAGAGTTTGATAGTTTCTGGCCTTACATTTAGGTCTTTAATCCATTTTGAGCTTATTTTTGTGTATGGTGTTAGGAAGTGTTCTAATCTCATACTTTTACATGGAGCTGTCCAGTTTTCCCAGCACCACTTATTGAAGAGGCTGTCCTTTCTCCACTGTACATTCCTGCCTCCTTTATCAAAGATGAGGTGATCATAAGTGCGGGGGTTTATCTATGGGCTTTCTATCCTGTTCCATTGATCTATATTTCTGTTTCGGTGCCAGTACCATACTGTCTTGTTTACTGTAGCTTTGTAGTATAGTATTAAGACAGGGAGCTTCATGCCTCAGGCTCCGTTTTTCGTTCTCAAGATTGCTTTGGCTATTCAGGGTCTTTTGTGTTTCCACACAAATGGTGAAATTTTTTGTTCTAGTTCTGTGAAAAATGCCAGTGGTAGTTTGATAGGGATTGCATTGAATGTGTAGATTGCTTTGGGTAGTAGAGGCATTTTCAGAGGCATTTTCACAATGTTGATTCTTCCCATCGAAGAACATGGGTATATCTCTCCATCTATTTGTATCATCTTTAAATTCTTTCATCAGTGTCTTATAATTTTCTGCATACAGGTCTTTTGTCTCCTTAGGTAGGTTTATTCCTAGATATTTTATTCTTTTTGTTGCAGTGGCAAATGGGAGTGTTTTCTTAATTTCACTTTCAGATTTTTCATCATTAGTGTGTAGGAATGCCAGAGAATTCTGTGCATTAATTTTGTATCCTGCTACTTTACCAAATTCATTGATTAGCTCTAGTAGTTTTCTGGTAGTGTCTGTAGGATTCTCTATGTATAATATCACGTCATCTGCAAACACTGACAGCTTTACTTCTTCTATTCTGATTTGGATTCCTTTTATTTCCTTCTCTTCTCTGATTGCTGTGGCTAAAACTTCCAAAACTATGTTGAATAAGAGCGGTGAGAGTGGGCAACCTTGACTTGTTCCTGATCTTAGTGGAAATGCTTTCAGGTTTTCACCATTGAGGACGATGTTGGCTGTGGGTATGTCATATATGGCTTTCATTATGTTGAGGTAAGTTCCCTCTATGCCTACTTTCTGCAGGGTTTTTATCATAAATGTGTGTTGAATTTTGTCGAAAACATTCTCTGCATCTATGGAAATGATCATGGTTTTTTTTTTCCTTCAATTTGTTAAGATGGTGTGTCACGTTGATTGATTTGCGTATATTGAAGAATCCTTGCACTCCTGAAATAAACCCCACTTGTTCATGGTGTATGATCCTTTTAATGTGATGTTGGATTCTCTTTGCTAGTATTTTGTTGGGGATTTTTACATCTATGTTCATCAGTAATAATTGGCCTGCAGTTTTCTTTCTTTGTGACATCCTTGTCTAGTTTTGGTATCAGGGTGATGGTGGCCTCGTAGAATGAGTTTGGGAGTGTTCCTCCCTCTGCTATATTTTGGAAGAGTTTGAGAAAGATAGGTGTTAGCTGTTCTCTAAATGTTTGAAAGAATTCGCCTGTGAAGCCATCTGGTCCTGGGCTTTTGTTTGTTGGAAGATTTTTAATCACAGTTTCAATTTCAGTGCTTGTGATTGGTCTGTTCATATTTTGTATTTCTTCCTGGCTCAGTCTTGGCAGGTTGTGCTTTTCTAAGAATTTGTCCATTTCTTGCAGGTTTTCCATTTTATTGGCATAGAGTTGCTTGTAGTAATCTCTCTAGATCTTTTATATTTCTGCAGTGTCAGTTGTTACTTCTCCTTTTTCATTTCTAATTCTATTGATTTGGGTCTTCTCCCTTTTTTTCTTGATGAGTCTGGCTAATGGCTTATCAATTTTGTTTATCTTCTCAAAGAACCAGCTTTTAGTTTTATTGATCTTTGCTATCGTTTCCTTCATTTCTTTTTCATTTATTTCTGATCTGATCTTTATGATATCTTTCCTTCTGCTAACTTGGGTTTTTTTTGTTCTTCTTTCTCTAATTGCTTTAGGTGCAAGGTTAGGTTGTTTATTCTATATGTTTCCTGTTTCTTAAGGTAGGATTGTATTGCTATAAACTTCCCTCTTAGAACTGCTTTTGCTGCATCCCATAGGTTTTGGGTTGTCGTGTCTCCATTGTCATTTGTTTCTAGGTATTTTTTGATTTCCTCTTTGATTTCTTCAGTGATCACTTCGTTATTAAGTAGTGTGTTGTTTAGCCTCCATGTGTTTGTATTTTTTACAGATCTTTTTCTGTAACTGATATCTAGTCTCATAGCGTTGTGGTCCAAAAAGATACTTGATACCATTTCAATTTTCTTAAATTTACCATGGCTTGACTTGTGACCCAGGATATGACCTATCCTGGAGAATGTTCCATGAGCACTTGAGAAAAATGTGTACTCTGTTGTTTTTGGATGTAATGTTCTATAAATATCAAATAAGTCCACCTTGTTTAATGTATCATTTAAAGCTTGTGTTTCCTTATTTATTTTCATTTTGGATAATCTGTCCATTGGTGAAAGTGTGGTGTTAAAGTCCCCTAATATGAATGTGTTACTGTCGATTTCCCCTTTTATGGCTGTTAGTATTTGCCTTATGTATTGAGGTGCTCCTGTGTTGGGTGCAGAAATATTTACATTGTTATATCTTCTTCTTGGACTGATACCTTGATCATTATATAGTGTCCTTCTTTGTCTCTTGTAATAGTCTTTATTTTAAAGTCTATTTTGTCTGATATGAGAATTGCTACGCCAGCTTTCTTTTGGTTTCCATTTGCATGGAATATCTTTTTCCATCCCCTCACTTTCAGTCTGTATGTGTCCCTAGGTCTGAAGTGGATCTCTTGTAAACAGCAGATATATGGGTCTTGTTTTTGTATCCGTTCAGCCAGTCTGTGTCTTTTGGTGGGAGCATTTAATCCATTCACATTTAAGGTAATTATCGATATATGTGTTCCTATTCCCATTTTCGTAATTGCTTTCAGTTTGTTATTGTAGGTCTTTTCCTTCTCTTGTGTTTCTTGTCTAGAGAAGTTCCTTTAGCATTTGTGGTCAAGCTGGTTTGGTGATGCTGATCTCTCTCAGCTTTTGCTTGTCTGTAAAGGTTTTAATTTCTCCATCAAATCTGAATGAGATCCTTGAGTAATCTTGGTTGTAGGTTTTTCTCCTTCATCACTTTAAATATGTCCTGCCAGTCCCTTCTGGCTTGCAGAGTTTCTGCTGAAAGGTCAGCTATTAACCTTATGGGGATTCCCTTGTGTGTTATTTGTTGTTTTTCCCTTGCTGCTTTCAATATGTTTTCTTTGTACTTAATTTTTGACAGTTTGATTAATATGTGTCTTGGCATGTTTCTCATTGGATTTATCCTGTATGGGACTCTCTGTGCTTCCTGGACTTGATTAACTGTTTCCTTTCCTATATTAGGGAAGTTTTCAACTATAATCTCTTCAACTATTTTCTCAGTGCCTTTATTTTTGTCTTCTTCTTCTGGGACCCCTATAATTCGAATGTTGGTGCATTTAATGTTTTCCCAGAGGTCTCTGAGACTGTCCTCAGTTCTTTTCATTCTTTTTTCTTTATTCTGCTCTGCAGTAGTTATTTCCACTATCTTATCTTCCAGGTCACTTATGTGTTCTTCTGCCTCAGTTATTCTGCTATTGATCCCATCTAAAGTATTTTAAATTTCATTTGTTGTGTTGCTCATCATTGCTTGTTTGCTCTTTAGTTCTTCTAGGTCCTTGTTAAATGTTTCTTGCATTTTGTCTATTCTATTTCCAAGATTTTGGATCATCTTTACTATCATCACTCAATTCTTTTTCAGGTAGACTGCCTATTTCCTCTTCATTTGTTAGGTCTGCTCGGTTTTTATCTTGCTCCTTCATCTGCTGTGTGTTTTTCTGTCTTCTCATTTTGCTTATCTTACTGTGTTTGGTGTTTCCTTTTTGCAGGCTGCAGGTTCGTAGTTCCCATTGTTTTTGGTGTCTACCCCCAGTTGGTTCAGTGGGTTTTGTAGGCTTCCTGGTGGAGGGGACTAGTGCCTGTGTTCTGGTGGCTGAGGCTGGATCTTGTGTTTCTGGTAGGCAGGTCCACATCTGGTGGTGTGTTTTGGGATGTCTGTGGCCTTACTATGATTTTAGGCAGCCCCTGTGCTAATGGGTGGGGTTGTGTTCCTATCTTGCTAGTTGTTTGGCATAGGGTTTCCAGCACTGTAGCTTGCTGGTTGTTGAGTGAAGCTGGGTGTTGGTATTGAGATGGAGATCTCTGGGAGATTTTCGCTGTTTGATATCACGTGGAGCTGGGAGGTCTCTTGTGGACCAGTGTCCTGCAGTTCGCTCTCCCACCTCAGAGGCACAGCACTGACTCCTGGCTGCAGCACCAAGAGCCCTTCATCCAAACGGCTCAGAATAAAAGGGAGAAAAAGTAGAAAAAAAGAAAGAGGATAAATTAAAAAGTAAGATAAAGTAAAATAAAGGTATTAAAATAAATAATTATTAAGAAAAAAAATTTTTAAGTAAACAAAAAAAATGGACGGATAGAACCCTAGGACAAATGGTGGAAGCAAAGCTATACAGACAAAATCTCACACAGAAGCATACACATACACACTCGCAAAAAGAGGAAAAGGGGAAAAAATCATAAATCTTTCTCTCAATGTCCACCTCTTCAATTTGGGATGATTCGTTGTCTATTCATGTGTTCCACAGATGCAGGTACATCAAGTTGATTGTGTAGCTTTAATCCGCTGCTTCTGAGGCTGCTGGGAGAGATTTCCCTTTCTCTTCTTTGTTGGCACAGCTCCGGGGTCTCAGCTTTGGATTTGGCCCCGCTTCTGCATGTAGGTCACCAGAGGGCGTGTGTTCTTCGCTCAGACAGGATGGGGTTAAAGAAGACGCTGATTCAGGGGCTCCGGCTCACTCAGGCCCGGGGGAGCGAGGGGCACGGAGTGCGGGGCGAGCCTGCAGCGGCAGAGGCCAGCGTGACGTTGCACCAGCCTGAGGCGCGTCGTGCGTTCTCCTGAGGAAGTTGTCCCTGGATCCCGGGACCCTGGCAGTGGCAGGCTGCACAGCCTCCCCAGAAAGGGGGGTGTGGATAGTGACCTCTGCTCGCACACAGGCTTCTTGGTGGCGGCAGCAGCAGCCTTAGCGTCTCATGCCCGTCTCTGGGGTCCGTGCTTAGTTGCGGCTCACGCCCGTCTCCGGAGCTCCTTTAAGCAGCGCTGTTAATCCCCTCTCCTCGCGCACCAGGAAACAGAGGGAAGAAAAAGTCTCTTGCCTCTTCCGCAGGTGCAGACTTTTCCCCGGACTTCCTCCCGGCCAGCCGTGGCGCACTAACCCCCTGCAGGCTGTGTTCACGCAGCCAACCCCAGTCCTCTCCCTGCGCTCTGCTCCAACTGAAGTCCGAGCCTCAGCTCCCAGCCCCGCCTGCCCCGGCAGGGTAGTGGATGAGCCTCTCGGTCTGGTGAGCACCGGTCAGCACCGATCCTCCATGCGGGAATCTCTCCGCTTTGCCCTCCACACCCCTGTTGCTGTGCTCTCCTCCGTGGACCCGAAGCATCCCCCTCCGCCACCTGCAGTCTTCACCCGCGAAGGGGCTCCCCTAGTGTGTGGAAACCTTTCCTCCTTCACGGCTCCCTCCCACTGGTGCAGGACCTGTCCCTATCCTTTTGTCTCTGTTTTTTTTCTTTTCCCCTACCCAGGTACGTGGGGAGATTCTTGCCTTTTGGGAGGTCTGAGGTCTTCTGCCAGCAATCAGTGGGTCTTCTGTAGGAGCAGTTCCACGTGTAGATGTATTTCTGATGTATCTGTGGGGAGCAAGGTGATCTCCACTTCTTACTCTTCCACCATCTTCTGCCTGCCTCTCCATACAAATTTTAAGACGATTTGTTCCAGTTCTGTAAAAAATGCAATTGGTAATTTGATAGGGATTGCATTGAATCTGTAGATTGCTTTGGGTAGTATAGTCATTTTCACAATGTTGATTCTTCCAATCCAAGAACATGGTATATCTCTCCATCAGTTGGTGTCATCTTTAATTTCTTTCATCAGTGTCTTATAGTTTTCTGCATGCAGGTCTTTTGTCTCCCTAGGTAGTTTTATTCCTAGATATTTTATTCTTTTTGTTGCAATGGTAAATGTGTTTCCATAATATCTATAATTTCTCTTTCAGATTTTTCATCATTAGTGTATAGGAATGCAAGAGATTTCTGTACATTAATTTTGTCTCCTGCAACTTTACCAGATTCATTGATTAGCTCTAGTAGTTTTCTGGTGGCATTTTTAGGATTCTCTATGTACAGTATCATGTCATCTGCAAGCAGTGACAGTTTTACTTCTTCTTTTCCAATTTGTATTCCTTTTATTTCTTTTCCTTCTCTGATTGCCATGGCTAGGACTTCCAAAACTATGTTGAATAATAGTGGTGAGAGTGGACATCCTTGTCTCGTTCCTGATCTTAGAGGAAATGCTTTCAGTTTTTCACCATTGAAAATTATGTCTGCTGTGGGTTTGTAGTATATGGCCTTTATTATGCTGAAGTAGGTTCCCTCTATGCCCACTTTCTGGAGAGTTTTTAATATATATGGGTGTTGCATTTTGTCAAAATTTTTTTCTGCCTCTGAGATGATCATATGGTTTTTATTCTTCAATTTGTTAATATGGTGTATCACATTGATTGATTTGCATATACTGAAGAATCGTTGCATCCGTGGGATAAATCCCACTTGATCATAGTGTATGATCCTTTTAATGTGTTGTTGCATTCTGTTTGCTAGTTGAGGATTTTTGCAACTATATTCATCAGTGATATTCGTCTGTAATTTTATTTTTTTGCAGTATCTTTGTCTGGTTTTGGTATCAAGGTGACGGTCGCATCATAGAATGAGTTTGGGAGTGTTCCTTCCTCTGCAATTTTTGGGAAGAGTTTGAGAAGGATGGGTGTTAGCTCTCCTCAAAATCTTTGATGGCTTCACAGGTGAATTCTATCTGGTCCTGGTGGACTTCTGTTTGTTGGAAGATTTTTAATCACAGTTTCAATTTCATTACTTGTGATTGGTCTGTTCATATTTTCTGTTTCTTCCTGGTTCAGTCTTGGAAGGTTATACCTTTCTAAGAATTTGTCCATTTCTTTCAGGTTGTCCATTTTATTGGCATAGAGTTCCTTGCAGTAGTCTCTTAGGACGCTTTGTATTTCTGCAGTGTCTCTGGTAACTTCTCCTATTTCTAATTTTATTAGTTTGAGTCCTCTCCCTCCTTTTCTTGATGCATCTGGCCAGTGGTTTATCAATTTTGTTTATCTTCTCAAAGAACCAGCTTTTAGTTTTATTGATCTTTGCTATTGTTTTCTTTGTTTCTATTTCATTTATTTCTGCTCTGATCTTTATGATTTATTTCCTTCTGTTAACTTTGGGTTTTGTTTGTTCTTCTTTCTCTAGTTCCTCTAGGTGTAAGGTTAGATTGTTTATGTGAGATTTTTCTTGTTTCTTGAGGTAGGCTTGTATGGCTATAAACTTCCCTCTTAGAACTGCTTTTGCTGCATCCCATAGGTTTTGGATCATCGTGTTTTCACTGTCATTTGTCTCTAGGTATTTTTTGATTTCCCCTTTGATTTCTTCAATGATCTCTTGGTTTAGTAACGTATTGTTTAGCCTCCATGTGTTTGTGGTTTTTACGTTTCTTTCCCTGTAATTCATTTCTAATCTCATAGCGTTGTGGTCAGAAAAGATGCTTGATATGATTTCAATTTTCTTAAATTCACTGAGGCTTGATTTGTGACCCAAGACATGATCTATCCTGGAGAAGGTTCGGTGCACACTTGAGAAGAAAGTATAATCTGTTTTTGGATGGAATGTCCTATAAATATCAATTAAATCTATCTGGTCTGTTGTGTCATTTAAAGCTTTGTTTCCTTATTTATTTTCATTTTGGATGATCTGTCCATTGGTGTAAGTGAGGTGTTAAAGTTCCCCCACTATTATTGTGTTACTGTTGATTTCCTCTTTTATAGCTGCTAGCAATTGCCTTATGTATTGAGGTTCTCCTATGTTGGGTGCATATATATTTATAATTGTTATATCTTCTTCTTGGATTAATCCCTTGATCATTATGTAGTGTCCTTCCTTGTCTCTTGTAACATTCTTTATTTAAAAGTCTATTTTATCTGATATGAGTATAGCTACTCCAGCTTTCTTTTGATTTCCATTTGCATGGAATATCTTTTTCCATCCCCTCACTTTCAGTCTGTATGTGTCCCTAGGTTTGAAGTGGGTCTCTTGTAGACAGCATATAGTTGGGTCTTGTTTTTGTGTCCATTCAGCAAGCCTGTGTCTTTTGGTTGGAGCATTTAATCCATTCAAGTTTAAGGTAATTATCAATGTATGTTCCTATGACCATTTTCTTAATTGTTTTGGGTTTGTTTTTGTAGATCCTTTTCTTGTGTTTCCAACTTAGAGAAGTTCCTTTAGCATTTATTGTAGAGCTGGTTTGGTGGTGCTGAATTCTCTTAGCTTTTGCTTGTCTGTAAAACTTTTGATTTCTCCATCAAATCTGAATGAGATCCTTGCTGGATAGAGTAATCTTGGTTGTAGGTTCTTCCCTTTCGTCACTTTAAGTATATCATGATACTCCCTTCTGGCTTGTAGAGTTTCTGCTGAGAAATCAGCTCTTAACCTATGGGAGTTCCCTTGTATGTTTTCATTTTTCCCTTGCTGCTTTAAATAATTTTTCTTTGTCTTTAATTTTTGCCCATTTGATTACTGTGTGTCTCGGTGTGTTTCTCCTTGGGTTTATCCTGTATGGGACTCACTGCACTTCCTGGACTTGGGTGGCTATTTCCTTTACCATGTTAGGGAATTTTTTGACTATAATCTCTTCAAATATTTTCTCGGGTCCTTTCGCTCGCTCTTCTTCTTCTGGGACCCCTATGATGCGAATGTTGTTGCGTTTAATGTTGTCCCAGAGGTCTCTTAGGCTGTCTTCGTTTCTTTTCATTCTTTTTTCTTTATTCTCTTCCACAGCAGTGAATTCCACCATTCTGTCTTATAGGTCACTTATCCGTTCTTCTGCCTCAGTTATTCTGCTATTGATTCCTTACAGTGCAGTTTTCATTTCAGTTATTGTATTGTTCATCTGTGTTTGTTTGTTCTTTAATTCTTCTAGGTCTTTTTAAAACATTTCTTGCATCTTCTCAATCTTTGCCTCCATTGTTTTTCCGAGGTCCTGGATCATCTTCACTGTCATTATTCTGAATTCTTTTTCTGGAAGGTTGCCTATCTCCACTTCATTTAGTTGTTTTTCTGGGATTTTATCTTGTTCCTTCATCTGGTACATAGCCCTCTGCCTTTTCATCTTGTCTCTCTTTCTGTGAATGTGGTTTTTGTTCCACAGGCTGCAGGATTGTAGTTCTTCTTGCTTTTCCTCTCTGCCCTCTGGTGGATGAGGCTATCTAAGAGGCTTGTGGAAGTTTCCTGATGGGAGGAACTGGTGGTGTGTAGAGCGGGGTGTTGCTCTGGTGGGGAGAGCTCAGTAAAACTTTAATCCACTTGACTGTTGATGGGTGGGGCTAGGTTCCCTCCCCGTTGGTTGTTTGGCCTGAGGCAACCCAACACTGGAGCCTACCTGGGCTCTTTGCTGGGGCTAATGGCGGACACTGGGAGGGCTCATGTGAAGGAGTACTTCCCAGAACTTCTCCTGCCAGTATCCTTGTCCCCACAGTGAAACAAAGCCACCCCCTGCCTCTGCAGGAGACCCTCCACCACTAGCAGGTAGGTCTGGTTCAGACTCCTATGGGATCACTGCTCCTTCCCCTGGGTCCTGATGCGCACACTACTTTGTGTGTGCCCTCCAAGAGTGGAGTCTGTGTTTCCCCCAGTCCTGTCGAAGTCCTGCAATCAATTCCCACTAGGCTTCAAAGTCTGATTCTCTAGGAATTCCTCCTCCTGTTGCTGGACCCCCAAGTTGGGAAGCCTGACGTGGGGCTGAGAACCTTCACTCCAGTGGGTGGACCTCTGTGGTATAAGTGTTCTGCAGTCTGTGACTCACCCACCCAGCAATTATGGGATTTGATTTTACTGTGATCGCGCCCCTCCTCCCGTCTCATTGTGGCTCCTCCTTTGTCTCTGGATGTGGGGTATCTTTTTTGGTGAGTTTCAGTGTCTTCCTGTCGATGATTGTCCAGCAGCTAGTTGTGATTCTGGTGTTTTTGCAAGAGGGAGTGAGAGCACGTCCTTCTACTCCGCCATCTTGGTTCCTCCCTCTCTTATCATCTCAGCCTAAGTTCTTAAATATATTTTATCTAATTTTATGGCTGTAGAACATTGCACAGAAATAACTTCTACTCCAAAACCGCAACAATTTTCTATTAATATATTATTTTACTACCTGCTGTAAGAGAGCTGTAAATAAAAATTCCTTAGTTTATTTCATCTATAAATATCTACTGAAGTGGTGATAGTAATCCCATAATGTAAGTCTTTACTCAATTAATAATATAACTCAAAAAGTAATTTTTATTTTTCAGCCACATTGTGTGTTTTCAAATAGTGACTTTAGCTTTAAATATGTAAATAGTTGATATCTTATATAGGTCATGGTCACCTTTGAACAGTGATTATATAATCAGTTGGCTAGATTCTGTCTTGAACAATTTAGTATTGCAAGCTCATACAATTTTTGTATGAAAGAGTACAGTTGATTTCATTGCCATTTGTTATTTTATACACCAACAATATACTTTGTTATGTTTTACAATGCCTGTACTCTCCTTGTCAGTAGAATATAAGCTTGCTATTAAAAATGAATGCATATGGAGTTAGAATCAACTTCGTATGCAATATGGTGAAATACATTGCTTAAAGGTCAGGTTTTACACTGATCTGTCCCATTTGCTCAGAGGCAATAATTCATTCATTAACATCCATATTATTTTTCAGTGTCATTTAAGTGTTGGTATGGCACCAATGTAGTTTAAAATTTTTTTAAATTTATTATTATTATTTGCGGTACGCGGGCCTCTCACTGTCGTGGCCTCTCCCGTTGCAGAGCACAGGCTCCGGACGCACAGGCTCAGTGGCCATGGCTCACGGGCCCAGCTGCTCCATGGCATGTGGGATCTTCCCAGACCCGGGCACAAACCCGTGTCCCCTGCATCGGGAGGCAGACTCTCCACCACTGGGCCACCAGGGAAGCCCAGCGCCAATGTAGTTTTAATGTACATTTCAAAATACCAGTGATCTGCAAGATGTTTACATGCCTTAGAAGGACCGGATAGAAGATGTTTCATCTGTTGTTTTTGGGTCTATGCCATCAGTATTGATTGAGAAGTTAGTGGGTGCCAGCATCTGTGCTAGATGGTTGAGATGGGAAAGTGAACAAACGGAATAGGTCCCTGACTTCATGGAGTATTTGTTTAAAGGGTAAGACAGTAGAAGATAGTAACAAGTAGCTGTGCAAATAAACAAGGTTTAAGAAAGGCAGATGGTATTAAATCACAAAAACAAATAGAATAGTGTGCTATAGAATAACACGAGTGGCCTCAGATAAAGTGTCACCATTTCTTCCACTGGCACCTTCCTAGGAGTTCAAACCATGGCTCCATTTCCTCAAGGTGTTTTCTTGCCATCTGCTGGGAAGTTACTGTATTTTTCTCATTGTACTGCCGATCTTCCATGTTTTTGTTGTGCATAACACCTGCCCAGCCACACGCAGGTGCCATTGTGTAGATGTTGTTAGAGATGCCGCCTTGCAGTACTTTGGCTGTGTCTGTGGTGGGGGTGGTACTGTTGGTGATGGACCTTCTTTGCATGCTTTTCCTCTTGGGTTAGCTTGATAAGGTGTGGGTGCAGATAATGCAAAATCATGAATAATAATAATGCATTTTCTTTTTCATTTTGTTGCATGTGGGTGGTCAGAAATGTTCTGAATGCTGCATCAGAGAGATAGGCATCCATGTCCACACATCTCTCCTTTTATGGCATGACCCCACCCTTGTTTTTTTTTTTTTTTTTTTTTTGTCAGAATGAACTCTCCTTTGGAAAACAGTTTATTCCCTTGTACAGTATTTTTCCATACTGGAAAAAGAAAAACATAGACAGCCTTAAAAGGGACAGCCTCATATTTCATACCTTAATTCAACTGTTGGCAATTAGCACATTGGCTTCGACATTTAAAAAACACACAAAATTATTACATTTTAAATCGAAAGCTCCTCTTCTTTTATTCCCCTTTTCTCCCGTTTCCCAAAGGTAACACTTGTACTGAAATTGGCCTGTAATAAACACATATCCATATGCATACACAAACACACATACAGATATAACAAAATAAAGTATTTCTGTGTGCCTTTTAATGTTTATATAATGTCATCATTCATTGCGTATCTTTTTTTTTTAACATCTTTATTGGAGTATAACTGCTTTACAATGTTGTGTTAGTTTCTGCTTTATAACAAAGTGAATCAGTTATACATATACATATGTTCCCATATCTGGGCCCTATTGCATCTCCCTCCCTCCCACCCTCCCTATCCCACCCCTCTAGGTGGTCACAAAGCACCGAGCTGATCTCCCTGTGCTATGCGGCTGCTTCCCACTAGCTCTCTATTTTACGTTTGGTAGTGTATATATGTCCATGCCACTCTCTCACTTTGTCCCAGCTTACCCTTCCCCCTCCCCACATCCTCAAGTCCATTCTCCAGTAGGTCTGTGTCTTTATTCCCATCTTGCCCCTAGGTTCTTCATGACTTTTTTTTTCTTAGATTCCATATATTTGTGTTAGCATACGGTATTTGTTTTTCTCTTTCTGACTTCACTCTGTATGACAGACTCTAGGTCTATCCACCTCATTACAAATAGCTCAATTTCGTTTCTTTTTATGGCTGAGTAATATTCCATTGTATATATATGCCACATCTTCTTTATCCATTCATCTGTTGATGGACACTTAGGTTGCTTCCATACCCTGGCTATTGTAAATAGAGCTGCAATGAACATTTTGGTACATGACTCTTTTTAAATTACGGTTTTCTCAGGGTATATGCCCAGTAGTGGGATTGCTGGGTCATATGGTAGTTCTATTTGTAGTTTTTAAAGGAACCTCCATACTGTTCTCCATAGTGGCTGTATCAATTTACATTCCCACCAACAGTGCAAGAGTGTTCCCTTTTCTCCACACCCTCTCCAGCATTTATTGTTTCTAGATTTTTTGATGATGGTCATTCTGACTGGTATGAGATGATATCTCATTGTAGTTTTGATTTGCATTTCTCTAATGATTAATGATGTTGAGCATTCTTTCATGTGTTTGTTGGCAATCTGTGTATCTTCTTTGGAGAAATGTCTATTTAGATCTTCTGCCTTTTTTTGGATTGGGTTGTTTCCTTTTTTTTTTTTTTTTTTTTATGCGTTACGCGGGCCTCTCACCGTTGCGGCCTCTCCCGTTGCGGAGGACAGGCTCCGGACGCGCAGGCTCAGCGGCCATGGCTCACGGGCCCAGCCGCTCCGCGGCATGTGGGATCCTCCCAGACCGGGACACGAACCCGCGTCCCCTGCATCGGCAGGCGGACTCCCAACCACTGCGCCACCCGGGAAGCCCGGGTTGTTTCCTTTTTAACTCATTTTTCTCACTTGACCTTTTATCGTCAAGATGGATCCCTGTTATAACTGTACGTCAGGCTCAATCCTTTCAACTATTCTATCAACATATCACAATTTCTTTATCCATGTTTCTATCGATGGACATTTCAGTCATTTCAAGTTTCCAAGCTTCAGAAATAACGTTGTTGCGACCCCCTTCAGACATGTTTTCTTGTACAATGTGTGTAAAACTCAAGGGTACCTATGCACAAGTGCGACTGCTGAGTTGTCACAGGTTACACATAGCTTGAACTTGGGTAGATACTGCCAACTCCACTCTAAGGCAGACACACCTCTTTCACACACATAGCACTGAGCAGGAAGTCCTACCACTCCTTATTTTTATCGATACTCGGCTTCCTCAGACTTACTAATTTTTTCTAATCCTATTTTTGCTTCAACTTACCTTTCCCTGATTACTAGACAGGTGGACATTTTTAAACAATAGCAACTTTAAAGAATCATAAATATTGGCTATTGAGTAGGAAGTTATCCCCAATCACCTGTGAGTCAGTTCCCCCACCTGCTGTCCCACCAGCTGTCAAGCACTTTCCCTTATACTTCATATAAATAGGGACATTCTCCTACACATGCACAATATAATAAAATCAGGGAATTAATATTGATGTGTGTCCTCAGAGTTGATTCGTGTTTCACCAGTTGTCCCAAGAATGAATGTCTTTTATGACAAAAGAACTCAGGTAAGAATCTTAGGTTCCACTTGGTCTTCACATCTCTTCAGTTTCCTTCAGTCTAGACCATATTATAGTCTTTTTTTTTTTTTTTTTGAATTCATGTACCTGGGAGTTTGGAAAATTATGGTTCTGTTATTATGTTAGTTTCCTAGGGCTGCTATAACAACTGCCACAATCTGGGTAGCTTAGAACAGCACAAAATTATTCTTTCACAGTTCAGTAGACCAGAAGTCCAAAAATCAAGGTGTTGGCGAGGTTGGTTCCTGCTGGAGGCTTTGAAGGAAGAGCTGCTCCAGGGCCTCTCCCCTAACTTCTTGTGGTTGCTGGCAATCCTGGGCGTTTCTTGGCTTGTGGCAGTATCACTTTAATATCTACCTCTTTCTTCTCAGGATATTCTTCCCTGTGTGTCTCTGTCCTCTTATATTCTCATAAGGACATCAGTCACTGGACTTAGGACTCTCCCTAAATTTAGGATGATCTCATCTTGATATTCTTAATGAATTATATCTGCAAAGACCTAGTTCCAAACAAGGTCACATTCTGAGACGCTGGGTGGACATAAATATCAGAGGGATATACTATTCAACCCACTACACTGTTTTATAGGATTTCCCTCCTTTGGAGTTTATCTGCTGTGTTCTCATGATTGGCAGGGAAATCACAGGTGATTTCCTTCTCATTGAGGTAGGTGATGCTTCCTTCTCATTGAGGTAGGTGATGCTACCTTCTCATTGCATCTTACCAGATGAGAAGTGGCTTAACCTTAGTTAAAAGTGATATCTGCCAAGCTTCTTCCCAATGAACTTACTCTACTCCCTTTTATATTAACTACCTTGTGGGGAAGTATTTTTAAATCACATAAATATCATGTTCTTTACTACGATTTCCATTTGTTTAGATGTGTATGGACTTGTGCTTCCCTCTTCTATTTAATGGATGATAATCGATGATCATCGTGCATTTTTATGCTCAGATTTTCCTCAGTTTGGTCAATGGGAGCCTATTTTGGCCGATTCCTTTGTCCTTTTCTTCTTTTCAATTGAAATGTAGTTTACAATGTTGGGCCAATCTCTGCTGTACAGCAAAGTGACTCAGTTTTTTATATATATATATATATATATACTTTTTATATTATTTTCCATTATGGTTTATCACAGGATATTGAGTATAGTTCCCTGTGCTGCATAGTAACACCTTGTTGTTTATCCATTCTAAATGTACTAGTTTGCATCTACCAATGCCAAACTCCCAGTCCATCCCTCTCCCTTCCCCCATCCTCCTTGGCAACCACAAGTCTGTTGTCTATGGCTATGAGTCTGTTTCTATTTCATCGATAAGTTCATTTGTGCCATATTTTGTTTTGTTTTTTTTAACCATCTTTATTGGGGTATAATTGCTTTACAATGGTGTGTTAGTTTCTGCTTTATAACAAAGTGAATCAGCTATACATATACATATGTTCCCATATGTCTTCCCTCTTGCGTCTCCCTCCCTCCCACTCTCCCCATCCCACCCCTCCAGGCTGTCCCAAAGCCCCGAGCTAATATCCCTGTGCCTTGCGGCTGCTTCCCCCTAGCTATCTACCTTACTACGTTTGTTAGTGTGTGCCATATTTCGGATTCCACATATGAGTGACATCATGCGGTATTTGTCTTTCTCTGTCTGACTCACTTAGTATGATCATTTATTGCTTCATCCAAGTTGCTGCAAATGGCATTATTTCATTTTTAATGGCTGCATAGTATTCCACTGTATTGGGTTGGCCAAAAAGTTTGTTTGGGTCTTTCCGTAAGATGTTATGGAAAAACGTAAATGAACTTTTTGGCCCACCCAGTACATATGTAGCACATCTTCTTTATACATTCATCTGTCGATGGACATTTAGGTTGTTTCTAAGTTTCGGCTATTTGACATATCCTCATCACTCTTTGAACAATTCCTTGCTTTGTGGAACAATACTCTCCAGGCTTATCTTGTCCCTTCTCTGCCCCAGCTCTGGAATCAGCTACTTCTCCAAAGGTTGTAATTCCTTATAGTAGAAAATGGTATTTATATTTATGGTACCTATAAACAAAAACTTATCAGCCAGATAACAGTCTTATTGGTGGGATGCAGCTCCCAGGTCCTCTCAGAGAATAGGGATAGGGAATTTGGACGTATATGTACGTGTGCATGGACATACCAACGTTTACATCTAAGTATATTTATTTCTATGTCTCTGTATCTGTTTTTACCTATCTAATATATGTAAGCTCTCCTTCTTTGCCAACTTGGTTGTGATGTCTTGCCTGTCCATCATTCAACAATTGGATTTTGATAGTTCAGCAGTAAAATTCTAAATTAAGTCATATGCAAATTGCCAAAAAAAAAAAGTTTTGGTCTGAGGCATTAATTTGATAACTTGCAATATGCATGCTAGATTAATAAAAAAGTGACAATTAAGAATAAAGAGGTTTCAATAAAAAAATCATTCAAAAAATTATTCACAGGCAAATGACAAGCCTCTGCATAGTAATAGTGTGAAAGACATTCCATTAAATCAGGAATAAGACAAGTATGCCTGGCATCTCTGCTACTGTGCCTCAGGTTTTGGAAGCTCTAGGAAACACAGAAGCAAAGATAAATAAGAAAATGTGGAAAAAAATAGCAAAACCAGTATCATTTGTAAGTTGCGTCCAGCATTATGCCCATGAGGTAACACACCACAGATGCTCAATAGTTGAGTAATCAGTGAATGATTCTGTGCCTAGAAATCCAAGATAATCAACTGAAACAGTATTACAAAAAGTTAAAGAATTCATTAAAAATGCTACAATAATATACAAAAATTAATAGTACTTTTATACCAGCAGAATTTAAAAAGTGCAACAGTGAATTCACTGTAGCAAAAAAGATGCATAACCTCTTAAAAACGTGCAAGACATATATGAAAACTTTACATATTTGCCTACTTATGTTATAATGACATAAAATCTTCTGAGACAGGCAGATTATACCCTGTGTGGTGTATAGTCTTATTAAGCTACACATTTTACAGACTTGGATCACATGATCAATATTTTTTATTTTCAAAATGTGACAAATAGATGGTAACATTCATCTGGCAGAATAAATGCTCAATGACAGCCAAGAAAGGATAAGTGATTTTTTTTCTTTATATTTCATTTTTTATTAACGTATAGTTGCTTTACAATATTGTGTTTGTTTCAGGTGTACAGCAAAGTGATTCAGTTATACATATATATGTATGCATCTATTTTTTCAGATTCTTTTGTCTTATAGGTTATTACAAAATATTGAATATAGTTCCCTATGCTATACAGTAGGTCCTTGTTGTTTATCTATTTTATATATAGTAGTGTGTATCTGTTAATACCAACCTCCTGATCTATCCCTCCCTCCCTCTTCCCCTTTGGTAACCATAAGTTTGTTTTCTATGTCTGTGGGTCTCTTTCTGTTTTGTATGTAAGTTCATTTGTATCATTTTTTTTTTTAGATTCCACATATAAGTGATAATCATGTGATACTTGTCTGTCTGCCTTACTTCACTTAGTATGATCATCTCTAGGTCCATCCATGTTGCTGCAAATGGCATTATTTTATTCTTTTTTATGGTTGTGTAAGATTCCATTGTACATATATTACCACATCTTCTTTATCCATTCATCTGTTGATGGACATTTAGGTTGTTTCCATGTCTTGGCTATTGTAAATAGTGCAGCAATGAACACTGGAGTGCCTGTATCTTTTTTTTTGGCTGTGTTGGGTCTTCGTTTCTGTGCGAGGACTTTCTCTAGTTGCGGCGAGCGGGGGCCACTCATCGCGGTGCGTGGGCCTCTCACTATCGTGGCCTCTCGTTGCGGAGCACTGGCTCCAGACACACAGGCTCAGTAGCTGTGGCTCGTGGGCCCAGTTGCTCCGCAGCATGTGGGATCTTCCCAGACCAGGGCTCGAACCTGTGTCCCCTGCATTGGCAGGCAGATTCTCAACCACTGCGCCACCAGGGAAGCTCCATGTATCTTTTTGAATTATGGTTTTCTCCAGATATATGCCCAGGAATAAGACTGCAGGATCATATGGTAGCTCTATTTTTAGTTTTTTAAGGAAACTTCATAACTATTCTCCATAGTGGCTGTACCACTTTTTACATTCCCACCACCAGTGTAGGAGGGTTCCTTTTTCTCCACACCCTCTCCAGCATTTATTTGTAGACTTTTTGATAATGGCCATTCTGACTGGTGTGAGGTGATATCTCATTGTAGTGTTGATTTGCATTTTTCTAATAAATAGCGATGTTGAACATCTTTTCACATGCCTACTGGCCATCTGTATTTCTTTTTTGGAGAAATGTCTATTTAGGTCTTCTGTCAATTTTTTTATTGGGTTGTTTCTTTTTCTGATATTGAGTTATATACGCTGTTTGTATATTTTGGAAACTAAACCCTTGTTGGTCGCATCATTTGCAAATATTTTTTTCCCACTCTGTAGGTGGTTTTTGTGTTTTGTTTATGGTTTGCTGTGCAAAAGCGTTTAACTTTAATTAGGTCCCTTTTGTTTATTTTTACTCCAGGAGATGGACCCAAAAAGATATTGCTGCAATTTATGTCAAAGAGTGTTCTGCCTATTTTTTCCTCTAGGAGTTTTATAGTATATGGTCTTATATTCATGTCTTTAATTCATTTTAAGTTTATTTTTTGTGTATAGTATTAGAGAATGTTCTGATTTCATTCTTTTCCATGTAGCTGTCCAGCACCATGTATTGAAGAGACTGTCTTTTCTCCACTGTATATTTTTGCCTCCTCTGTTGTAGATTAATTGACCATAGGTATGTGGGTTTATTTCTGGGCTTTCTATCCTGTTCCATTGATCTATATGTCAGTTTTTGTGCCAGTACCATACTGCTTTGGTGACTGTAGCTTTGTAGTATACTCTGAAGTCAGGGAGCCTGATTCTGCCAGCTCTGTTCTTCTTTCTCAAGATTGCTTTGGCTCTTTGGAGTCTTTTGTGTTTCCACACAAATTTAAAAATGTTTTGTTCTAGTTCTGTGGAAAATGCCATTGGTAATTTCATAGGCATTTCATTGAATCTGTAGATTGCCTTGGGTAGTATATTCATTTTGACAATTTGAATTTTCCAATCCAAGGACATGGTATATCTTTCTATCTGTGTCATCTTCGGTTTCTTTCATCAGCATCACATAGTTTTCAGAGTACAGGTCTTTTGCCTCCTTAGGTAAGTTTATTCCTAGGTATTTTCTTTCTGATGCAGTGGTAAATAGGAATGTTTCCTTAATTTCTCTTTCTGATTTTTCATTGTTAGTGTATAACAATGTAATAGATTTTTGTGTATGAATTTTTTATCCTGCAACTTTACCAAATTCATTGATGAGCTCTAGTAGTTTTCTGGTAGTGTCTTTAGGATTTTCCTTGTATAGTATCATGTCATCCGCAAACAGTGACAGTTTTACTTCTTTTCCAAATTGGATTCCTTTTATTTCGTTTTCTTCTGATTGCCATGGCTAGGACTTCTAAAATTATGTTGAATAAAAGTGGCAAGAGTGGACAACCTTGTCTTGTTCCTGATCTTAGAGGAAATGATTTCAGCTTTTTACTGTTGAGTATGATGTTAGCTGTGGGTTTGTCATATATGGCTTTTATTATGTTGAGGTAGTTTCCCTCTATGCCAACTTTCTGGAGAATTTTTATCATAAATGAATGTTGAAGTTTATCAAAAGCTTTTTCTGCTTCTATTGAGGATCACATGGCTTTTATTTTTCAATTTGTTAATGTGGTGTATCACACTGATTTGCAAATATTGAAAAATGCTTGCATCCCTGGGATAAATCCCACTTGATCAGGGTGTGAAATCCTTTTAATGTACTGTTGGATTCAGTTTGCTAGTTTTTTGTTGAGGATTTTTGCCTGTATGTTCATAAGTGATGTTGGCCTGTAATTTTCTTCTTTGTGACATCTTTATCTAATTTTGGTATCAGGGTGATGGTGGCCTCATAGAATGAGTTTGGAAATATTCCTTCTTCTGCAGTTTTTTGGAAGAGTTTGAGAAGGATGAGTGTTAACTCTTCTATAAATGTTTGATAGAACTCTCCTATGAAGCCATCTGGTCCTGGACTTTTGTTTGCTGGGAGTATTTAAATCACAGATTCAATTTCAGTTCTTGTAATTGGTCTGTTCATATTTTTCTTTTCTTCCTGGTTTTTTTTTTTTGAAGATTGAACCTTTCTCAGAATTTGCCCATTGCTTCTAGGTTGTCCATTTTAGTGGCATACCGTTGCTTGTAGTAGTTTCTTATGGTCCTTTGTATTTCTGTGGTGTCAGTTGTAACTTCTCCTTTTTCACTCCTAATTTTATTGATTTGGGCCCTCTCCCTTTTTTTCCTGATGAGTCTGGCTAAAGGTTTATCAATTTTGTTTATCTTTTCAAAGAACCAGCCTTTACTTTCATTGATTTTTTTCTATTGTTTTCTTAGTCTCTATTTCATTTATTTTTGCTCTGATCTTATGATTTCTTTCTTTCTACTAACTTTGGGTTTTGTTTATTCTTCTTTCTCTAGTTGCTTTAGGTGTAGGGTTAGGTTGTTTGAGATTTTGCTTGTTTCCTGAGGTAACCTTGTATTGCTATAAACTTTCCTCTTAGAACTGCTTTTGCTCACACGTTTTGATTAAAGAGGACAAAAGAAGAAAGGAAGAAAACAGAACTACAAAAACAAATATAGGAAATTCCCTGGCAGTCAAGTGGTTAGGACTTGACACTTTCACTGCCATCAGCTGTGGTATGATATCCTGGTCAGGGAACTAAGATCCCAAAAGCCGAGTGGCGCAGCCGAAACAAAAACAAACAAACAGAAAAACAAATCCAAACAATCAGCAAAAAAGGATAAGTAATTTCTTAGTGTCTTTTGTCTGATTTTCTAAGGAAGCATTAGGGATGTTTCTTATTTAAGGGAAGCCAAATAAAGAGATAATTTTTAGGACAATTAATTATCAAAACTTTTTGTTGCACATGAGGGAACCCCGGTTCCAATGACCTTCAGCCAAAGACGGTTAAAAGAAAGGAGGAGGAATCACTGGAACATATGGCACACAGACCAGGATCTATCTGGAACACACAACTGCCCAGGTGAAATCACCAGGTAGTCACTATATTTAGTACCGGTTCTCCCCAGAAGGTGAGAAAAGTGGCTGCTCTCTGAGCAAAACTTGTATTTTACCATATTAGTGGCCACAGGGCATAAGGAGAATATTGTTTTTAATAGACTTAATAGAAAATTCCAAGAGGCAATTCTGATGGGGTGTGATTGGGTCACATGCCATCTCTGATGTCCTGTGGGCTTGGGGCTGGATATTCTGACACTTCAGGCTTTGAGGCCATGTTCACCTTTTTGGCATGAGGCTCAAACACTATGGAAAGAGGTAAATACTGAAATATTTTCATTACTGGCTTTTTATAAAGAATAAAATTGATGTTTGCTCAGTAATGCTGTTAAAAGAATCTCTTCCTCCAGGGAAGCCAGAGTTGTACATTTTCATCATATGAGTAGTCAAGTGTGTTGAATTCAACAGAGAAGGTCATTTAAAATACAGATGGGAAAGCCACCGGATGTGACATCATAGAGACAGACTAGTGGTGAGAGCCTGTTTTGTTGGAGGGATGGGCTCTGGAAAATAATAGCAATGAGTTGAAGAGTGAAAAGAGATGAAAGTATGAAAACAAAGTTCTAATCTTCATTGTGAAATGACAGCTTGTGGGAAAAAACCCAATATGTCTTTGAGTAATGATGCTTTAGGCTCCTGCATTTCAAACTGTGGTCCTGGGCGTTGCTTAGCAACTTGTTAGAAATGTAGAATTTCAAGGTTCATCCCCAACCTCACAAACAAGAGTCTGCATTTGAACTACATTCCCAAGAGATTCATTGAGTCTTGAGAAATGCTTCTTAGATGGTGCATTCCACAGTGATTGGAATAAGAAATTGTTCTGCGAGGGTAGTAAATGGCAGGTTATACTGTGCTGCTATATTTTATAGACTGATTTTTCCAAGGTGCTTGTTATTAAAGAGATGGAGAGAGGAGAGTAAACTTGAAAGTTAGATGTGTGGATAGATGTTATTTTTGGTCGGGGTCAGTAAGGAAATTGGGAAAGAAGTATCTGGCATCTTTGTCAGCACATGAGCAAGATCCTGTGGATGGAGGAAAGGAAGAGAACACCAAGAGTGTCCATTTATTGAGCAAGTTTCTGGTGAAAGTTGGAACAGGCTGAGTCGAAGGCACTGGTGCAAGACTGAGAAGGAGCTCCTTTAGAGAATCAAGATCTCAGGCAGGGAGACATGGACTAGAACAGATTGGTTGGGTAGAAAAGAGAGAGTGAACAGGGTGTTGGCTTTCATTTCAGAACAAAAGACAAAGCATCTAAGTGTAGAACAGCTATGTAAAAACAAAAAAAAACAAAATGTGTGCCTGCCAGACTAGCCAAGATCATTTATTTTGACTATTCATGAAACCAGTAAGTTGCTTTGTACCACAATTAAAGAGCCAACACGTGCAAACAGAATAAGGACTCTGATGGTGGGGAATTGGAGATAGGAGAGTGGAAGGTCATGATGTGAAGGATCCTAGGATGCTAAGAAAGCACTCTGGTGCCAGAGCTGCCCTGGATACGGATGGATGGAATAACTGATTGGGAGAAATGGGGTGTGGGTCTGGGAGAGAAACATGGAAATACCACAACCGCAGGATGTATTCCTTCTGATGTGAAAGTCCATAAAACATTCTGTACATAGAACTGTAGTGTTGGTGAGCCAGATTCTAAACTCATTAGAGAAAACTGCTTTACCTTTGACATTAATAGAAAATGAATATCCAAATTCCATGACCATTTGAGGAAAAAGTCTATTAATAGGTGATAGGATGTTTCTGCAGTAACTTATTTTAATGATTAGTAATGACAGTATTCATCTTTCTACCACCAATGGTAGAATCACGTTAGCAGTTTACTTAATAATTTAAAGTTTAAGACTTTACAAAATAGTTTGTGTTATATTTTTATTGTACCCAAATTTTGCAAAAATCAGTTTCCTGATTTTAAACTGAATTTAAATTGTAAACTGATTTTTCTGATTTTAAATTCTGTTAAATTAATTTTTTAAAATTTATTTATTTATTTATGGCTGTGTTGGGTCTTTGTCGCTGTGCCCAGGCTTTCCCTAGTTGCCATGAGTGGGGGCTACTCTTTGTCGTGGTGTGCGGGCTTCTCATTGCAGTGGCTTCTCTTGTTGCGGAGCACGGCCTCTAGGCACATTGGCTTCAGTAGTTTTGGCTCACGGGCTCTAGAATGCAGGCTCAGTAGTTGTGGCTCACGGGCTTAGTTGTTAAGCGGCATGTGGGATCTTCCCAGACCAGGGCTCGAACGTGTGTCCGCTGCATTGGCAGGCGGGTTCTTAACCACTGCGCCACCAGGGAAGCCCTTAAATTAGTTTTAATGTTTCAGAATGTTTCCTAGTGAATTCACTCTTCTGCTACTCCACTGTCATAACAGTTTTGTTCCCTTCTTCATCTGCTTAGATATCATGCTTCCCCCAGTCCTTCTCAGAATCAGCCTGTATCCTCACCTTCCACACCATGAGGAAATAAAATGCATCTGATGGGAACTCCATCCCCTTCTCGTAGTCAATCTATTAAATCTTCCTGTACTCACTCCTATTTTCCTTTCCTTCCCTCTTACTAAAATGGAGAGAATGTCTCTCCCTGCCTCCTAAAGCAAAATTTGTGCATTTAGTTTGTTGCCCCACACCTCTTACCCTTTCAGGGAGCTCTTTCTATCCTTCACCTACTCTCTCCTGCATCATCAACCTCTCCCCTTCTCTTTCATACTTTCCATCACCACCAGGCTTCAGTATCTCTCACATGACAAGTGAAAAAAAGTTCTCCAGGGCCCCACTCGCCTTTGAGGCACCACCATTTCTCTGTACTCCTATTCAGAGCCAGACTCGTCCCACCTCCATTGCTTACTTTCCATAAACCCTAGTCTGGCGTGTGCACTGTCCCTCCATCAAAACTACTCCTGCCAAGTGGAAAGGTGTAAGGAGACAAACCCAGGGGCGTTTTCATTGTTGATTTTGCTTGATGTCCTGGCAGTATTCCACATGCTCTCCCCAAACATGCATGCTCTCCTATGGTTTTCCTCCTATGTCCCTAGATGATGTTCTTAGCATCCTGTGTTAGCTTTTTGTTTCCTTCAACACAACCTCTTAATGTTGGGGCATCTCAGATCATCTTGCTAGCCCTTAGCCTTTCCCACTCACTCTTAGTAGGTTAGTGGAACTACAGATGTGATCAGTTGACGACACCCAAGCTCTAGCTCTGGTCCAGACTTGCCATTATCTGACCCCTAGCCCCATTTATCCAACTGCCTATTGAATATGCCTCAATGTGGCGGTCTCTGACACAGCTTAAACTTACCTTTATCCCCACCATGGCTTTGAAACCCTCAGTTATGTTTTTCTTTTTCAAGTCGCACCCACCTTCCATCCAGATGTAGGATTAAGCATATATAGTCTTCAATTTTACTTATTGTCCTTTGACTTTTCGTTTTTTCATCTTATTCTTTCAAATGCTGAATTATACCACCTACTTTCCTTTCGACAGTGAACATCTGTGTTACGAATTAATTCTATTAATAACCAACAAATACTTTCATGGAGTAATCTTGTTTGTGTCCTGTTACCTAATATAAATATTTTTAGATCACATATTTTCAATTAGTGATGATATCCTCTGCATTTACAGGATCTACTGACCATATTCCAGAGGACATTGTATCCTTAGTTTTATGTCCTTTACCAACATGTATTTCCAGAGTTTAGTTTTAATCTTATCCATTTCTACTAGCTGTAAACCATGTGAGATATTACTGCGTCCGTCCTTTTTAATTTTGATAGACCACTGTTTTTACTTTGATACCTAATTTACCTGTATAGCGTTCTTCTAAATATCCATATTTTATAATCAATAAAGCAAAAGCTTATTAAACAGATTAGATTTCTATCAGCACTTAAATGTCGATTGCACACCTGATCAATTTTTCTCTAGTTCAAACCACAGTCTGCTGTGTCTGATTTTCTTAAATGCTTTAAGTGCTGTATGAAGCAGACACAATACACACATACTATTAAACTTGCTGAAAATTGGATTGGTTCACTTAGGCTAATCAGGTCAAAAGTGCTAATAGATTTAAGGGTGTTTCTTTACTTTTATATTCTTACTCCCTCTTACTCATTTTTAGGGTTGTCTCTCTTGTTTTCATCAGTTTCACCAACTGTACACGTGTCCAGTGTTTCAATAATCCTACACACTCTAAAGATGAGCATTCTAGCTGCCCACAGTTGAAAGATCTGATTTATCAACCAGTTTATTCCTGGTGTAGGTCATGAGGATTGTTTGCGTCTTCCAAGGTGATTTTACCTGACTTCCTGACTCAACAAGAGAGGCCCTCCTTTTAGAGGTCACTATTGTCCTTTATATAAGGAACTGTCCAAATCACTGTTCCCAATAGTTGGTCAGTTGTATTTTCTGGTAACCCCAGCTTTTATCCCAAGCTGTCACTTGATCTGGACATCTCAGCTCTTTAGTACAATTCATTAACACCTTAATTTAGTACCACTTTCCCTTCATTATACAAACTGGAGTAAGCCTTCTTTGCCATTGCTTGCTCTGAGGGGGACCTAGTCAAGCCCATTTACGTCGGAAAGTTTAGGTCAGTGGTGCTCTTCGAAATTACTGTTCTCTCCCATCTGCAATTTAGTCCTGGGTATTGACTTCTGTGATTACTGACCATTATTATGATGAGATTATCATCCTTGGTGTTTGGTCCCTTAGACTAGTACATGCTTACAGTTATCCCTGATGCACACATACGGAACACATGTCCTGCACCGTTTAAGCTGACGTACTGCCAGTTCTGTCCCCAGGAGTCTGTCCAAATTCTTGGATGGTGGTAAGAAATAAATTATGAAGTTGCTTTTCACTGCCATCTGCCTAGCTCGAGAAACAGTATCTGAACACCCTCACAGACTATCACCAGCTGCGACTTTAGAACCAGACTGGTCCCTTAGAAATAAAAACAGGTGTTTTACATCCCATAAATATAGTTACACAGATGGAATGTTTAGGGTAGAGAAAAATACTCCTTACCTACTTATTTTAGTTCCCATTATTTTTCTTGTTCTTCCTGAATAATCTATGACCATCAGTAGAAGGTTGTTTTTGGGAGAACAGGCATGAAAAAGGGAAACAAATTTTTATTTATGGCTTATGAAAATGTAGAAAATCGATGAATACAGAATGATACAAAGCAGAATTGATGGCTATAGAATAATGCAAGGTACTGAATTACTACACATAGGTATTGACACCTGTAGTACCCTTAGTTTTGTACTGGCTAATGTCTTTTGACCGTGGTGGTGTTTTTATAAACGATGTATCTTCATACTCTTGATGAATACTCTTAAAGTTCTGTTCACGTTCTGTACATTTTCCATATCTTTTTACCTCTTATAACACCAGATAATCTGCAACAATATTCATAAAAATACTGTAGTCCTAAAATTTTGCAGAGGTAAACGTCACTTATTTTTATATCCCCCTTCTACATGCAAAGCATTTCCAAACTGTTATCACGTGGGCTGAAGTATTTCCCCCCTCAGGGTTATTTTGAAGATAGAGAAGTTTCCGAGCCTGACAACATGCGACATGTTAGTTTCAGGTGCGTTTACTTCCTTCACACAAGTCAGAAGACTTAGTAAAAAAAAAAAAATACGGGAGAAGCTTTGAGGCTCTCAAGCTACAAGTTTTGCAGTGGATAGCTGCCTTCTACACAATGGATTCTGAGGGTTTTTAGAATGTTCACATCTGACAGAAAACCTTACTTGAAAATAATCCTGGTGTTTTCATTCAGAATGGTATAGGCACATTGGAAAACAAGTGTATGTACATTAAAAAACAAAGTCTTCAAATATCTCCAATATGCATATATTAGGAATATTCATTATTATCTGTTAGGCATATGATTGTTTCTTTGAGTGCAGAAACATGGACACAAAAGTACATCTTTATTTTTTTAGCACAAAAATAGATTTGGTTCATACTTTCTATAGAATGTATATTCTCCTGCAACTTTAATTTTTTTCCCTGTTCAGTACCCTTTCAAAGAAATCTTTAAGTTTTATACTTAGTTTACAACGTGTTAATTTTTGCTCTACAGCCTAGTGATTCAGTTATATACATACATTCTTTTTCATATTCTTTTCCGTTATGATTTATTACAGGATACTGAATATAGTTCCCTGTTCTATACAGTAGGATCTTGTTGCTTGTCCATTCTGTATATACTGGCTTGCATCTGCTAATCCCACACTCCCAGTCCTTCCCTGCCCCCCTCCCCCTGACAACCACAAGTCTGTTCTCTATGTCTGTGAGTCTGTTTCTGTGTTGTAGATGAGTTCATTTGTGTCATATTTTGGACTCCACATATAAGTAACATCATATGGTATTTGTTTCTTTCTGACTTAGTTCGCTTACTATGATAATCCCTAGGTCCATCCATGTTGATGCAAATGGCATTAATTCATTCTTTTTTATAGCTGAGTAATATTCCATTGCATATAGGTACCACATCTTCTTTATCCATGGATCCATTGATGGACCTTTAGGTTGCTTCCATGTCCTGGCTATTGTGAATAGGGCTGCTATGAACATAGGGGTGCATTTATCTTTTTGAATTAGAGTATTGTCTGGATATATGCCCAGGAGTGAGATTGCTGGATGATATGGTAGTTTTATTTTTAGCTTTTTTGAGGAACCTCCATACTGTTCTCCATAGTGGCTGCACCAACTTACATTCCCACCAACACTGCACGAGGGTTCCCTTTTCTGCACACCCTCTCCAGCATTTGTTATTTGTAGACTTTTTGATAATGGCCATTGTGACTGGTGTGAGGTGATAACCTCGTCGTAGTTTGCTTTGATTTGCATTTCTCTAATAATTAGCGATGTTCAGCATCTTTTCATGTGCCTCTTGGCCATCCGTATGTGTTCTCTAGAGAAATGTCTATTTAGGTCTTCCGCGCATTTTTTGATTGGGTTGTTTTTGTTGCTGTTAAAGAAATAATTCTTTTGAATTAACTTGTTAGTTTTAAGTTGCCGTTGTCTGCGTACCCGGACACTGACACTATCATCTCCTACTCGTGGTCCCTTAGAGTCTCTTCAGTCTTTATGCATCTATCACTGCATTCTGCAAATATTTCCATTGGAGAAACCACTACGGGAAGAAGTGCTGGCTCGAAGGGAATACATAATTGAAACTCTGAAAAGTTCTAGGCAAATTCCCCTTCAAAGAAGGTGGTAGGAAGACACACGCTCTAAACAGCTTCTGAGAGCATTTTGCTCCCCACCTTTATTAACAATGGATAGTATCAATCTTTTCAAATTTTGGTGATCATGTAGACCAAAGTAAATGGGATGTGCACCTTGTTTTAATAGAGAGAACATATTAATCTTCTGTTGGGTCTGTGGGATCCACTTTGTCCATATTCAGAAACTCACGCAGTAAGAACACCATGTGTTCTCTTGGAATTCCTTAGTAATGTGTTTCTTTGCTTCTTGGTCCTGGTGGGGGAGGTCAGGCATTATTGCTTTATTCCATTATTCCTATTATTCCTTTTCCTATTTCCATCGAGAACAAATCCTCTGCTCCGTGGTTTAAAAGGGATGCCTGCCGGGGACAGACTTGCACTACCTCTTTCTTACTCCTCCTTTCACATCTGTCTCAGACAACTTTTCTCCAAGGTGATCCCCATGTAGAGGACGTTTGGCGTGGCCCTGGGTTCAGACTCTCATTCATTCCCTTTCTCTCTCAGAAGCTCACCCTTGCCTTCAGAGAGAGGCCAGCTCACTCCCTGCCAGCTCCCCCTGCCAAGTCCACACACAGGAGGCCCACCTCCTTCTGGTTCTCTTCTTTGCGTGAAAGACGTCACAAAGACTATGATCTTGCATGTGTCCAGCTTTGGCAGCTACGTTTGGAACTTGCTCTGCTGGCTCCGGTTTTTCCAAAGGCGGGTTCTAACGTTGGAATGGGGTCGGGGTGGCTTGGGAGGTGAGAAGATTCTTCAAGGCTAATTCATCCTCAAATACATAAGACATCCTACAATTTGGAGACACAGACTTCATGCCGAGCCTCACATGAGTTCCTTTGTGTGAGCTTTAGCATACGTCTCCTGTCCTCTTAAATACTAACACCCCCTGGTCCTCAAAGTATTTGAGCCAAATATTGTGCTCATACACGATGAATCTGATTTGTGAAATTTTACCATATTGGATTTCTTTGTACCCAAAGGGTATCCAACTGGAGGACAGTTGCTACATTGATTCAGATTGTGTATATATAACCAAAAATCATAAGCATGATGTGATATTTGAATTAATATTTCTAATTTTAGATATATTTCTAACATGAGATCAGAAAGAATACTTTTTTACATGACAAAGGGAATTTGCCAGTTTCCCAAAAGGTGCCTAAAATCTGAAGACAACCTTTTTTTTTTTTTTTTTTTTTTTTGGGTACGTGGGCCTCTCACTGCTGTGGCCTCTCCCGTTGCGGCGCACAGGCTCAGCAGCCACGGCTCACGGGCCCAGCCGCTCCGCGGCATGCGGGATCCTCCCGGACCGGGGCACGAACCTGTGTCCCCTGCAGCGGCAGGTGGACTCCCAACCACTGCGCCACCAGGGAAGCCCTGAAGACAACCTTTTGATAAGAAAGTTAAATTTCTGTGTAAACAGATATTTCTCCTGGAGCTGGCTCATCTCACAGTAAGTGTGCTATGCATTCTACATAACACTAAAACATCTCTATCATTCAGAAGGAAGGCGATGTATATATGTCATATTTTTACAAACAGGCTCTGTCAATATGTGTTTAAGTACTAATCAGTCAACATTATACAAATCATCAGCCTAACAATTTGATATTTGTTTAGGGTTCCTGTAAAATTACAGAAAATTATGAACAGAATTGGAAAGCAGTGCCATGCCCAAGAAGATAATAAATCCAGTTTCTCTGCTAATTTAAATCTTATTCCAAGTGCAGGTAGGATCTGAAGAGGAAGAAATG
Organism: Phocoena sinus; assembly: GCF_008692025.1. Taxonomy (NCBI): domain Eukaryota; kingdom Metazoa; phylum Chordata; class Mammalia; order Artiodactyla; family Phocoenidae; genus Phocoena; species Phocoena sinus. Next base: position 5,397,001 of record NC_045784.1, on the reverse strand, counting down.
CAAGTGAGATGTTCATAGAACATTCCAGTATTCATTCATTCACTATACATTGATTCCATGCCGAGGTCACAGTGTATCTCCAAGTACAACATATAAGCATGTGGAATACTTTTTGGATGCAAAATTTAAGACCGGGTGGAAAAAGTTTGAGGAACCAAGGTAACAAGTAAATCACTGACATCTCAGATGGTTACAATCTTTCATTAAAATAAAACAAGCCACCTTACTGCCTGCAGGGCATGTTAATGCTATTAACGTAGAAATAAGGGGAATTCTGTTATTGATTACCATTTTCCATCTCTTGCTCATGCGATCTGTTCTTCCTTGGGCTTCAAGTTAATGCTTAGAAGTTGCATCCTTTATGGTAAAGGAGGGCCGTAATTTTCCTGTCTTTTCCTTGAGCCAGGTGTTCTTGGTCTTTCTGAGTTTAAGACTTGCAGTTATTACGCTTCGTCTGCTGGTTCCTACTACTGTCCCAGAAGAAATCTGTGCGTGCTTAAAATGGACAAACAACCAAGTGCAGACTGTTTTTAACCGACTCAGCCTGCAATTCCAATTTGTCTGATAGCCTTGGCTCTGCCCATGCTAATTTTGTGCTGACACACACATGCTCGGTTCCCCTTATTTGTGGGGTTCTTTTTTGGCCACTTGGCTTGTGGGATTTTAGTTCCCCGACCAGGGAATGAACCTGCACCCTCGGCAGTGAAAGCGCGGAGTCCTAAGCACTGGACTGCCAGGGAAGTCCCTCGGTCCCCCTTATTTGGATGTGAGCGTTCTCCCTCCTAACAGACACAGGAAGACAGTTAAAAGACCTGGATTTGCTTTCTCTCAGCATCTCCTTTCCCCAAGGTCTCTTCTAAAAGTCCACTTGTATTTAGGCTTCTTTTCTTTTTTTTCCCCCTTATACCCCTCCTCAGGATTTTTAAGCACCTGGTTTGCTTGCCTGTTAATGGGGTTAATGCCTAATTAACCCTGGTAAGAGTGACACTCACCTGCATTGACACTTTCCTCATTGTTAAAAAGGCATACAGAGATTAATTCATATGGGCTAGAATAGTTTTCCAAAAAAAGGGTAGCTTCAAATGAAGGATGGGTCACTCCATGTGCAGTATGCACTGTGCCACGTGTAGCAGGGTGAGAAGGGGTACCCAAATGGTGGTACACAGCTCCAGTATTCAAGGAGATGATGGCTACATTACAAAGAACCCTGGGATACCAGTTGGCATGTAGAAGATAAGTCTTGAGAAAAGAAAGCAGCGAGAACTTGTGTGTGTGTGTGTGTGTGTAGGAATGTTTTGTGGGCTAGCCTGGCTGGTGAAGTAGTAGGGAAGGAGAAGAAGCAAGAGGACCTCTCTGGGCAGAAGGAACAGGTTGTACAAAGATATCTGGAAGCAGAGCCCACGCTAATGTGTAATTCATTTATCTGAAGCGTCTTCTAAATACAGGATGGTGAACCGCAGGAGATAAGACTAGGGCATGTTCTGGAAATAAACTTGTGCTGGCCTGGCCGGCCTGAGGAGCGTGTGATGGCTCCCTGAACAGTGGAAAGACATCGATGATTCTTGAGTGTGGAAGGAGGAAGGCATCACAGTTACATTTCAGGAGGGTAAGTCTGAAATCACTGAGTGGGAACGAAACAAGACTTCAGGAACCAGTTGTAGGGATGATTATAATTCCGTGAGAGGATTTGAGGGTCTGAATTAAAGTAATGGTGGAGAACAGATATCACTGAATGTCCTTTTAAAGGCTTCTTAGGAGCATGCAAGAGCTGTAATGACCCTATGGATCCATCCACAGAGGGATGGATAAAGAAGATGTGGTATATATATATGCACAATGGAATACTACCCAGCCATGAAAAAGAACGAAATAACGCCATTTGCCGGAACACGGATTGACCTTGAGATTATCATACTAAGTGAAGTAAGCCAGAGAAAGACAAGTATCTCATGATATCACTTACATGCAGAATCTAAGAAAAATGATACAAATGAACTTATTTACAAAACAGAAACAGACTCACAGACATAGAAAACAAACTTATGGTTACCAAAGGGGAAGAGGTGGGGAGGGGTAAATTAGCAGTTTGGGATTAACAAATATACACTATTATATATAAAATAGTCAACAAGGACTTACTGTGTAGCACAGGGAACTCCACTCAATACTCTGTAATAACCTATATATGGGAAAAAATTCTGAAAAACAATTGATACATGTATATGTATAACTAAATCACTGTACACCTGAAATTAACAAAACATTGTAAATCAAGTGTACTCCATTATAAAATAAAACTTTTTTCTAATAACTAAAAAAAAAAAAAAAAAAAAGACTCTGGAATTGCCAGACTAGTCATTTTGGGGAAGAGCCAAAACCCAGAGAAATCAGGTGAGTGTTGGAGCTTTGAAGCTGCTTTGGCTCAAGTGATGATGGGCTGTGGCCACTCATTTGGGTTTGGGTTTCAGTGGCGCCTTCACCCTACCCTTGGGGCCTGGAGTCTCTAAGTTTGAGCCTAAGGTAGATGCAAATCAGAACTGAACCAGCCAAACCCCACTCCAACCTCAGCACCGCACAGAAGGCTGCTTTGGACCAGAGCAGAGGAAAAGAGGAGGACACAATAAACAACAACAGCCATGCGTCTTTGGGAAATGGGTCTAGGTGGGGTAGATTTGCTTTTGTACAAATGCAAAGTGGGTACTGTTGGCACCCGGCTGAAAATAACCCAGTTGGGAGCTAGGGGAGAAAGGTTATATTTAGGCTGTGTTGCCATGGATAGAACTGTGGGAGGGGTGAGATTTCTGAAGGAGTGGGGCGGACGCACTCACCAGGAGAGGACCAGACCCAAAGATGCAACAGGAGGGGCAGAGATGAAGGATAAGGAGACAGGGCGTGTCACCTTCTCCCAGAACCAGGTTCACGTGCAAGGGGTGTATTCAAGTGAAGTGCCCTCAGGAGGAACCAAGAGTGGACAGAGGGAGACCGGGAGGGCAAGGAGTCAGGTAGCTCTGTTAACTACCGGTGGAGCTGTCGGAAGGAGCCCGCCACTGCTGGGGCACAGGCAGAGAGCCCGGCTGCAAGGATCCGGGGAGTTCAGCAATGTCAGCTTTACCATAAGAGAGGCAGCAGGAAAGTCACTCAGGCTCATGCGGTTCCCATCGAGGAGGGAACAGAGAAGCAGCTGAACCCTCGGAGGCCAGGCGGAGACCAAGAAGTCCAGGAGGAGTGCAGGTCCACAAGTGACCCCAGAGAGCCATTTCAGGAAAGCCGTGGGACAAGGAAGAGGGTTTTAAAGGAGGAGAAATGAAAGGGTAAGAATTGAATAGATAGATACAGCAAGAGGAAACTCCCACTTGGGTTGTTCAGCCATGAAATACGGTGGCAGGAAGTTCTGTCTTGAGGGGATATTTTGGGAAGCACTGTTGTCCCCGAAGTGCAGCTGAATACATGTATAGTCAAAGAAGACATAATCACTTACATTTGTAGAAAGCTACCATCACATTGCGAGTGGAAATCATTCTTATTACGTGGCATTCCGTAAGAGCTCATCACGTCTTGTCCGCTCCAGGAGCTGGGGTACTGGCACCATGCAGAGGAAGCATACTTCTGTTCTGGGGAATTCTGTCTGAAAAATTCCGGGGAGGGCTCTTTACACTCAGAACGTTGTGGAGTCCATAAAACAACGACAGGAAATGACTCTGCACATACTTTGGATTTGCAACTGGGTTATCTGTACTTTTAACTTCAGCATAAAATCCATGAACGATCTAAGATTTTTATGTTTACAGAGTATATTCTGTTCTCCCATTATCTTCCTTTCTCCCTCCATCCCTATTTCCATTCTCCCTCGTTCCAGAACAACGGGAACAAGTTACCCCTGGGTCCCCAAAGGCAACCCCAAAGACAGTGTGTGTGTCTCTGAGCCCACAATGAGCTGGAAGGGAGACGGCCCAGCCTGCAGCGGCTGCAACGTGCCTACTGGCCACTGCAGCCCAAGACGTTCCTCACTTCATGGCTCTACTACAACTGGATGAAATCTTCAGAGAAAATAAGCACGAAACCCCCAAAACTAGACACCCGAGAGTCTTAGAACACACTTACGTGAGAGCCCCTCACGGCCCTCTGAGGCAGCCGGACTCTGAGCCCCCATGTCTGCATGCAGGGTGGAGCCCTGGCACCCAGGAAGGCTGAATTCCTGCTTCACCCCTGCTCTCCGGCAATGGGGAGTTTCTCTGCTGCTGGGAACCCCCAGCAGTAGCTGCCTTCTGTTTCCAAACCTGCCAGCCCTTACTGCACCGTCTCACGGATAACCACGTTAGATCTCAGATACTGCTGGGGCTTCTGCTCCTGGCCCTTGAGCTTTGCAACGGCTAGCTTCCGACTGAGGTTAGCACTCCCGTCCCTACACCCTTGGAGGCTGGATTTAATAACGGTCGTGCCCTCGTTTTGCTCCCACCCTCGACCCTCTGGCTTACCTGGGTAGCGTGTCCCGCAGCTGCCCTCATTCCTCCATTTCCTCTTGAAGCCTGCGAGCTCCTTCACCACGGATGTCTTCCCGTGTGTTAGAACACGTCATTTCAATCCCCAGAACATCCCACTGAAAAGTAAGCAGAGCCTAAAAACAGTTTAAATGTGGGCATTGCTTTTGCCCTTTCGATCGACATCATGCCTCGATTCTGTAGTTTTCCCCAGATTATAAACTGCAAAGCAATCACAGGATCTGTTACGTTTCTTACTTATTTCTCTTGCACACAATGGTCATTAGATGAGTTTCTAACCCAATTCGGAGGCAGGACACTGGGTAAAAGTGAAAGATTTCTATTATTGGTAAAATTAATCCATAAAATTCCATCTGATACAAAGCTGAGTAACTCGCATAGGTTTAAACATATTGTTAATGAAATCGCATGTTTTATCCACCCAGATAAAGCACGAGCAGATTGATTTTGATTTTGTTTCTATCCATTTATTCACAAAGTATTTACTCAAGCTGATAAGCTCTGAGTACGCTAAGCAAGTTGGACAAGCTTCCTGTTCTCAGGGAATTTACATTTTCTGGGAAGTGAGAGTAGGAAGCTTTTGGATGATAAGAAATAAGAGAAAAGGAAAACAACTCCCCCCAAGAGCAGAATCAAAAGAAACAATGTCATCTCTCCAAAACAGTGGTTCGTTCTCACCTGGGGCAGCGTTGCCCACGATGGGACAGTCAACAATGTCTGGGTCGTTGTGGGGGTATCATCTGCAGTGGGGTGGGGTGGGGCTGCTACTGCATCCAGCGGGTGGAGGTCAGGGGTACTGCTCCCCATCCTGCAACGCACAGGGAGGCCCTCCACAAAGAAGTATCTGGACACAAGTGGCGGTGGTGCTGAGGTTAAGAAACCCTGCTCTCACGCTAGAGTTATAATGCACGTATAATTTCCTTTTATGCTTATCTGCTCTCACTGATAGACACGTAAAAGACCTTGTCACTGCTTCGGAATGCCAGTAGTGTTTTTAAGATTAAAAATTGCAATTTTTTTTTCCTCAAAAGGAGTATACCTTTAAGATTTTTTTTTTTCCTTACCGTATATAATAGTCCAGTGCCCTTTCATGAAGTGTGTTCTGGAGCAAGAGATGTGACTTTCAAAATCTCACAGTAATGACCACCACCATCATTTATCTGGAGCTAGACAATCCAAGACTCTAGTTTTTAGAAATGCTCTTGTCAATCTGAATTTGTGACTTCTGAAAGTGGGAGAAACTCTGGGAAGGTTCCAGGCTCTCTACTACATAGGAATCTTTAATCCAGCATAACTGGACCCGCCTATCAGTTGCAGGCGCATCTGTGTAGTCAGATGAGCAAATTATCAGAGCAGGTGCATCAAGAGAAACGTTGCTTTCTTGAAGGTACTGCCAAACATACATTCTGGACTCGTGACTCCCTGCAAAATAGAATTAAATATACTAAATCTTCAGGATATAGACTGCCATTGACTTGTATTCGTTTGTGTTAGATTGCCAGTGAAGTCATGAAATTTACCTAGCACCCCAGAGAGTGTTTCTGTCGTTCAGGGGGTCTCCTTTAAGGCTCCCTCGATTGTATTTACTTCCCTCACCTCCTTCCCTTTCCCCACCAACACCGCCTGCACCCAGCTCCGCAGTTACATCGTCTTTGTCCTCCTAAGCTGCCTTCTTTTTTTCTTTTTTTTTTTTAAACGGACAAGAGGCTGCAGCTAGTGCTATGTCTCAAAAGATCAACTCGTTACAGTGCTGTATATTCATAATGGTTGTACGTTTCCCTCTATCCCTTTTATATCTTTAATTACCTTTAAGCGTTTCAGGAATCCATTATGTATCATAATCAAACACCACCTTCCCTTGTGCATCTATTCCTGTTTTAGATCTAGATTTCTAAAATGACTGTGCTATTTTTATCTGTTTAACTCCATCCTCTCTAGTTTTCCTAGAGGAAGCGGGAGCTTTAAGTGGTTGGTCTGAGAATCCCTGCAAGCCGTACAATGAAGTGTGTTGCCCAGTTAATCATATTTATTCTCTGACAGAAAATAAGAGAGAAGACAGACACAAAAGCCCGGACTTTATAGAAAGACGAACCCAAATTTGAATCCTCTCTTAGCTTGTAAATCACTTAATCTGCTGAACCAAAATGTATTCATCTGTCAAATGAATATAGGACTTATTTTGAAGTTGTTATGAGGATGACAAACATGGGGAAGGATGGCAGCCCAACAAACTTGTTTCCTTCCCTGGAAAAATAATAAATGCAGGCTCCCCTTCAAAGGGGAGCACCAACCAGGGCAGACACGGCTTCCTTTTCCTTTCATCCTAAAATACCTATCAGTGCCTTTGTCGATTTTTCGATCAAAAATGCCATCTGGACATTTGGGGACCAAAATGCCAATCAGCTTTTTCTCTACTGCAGAAATTAATTACCTACGCAGACCTCACTCTTGAAGTCACCTTGACATAAGGAGGATGTCCTTATGTCTCCCTATGGAGAAGAATTGAACCCAAAAACGGTTTAAAATTCCTTTAAGTTTAAGATTTGTAACGGAAGAGGTTTTTGTGAGCTTGCAAAACTCTGAAGCCTTTGTTTTTAAAAGATATATGCAGAGACAAAAGGCAGGAGGAACTGTCACAGGGAGAAGCATCCTTACATACATATAGAAGGAGGAGCCATGTTCAAACTTTACTTCAGGAGGAAGATAGATCTGCCCGTAAAATAGTTCCACTCAGTCGCTGTAAGTTTCATCTTTTTCTTACGTGCCAAGTTTCTTACCGAAGTCAGAGAAACTAAAAGTACATTCCCCCCCTAAAAAAATTCTTAAATTTCACAAGAGGAGATTGCATGTTACCTGTGAATCTCCTTCTGTGACATCTAGGTGGGTACGACCAATACATACTGAGGAAAATGGCCCTGCATACCCTCCTTGACGTTTGCTTTCCTTCTGGAGTCCTGGGTCGTTGTACCAAACTGCATGGTAGCCAACACCAGATGCTAAAACAGAGGCAAAGCCAGGACTCGTATTTGCTCAAGAGAGCACTGTTTCAAAGCTCAGCATCATTGCAACCAATAATATCCTTCCCTATAACGTGAAGGAACAAATCAAGAGAGTTCTGGTCAGTTGTCAGAATTTCAGATCTAGGGCTTCCCTGGTGGCGCAGTGGTTGAGAGTCCGCCTGCCGATGCAGGGGACGCGGGTTCGTGCCCCGGTCCGGGAAGATCCCACATGCCGCGGAGCGGCTGGGCCCGTGAGCCATGGCCGCTGAGCCTGCGCGTCCGGAGCCTGTGCTCCGCAGCGGGAGAGGCCACAGCAGTGACAGGCCCGCGTACCGCAAAAAAATTTCAGATCTAAATAATGGTATTTCATAATATAGCCACAATAGCATGCTAACAGGAAATAAACGTGAGTCTTTATGATATCTTAAAATAATAAAAATAGTTTTGACAGGAACTAACATTTTAAAACAAGAAGACTGGAGATACACAGACAATCGCAGAGAAGGGGGTGGTTTACTAAACCCCACATAAAATGAAATCATTGACAAATGAGAAAATTCAATGATGCCTAAAAGAAGTCATTATCTAGGAGACTTTCTGCTAACTTCAGAAGTGTGCTTCATTTCATTACTACTACGAACTAAAAGAAAATCATAACATAGAAAGCAAAATAATTAAGCTCTTACCCTTGTATTTCAATCTAACTGCAGCATGGATGTGAGCAAGCAGTGACAACAATGACCAGAACACAAAACGTTTCCAGTGAAACTCTCAAACCTTGAGTTTGCAAAACTGGAATCATGTTACCTTTTAAAAAATGGACTGTCTGGGGCTTCCCTGGTGGCGCAGTGGTTGAGAGTCCGCCTGCCGATGCAGGGGACGCGGGTTCGTGCCCCGGTCCGGGAGGATCCTGCGTGCCGTGGAGCGGCTGGGCCCGTGAGCCGTGGCCGCTGGGCCTGAGCTCCGCGGCGGGAGAGGCCACAGCAGTGAGAGGCCTGCATACCACAAAAAAAGAAAAAAAAAAAGGACTGTCTGAACTAAGCATGGAGGGTGTAAAAGAAGTTCCAATAGAGCTGCTTTGTACAAATGGTGACTCCTCCCCAAAGGAGCCATTTCTTGACTTAACCATTACTCTGTGGCTGTGAGAACAGAAGGAGATCAACTCTTGACATCCAGAAGGTCTGCTGGCTTTTAGGCAAATACTGAAATTGTAAGCAAGTGAACCTACTAAGCGCAAATGGATAAACAAGAGAAAGGATAGACACGTACAGAAGCTCTCACAGTTCTGGAGTTTGGTGTCTGTCTTGGGCTTCTCGGGGATGACAATTCACAGGCCAGCAAAGCTGAGGTCCTTTCTGGAGGCCGTATACGAGGACACGTTTCTTGCCTTTTCCAGCTTATACAGGTGGATCACATATTTTGGTTTGGGGCTTCTTCTGTCTTCAGAATGCCAGCAAAGACCCCACAAATCGTGGGTGTCTCCTCTAACACTGACTCTGCCGCCCACCTCCCCGTGGAGGGACTTTCACGATGCCATGGGTCCACCTGCATAATCCACTCTTCCCCCTATTTAAGGTCTGCCCCCTAGCAGCCTTCCTGCCATCCGCAACTGTAATTCCCCTCTGCTGTCCAAGGGAACATATTCCCAGGTTCTGGGAATTAGGACGTGGACTTCTTTGTCGGAAAGGCCATTATTTCTGCCTACAGTAGCAACCATCTAATTCCTTAGATTTCACATATTTGAAACTGAAATGTATAGGGTTTATGTGGTTGATGTTTAAGGAACAAAATGTTTATTTTACTCCTAAAACCCCATGATATTGACGGTCTTAAAACTATGCTCTTGTCACCTGCACATGTATGTATAATTTTGATCTATATTTCCAATAGGATAATGGTTGTTAAATGAATTCTGTGTACCTTTTGCACACTGTACACTTGAAAACATTGCATGCATTTATTTTTAAACCTCTTAGAGTGCAAACACTAATATTTACCAATTTGCCAAGTGAAATAATACATAGATGCAACAAAACGAACCGTGTCATAATACGTAAATGCAACAAAACGAATCTTCTCTACAGTGGAATTATATCAGATAGTAAAATGGAAACCATGATCTCATCAGACACTTGAAAGCGGTGTGAATAAAAAGTATCAATATCTTAACCAAAAAATGTGTGTATCAGTGTTTTTACTTATTCGTTCTCTTTTTTTTAAAAAATGTGAGCTCAGGTTATTCATGAGTATTTTTCACTCTTTTTCATTTTTCTGTATTTTAATAAACTGAGATTGATTTTAAGTAATTCTATCTAGCTTTATCTTTTTTCAAATCTTTTTTGAAATTCATAAAAAATGAATGTTCCAAGTCTTTACCCAATTCATCTGCACAAAAAGAAGGTTTAAAAAACCAGGACTCTTAGACGGATGAAAGCTTGATTTGCTCAAACATTTGATACTAAAACATCTCAAGGACAAAATTCGAAACCACTCATCAATTAAGATAAAATGTCAGTGGAGGTATTATAGTCATGAATATTTATGAGGTGAATGACAAAGCATCCAAATACATTTGAAATGTACTTAACAAAATGTATTTTGAAATGCAAAGATACGGTTTGCATTTCCCAGCCTTTGACAGAATAAGTCAACAGAAATAAATGAAAATGTAGAGAATATGTATACTGTGATCAATAATGTCTGTTAATAGTTACAAATTAAATTGTGAGTCCTAGAAGCAGAGCATGCAAGTGTATGCACACTGAGCCACCAAAGGAATCTTTATGTTAGGTGATAAGGAATTTTATACTAATTTTTCTAAAAAGGAATAATTCTGAAAATATTCTTTGACCTGAACACACACTCACACACAATTTTATAACAATATGGTAATAACAATACTACCGTCACCACAACAGCAGAAGCAGACCCTGGGATATTAGACAACCTGTTTTCACCCAAAACAGAGGAATTTAAATACCCTGAGAGGTATAACCGACCACAATTTGTCCCCTCTACCTACGTCCTATCATATTAGCTTCAGGCATTTTCTTCAAAACACTTACCTGAAATACCTTTTTAAAAGAGACTCCATAGTTTTTAAAAATATCTCCACAGTGTTGCCTTTTTCAGAGTGTCACAGAGTTGGAATCATACAGCATGTAACCTATTCAGATTGGTTTCTTTCACTTAGTGATATGCATTTAAGATTCCTCCATGTCTGTTCTTGGCTTGACAGTTCCCTTCTTTTTAATTGCTGAATAATATCCCATTGTCTGAATGGACCACAGTTGATTTCCCCCGTTCAACTACTGAAGGACATCTTAGTTGCTTCCAAGTTTTGGCAACTGTGAATAAAGCTGCTGCAAGCATCCATTTGCAGTTTTTTTGTATGGACCTAAGTTTTCAGCTCCTTTGGGTAAATACTGAAGAGCACAGTTGCTGGTTCATATGGTAAGAGTAAGTTCTATAAGAAACGATCCAGATGTCTTCCAAAGTGTCTGTACTGCTTTTCATTCCCACTAGCGATGAATGACAGTTCCTGTTGCTCTATATCTTCACCAGCATTCGGTGTTATCGTGGTTTTGGCTTTTCACCATTCTAAGAGTTGTGGAGTGGCATCTCATTGTTTTAATTTGCAATTCCCTAATGACATATGATGTGGAACATTCTTCTCATATGAGTATCTGCCCTCTGTATATATTCTTTGGTGAGATGTCTGTTCAGATATTTTGCCCATTTTAAAATCAGCCTGTTTGTTTTCTTATTGTTGAGTTTTAAAAGTTCTTTGTATATTTTTGACAACTGTCCTTGACCAAATATCTTTTGCAAATATTTTCTTCCAGCTTGTGGCTTATCTTCTCATTCTCTTGACAGTCTTTTGAAGAGCAGAAGTTTTTAATTGTAACGAAGTCCAGCTTATCAATTATTTCTTTCATGGACTGGTGTTGTCTTTAAAATGCTATCACCAAATTCCAAGTCATTTAGACTTTCCCCTGGTTTTGCGTTTGCATTTAGGTTTATGACACATTTGAGCTGACTTTTTAAAGGGTGTAAGGTCTGTGTCTAGATTCATTTTTTTACATGTGGATGTCCAATTAGTTGTTCCAGCACCATCTTTTTGCTGAAAGACTATCTTTGCCCCATTGTGGTTGGTTCCTTTACTCCTTTTTCAAAGATCACTTGACTATATTTGTGAAGGTCTGTTTCTCAGCTCTCTGTTCTGTTTCATACATTTGTCTGTTCTTTTGCCAATACCACACTGTCTTGATCATGAAGTATCTTTTAATTCAGTTGCTTACGTATATATTGGCTATTTCCCCACTCTTTGTTTTCTTCAAGACTGCATCAAGGGACTTCCCTGGTGGTCCAGTGGTTAAGACTCCACGCTCCCAATGCAGGGGGCCTGGGTTCGATCCCTAGTGAGAGAACTAGATCCCGCATGCCACAACTAAAAAATCCCACATGCGGCAACTGAAGATCCTGCACGAGGCAACAAAAATCCCGCATGCCGCAACTAAGACCTGGCACAGCCAAATACATAAATAAAAAATATTTTTTAAAAATGCATCAATAAATAAATATTTTTAAATAAATGATTTGGAGGTTGGGTTAAAGAGAGAAGCAAAATATCAACTGCATTCATTCACTCATCTCCTTTATTTTACTTATTTATTTTTTTTGCGGTACGTGGGCCTCTCACTGTCGTGGTCTCTCCCGTTGCGGAGCACAGGCTCCAGACACGCAGGCTCAGCGGCCATGGCTCACGGGCCCAGCCGCTCCGCGGCACGCGGGATCCTCCCGGACCGGGGCACGAACCCGTGTCCCTTGCATTGGCAGGCGGACTCTCAACCACTGCGCCACCAGGGAAGCCCCCCCACTCATCTCCTTTAGAAGCATGATGTGACTGGGACACGACGGACAAGCAGGACAGTGGGAATTAGTAATGTCTTTGTTCAGAAACGGCTACATATTGATGCACATGGGATTTGGTCAAAGGTGTAGTTAGGGGCAAGTTCATACTTACAAGCAAACATACAGGAAATCAAAAATATATTCACTATTGTTTCAGTTTAATTAGTTACACAAAGGAAAAGTGAACAAAACAGAAAAAGCACAGTGAACTAAATATAGATAAACGTGGGAACTAATGAGTTCAGGGAAATGTGAATCTAAAAAAAGAAAAAACAGGGCTTCCCTGGTGGCGCAGTGGTTGAGAGTCCGCCTGCCGATGCAGGGGACACGGGTTCGTGCCCCGGTCCGGGAAGATCCCGCTTGCCGCCGAGCGGCTGGGCCCGTGAGCCATGGCCGCTGAGCCTGCGCGTCCGGAGCCTGTGTTCCGCAACGGGAGGGGCCACGACAGTGAGAGGCCCGCGTACCGCAAATAAATAATAAATAAGAAAAAATAATTTGCAAATTAACAGAAACATGACAGTTGAAGATGTAACATATTCTGCTCGTGACAGATTAAAAGGCAAAAATAAACAAGGAAAATGTGAATAATTAATAAGATTTAATTAATTATTGTATATGAAACTGTGGCTCCAAATCTCTTTATTAAATAACCAATTTTTCACAATTTAATTCATCTAATGCCAAATTATTGAAAACCAGTTGGTTCTTCTAAGGCAATTTACTGCCTTTGAATATGTTCAATTCACCAAATTTTCCAAAAAGAAAATTCATCTTAAATATGTTAAATGAATTTGAATCAAATTTTCCTATTTTTTTCTCAACCAGGTAGTTTATGTGCACCAGAAAATAGTGAAAACATGATTTTAGTGATTATTTTCTTAAAACTAGTAGGAATGTAGATGCACAGACGAAAAATCATTACTTTAGGGCCTAATTCTTTCAACGAATCTGGGTTGGAGACAGCTACATGGACTCACTCTTCATGGGTATATTCTTACTCAATATTCCTGAACGTTTAAATCCCCCGCGTTCAAATGAGCTCATATTAAAACAACAGGATGTGTTTCACCTATGAAAATGCGGTATTATACTGTCAAGTATTGTTTATCATATCAACTATTGAATTTTCAGAAGGGTTATCAATTTAAAACCCTTTCAGGCCTTTTATTGACCAGTTGGACTTCTAGAAAATGCAAAGATTGTCAGATAAATACTCAAAATGCCTATTGAGGGATTTAGAAATAATTTGTTTATAATAATAAGGATCGAAGCAAGCTAAGGTATAACAGGCGATGCTTGTGAAACAACCATTGACATCGATGCCTATTTCCTAAGGTAGAAACTTCTCATCACCACGGTCTCATCATCATCCCTGTGGGGTAGGTGTGACTCTGTCTTTCACAGAAAATACTTGGGCGGGGGGAGCCTTTCAGAGTGGATAAGAAATGTGCTTCTTGTTACAAAGCACAGTGACAGGCTGAGAATTTTAATTCCAGGCTCCCTATAACCCCATCACTTTCTCAACTATTGAACTGAGAAGACGCAAACAGAGCAGGTGATTAAGCCAGTACATATATACTATGAGGCTAATTTAAATACATGTAGGTGGATGGCGTCTGCACATAAACGCACAGGAAAACATCTTTGCAGAGAGCTATCAAATGTCACACAGGTACTCTCTAATAACTGCTTGCCCCTCCTTGTTCCTACATGTACAGTCTAATTTGTCTACTAGAAAGATACTATATATAATTTTTTAAATTTCATAAAATAGAAGAAGAAAACCTAATGATTATAAATAAGCCCAGGAAATTATTCTTTGAATCAATCAGTAAAACAGACAAAACTCAGGACTTCCCTGGTGGTCCAGTGGTAAAGAATCCACCTTCCAATGTAGGGGACGTGGGTTCGATCCCTGTTCGGGGAACTAAGATCCCACATACCGCGGGGGGCAACTAAGCCCGTGCACCACAACTACTGAGCTCACGCGCCTCAGTGAGAGAGCCTGCGTGCCGCAAAGTACAGAACTCACATGCCCTGGTGCCCACGCGCCACAACTAGAGAGCCCCTGCGCCCTAAACCTGCGCGCCACAACTAGAGAGAAAACCCGCGTGCCACAACTAAAGAGGTGCCCGCGTGCTGCAAGGAACAGCCCACGCTCCGCAATGAAAGATCCCGCGTGCTTCAATGAAGATCCCCGCATGCCACCACTAACACGTGGTGCAGCCAAAAATAAAATTCAGTAAATAAATAAATCATGCTTAAAGAAAAAATACTTTTAAAACAAATAGACAACTTTGTAGATTTTAATGAAAAGGCATGAAAAAAAGCAGAAAAAGAAATCAATACCGTTAGGCATGAGGAACTGAATGTGGCAGACACGGAGAAGAGATGAAAGATTTATAAGGCACTACTATGTACAAATCCCTACAGATAAACTGGAAAATTTTAGAGAAGGGACAATATCCTTGAAAAATACAAATGACCAAGATTAAATCAACAATTGTAGAAGAAGTTGGAAATCTGTATAAAGCAATAACAGTTTAAAAAAAAAAAAAGGAAATAAAGCCACAAACAAAAAAAAAAAAGAAAAGATATGATAGTCAGGGCTCTGGGGTCACATACATTTACTGATGCGTTTTTGAGTTTATTCAGCTCAAACAATAAAATCAATCCCATGCATACATGTACACACACACACACACACACACACACACACACACACACACACACACACACAGGATTGGGGAATCCATTATATTATCAGATGTTTGCTTAACTCTGATGGGAAAATCTGATGACCACAGTAAAAAGAAGCACCGTGCAAAGCAGTACATTCAACTCTTAAAAACTTACTTTTACATCTTTTCAGAAAACTAAAATGTAGAACAGCTACAATGGAGCGCAAATCCGAGAACTTAGAAATCACCCAGACATCTTGATGAAGTGCAGATTCTGGTTTGTTCAGTGCAGCAGAGGCTGGTGGTAAATACATAACCCCCGGGTCATACTGCTGCTGCTGGTGTACAGACCACACTCTGAATGGCAGGGGTCTAGAGGATCCCAGCTTGTCCTCTCTCCTTCAGGGTCCAGTAGTCCAATCCCTTCTCCCCATCCTTGGTCTCAGTTCATGACCGTCCTACGTCGGGGGGAAAATCCACGCCATCAGTAGAGAGATTCCTCAAGCTCTGCCTTCCAGTCTACCCACTTACCAGCCTTCAAGCCCACAGCATCCACCATTCCCTCTCATGACCTCAGACCACCCATTGCTCGCATGACTGAAAACACACCAGAAGGGACTTCTATATCACCCCCACGATTCTCCCTCTCTTTCTATGGTTATCTATACACATGCTGAACTAGAGCCCTCCATTCAGAAGTAGGCTATGACTCTCCTAGGATAACCCTGCACCCCCCTAAAAGGGAAAACATAAATCTCTTCCTATGCCCACCTTCTCTTTCAGGAACTGCCCCTAAGCTCTCTCCTTGACATTAAGGCACCTCGGGAAAAAATGATTTATCTTGTCACCTTCCAATTAATTCTCTTTTCCATGTTTCTCTTAAACCAGGATTTCTTCACACCTCTCCAGCGACACTGGAGTTTTTGAGGTCACCAGTGACCTCCATGCTGCTGTAGGCAATGCCAAACTCAGTCCTCCGTGGACTGGACCTACCAGGATCATTGGATACAAGCATCCCTTTCCCTACCTTGGAAAGCTTTCCTCAAGTGCATACCTTGGCTGCTTGCTCTCTGCTCTTCTCCTCCCTCCCTCACTGGGTGTTTCTCCCCAGGCTCCTTTGTCTCTTTTCCTTAGCTTCACAACCTTGAAACGTTGCTGTGGTCCAGTCTCAGTCTGTGAATACTGATTGTTTCCAATCTACACGTACTCCCTCCAGGATCTCAGCGAGCCTGATGGCTCGAAACCTTACCTCTGCTGACAATACTTCTATCTTCAGGTTGTATCTCTCCCCTGAGTGCTAGATTCACGCATTCAACTCTCTGTTGGTAGTTTTACATGGATGCTACTCATCTCCATCTTTTTTTCCAGCTTTATCGAGACATAATTGACATATAACATACTGTAAGTTTAAGTTGTACAGGGTGATGATTTGATACACATACATATAGTGAAATGATGACTACAATAGGGTTAGTTACTACCTCCATCACCTCACATAATTACCATTTCCTTTTTATGGTAAGGACAGTTAAGATGTGCCCTCTTAACAGCTTCCAAGTACCTAATACAGAATTGGTAACTACAGTCACCATACTGTACGTTAGGCCTCAGAACTTCTACTCATCTTAGTAACTGGGAAGTTTGTACCCTTTGACTGTCATGTCTCCATTTCCCCAATGCCCCAAAGCCCTAGCAATCACCATTCTATTCTCTTTTTCTGTGAGTTCTGCCTTTTAAGATTCCACAGAACAGCATTTCTTTCTCTGTCTGAATTCTTCCACTTAGCAGAATGCCCTCAAGTCTCATCCATGTTGTCACAAATGGCTTATTCAGCCATGAGGAAGAAGAAACTACTCATCCTAATCTCAACATGTCAGAAGCTAATGTCGGGACTTCCCTGGTGGCGCAGTGGTTAAGAATCCGCCTGCCAATGCAGGGGACACGGGTTCGAGCCCTGGTCCGGGGAGATCCCACATGCCGCGGAGCAACTAAGCCCGTGAGCCACAGCTACTGAGCCTGCTCTCTAGAGCCTGCGAGCCACAACTACTGAACACGCGGGCCACAACTACTGAGGTCCGCGTGCCTAGAGCCCGTGCTCCGCAACAAGAGAAGCCACCACGATGAGAAGCCCGCGCACCGCAACGAAAAGGAGCCCCGTTCGCTGCAACTAGAGAAAAGCCCGTACGCAGCACTGAAGACCCAACACAGCCAAAAATAAATAAGTTAATTTTTTTTTAAAAAAGCTAATGTCCTCATCACTTCACCCACGCCATAATCCCACCCCACCCCCACCAACAAACACATACATGGAAAAAAGGAAAAGAAAAGGTCTTCGCTTCCTTTGCACTCTTCTCCACCTTTGTGTCATCTCTACTCAGACCAAGACTCAGGAACTATCTGTGAGCTTTCTTTTCTTCATAGCCACCCATGCATTGTTTTCTGAAGCCCTATAGCATCCATCTTCCAAGGACACAAAGCATCTGCTTCCTTCACCACCCTCTCTGGAGCATCATCATTGCCCTCCTGGGGGACAGGAGTCATAGTCTAATTGGATTCCTCCTTCCAAACTTTCCCTCCTACAGATTACCTCCAACACAGCAGGCAGAGACCCACGGAACAGATGATGCCAGCCTGTGGCCCAAACTTCCAATGGTTCACTGTGTTCCTGCCAGTAAACATCAATGTCCTTACAAAGTGCTGAAAGGCCCTACACGACCACCTTCCGTGACTTCTCATCACTCTTCTCTTGCTCATTCCACCCACAGCAAGGGGCCACATAAGCCCTGAGCTGACCCTTGGACACTCCAGTCACCCTTCCAAGGCATGGAGGATGCCTGCTTCTCAGAATGCTCTTCCCCAGAAAGCCGCATGGCTGCTTCTTCACCACCTTCTAGGTTGTCTGAAATGTGACCTCCTCCATGGTCCAGTGAAATAGGCAGTGACACTTTGCACCAAGTATTTCTCAGTATTTTGAATTTACAGTAAGAAAACTGAAAGTGGTGTTAGCCGTATCAAGTACATCTTTTCTTAATGGAGACACATTTCGTTAGATATTAAGACAAAATGTGTTGGAGCAGTGCTTCTCAAACTTAAATGTGCATATGAAACACATGGGGATCTTATTAAACTGGAAATTCAGATTCAGCAGCGCTGGAGAGAGGACCAAGGATTTGCCTTTCTAACAGGCTCCCAGGTGATATCCAGAACACAACTGGGCTACGATTTGAGCAGAGGGTCCTGAGAGGGTGTTTTTTTAACCTTTAGAAATGTGAAGACATACCGAAATGTGAAAAGAAAAAAAAGAAATTATTTCGTTTTTAATTTATCACCATCAACATGTTGGTATATTTGAGTTTCCTTCATCTATAGAGCCTGCATTTCTTCACTACGTTAATTCATTTTAAAAAATTAATGAGCACATACTGTGCAACACACGATCAGTGTATTGGGTGCTGAGTGTGTAAAAGTGACTGGGGACTCAGCCCCCCTGGTCAGTGCATTTACAATGATGTGCGTGAAAGACAGGATGGGCAGGGGGAGAACAATTCAGTTTCCATTGCTAAGACGGGACAAGCACAGAACTCCACGTAAACATGCACAGATTTATCACACTCAACATGCCCTTCCACACATTAAAAAACCAGACAAGTTTAACAGCAGCTCACAATCAACTCAAAGAACTTTGCACATAATTTCCCTGGAACATTCAGAAACGATTTCTGTGACTGATATTCCATCTGTATAATGCATAATTATATGGCGAGGACAGACAAAGTGTAAAACACCAATGATATCTCAAGAAAACTATTTCAGGGAGTTCAGGCTGACTGAACACGTACATCTTGTGGTATTTTGTTTGATTTCCATTATAGAAACAGTTTTATTCTGTGGATAGACACAATTACCTCAAGTATGGCAACTATCTCATTAAAATGGCATCATATTTTTGCACAAAATGGCATGTTTGGAGAATTGATAAAGGAGCTAATTCTTTTCTGTCTTTGTAAAAACAGTGTCTGAACAATGGTTTGTGTCACTGTGGAGTTTTTTTGTTTTTTAATGTTTTGTTTCCAGACACTGCCGACAGTAGTGCCTGGGCAGATATTACACGTACAAGAAGAATCACGACCCCTCTCTCCTTACGCTATATGGAGGCTGGTCATTTGTCCACTAAGCTCCTTGCCATATATTCACTCACTCTTTATTCATTGACTGCATTTCTGCTAAGAGTCTGGTACTGTCCTGCGCTGACCTTGGGAACAGAAAGACGATGAAGGCTCCTTCTCTACCTTTGAGGTTCTCAGTTCAGAAAGGAAAACATGTAAATGCTTAAGTATTAATTCCTCAGGGGAAGGGAGAGAGAATGGAACTACATAGTACTGTGGGCAGAGAAGGCAGGAAGGAACTGACTGGTCTTGAAGGATTAAAAACTTACCAAATGCGCTGTAAATTCTTCATTCTCTTGGGGTGAGTCAAGGAACTTAATGAAGGTGCACGGTGTGACAAAGCTTAGGGACAGTTTCAACATGGCCAAGGTGGAGACAAGGGAGAGGATGGAACAAAGGTAATCTGAAAAAGAGTGAGGCCAATAGAAATAAAAACAAAAATGAACAAATGGGACCTAATCAAACTTACAAGGTTTTGCACAGCAAAGAAAATCATAAAACAAACAAAAAACCCGAAAAGACAACCGACGGAATGGGAGAAAATATTTGCAAATGATGCGACCAATAAGAGTTTAACCTCCAAAATATACAAACAGCACACGCAACTTAACAACAACAAAAAACAAACAACCCAATCAAAAAACGTGCAGAAGACCTTAATAGACATTCCTCCAAAGAAAACATATAGATGGTCAACAGGCACATGAAAAGATGCTCAACGTTGCTAATTATTAGAGAAATGCAAATCAAAACTACAATGAGGTATCACCTCACACCAGTCACAATGGCCATCATCAAAAAGTCCTACAAATAACAAATGCTGGAGACGGTGTGGAGGAAAGGGAGCCCTCCTGCACTGTTGGTGGGAATGTAAGTTGGTGCAGCCACTATCGTACATATACACGATGGAACATTACTCAACCATAAAAAAGAATGACACAATGCCATTTGCAGCAACATGGATGGACCTAGAGATGATCATACTAAGTGAAGTAAGTCAGACAGAGAAAGACAAATATCACATGATATCACTTCTATGTGGAATCTAAAATGACACAAATGACCTTATCTACAAAACAGAAACAGACTCACAGACATAGAGAACAGATTGGTGGTTGCCAAGGGGGAGAGGAGTAGAGAGAGGGATGGACTGGGAGTTTGGGGTTGGTAGATGCAAACTGTTACATTTAGAATGGATAAACAACAAGGTCCAAATGTAGAACACAGGGAACTGTATCCAATCTCCTGGGATAAACCATAATGGGAAAGAATTTTTTAAAAAAAAGAATGTCTCTGTGTGTATAACTGAGTCACTCTGCCGTACAGCAGAGACTGACACAGCACTGTAAATCAACTCTACTTCAATTAAAAAAGAAAAGTGAGGCCAGATTTTGACAGGCTTTGTTCCCCGGTAGAGAACTTTAGAACAGGGGGACACAGCTTTGCTGAATGGCACCAAAATTTAGAAGTGACAGAATTTTAAAAGGTTATGCAAATTAAACTGTTTCATTTACATAGGACAATGCATGTACTCCTTTGGCAGTATGAAAAAAAAAAACTGAGATTGGTTCGTACTTCACAGAAAGAGTTAGTAAGATAAAAACACCATCACGTGATGCCCCAAAGTGATTATATCCTCCTGTGAGTCATTTCATACATTGAGGATGGTTTGGGTGCTTGTGGTAGAAAAGCCATTCAGGAGTTGGAAATTGAGGGTGTTTCTGGAAAGCGGGAGTGTCTCAATCTTTTTATTTTATAAAAATGTTTAGCGTAAACGTGTACTAAAGTTATGTATATATTTAATAAAACTGTCCTGCTTTCACTATGATGAAAACGATTCTATTTTAAAGTCCACCATGAGAAAACAAAAGCTGTCAGGTGACATTTTAGTGTGTCACTGTCCACATGGACTGGATAGCTCAGGATGACCAAATAGCCTAAGTTTTAACAAGGTGAATAGACCAAAAACAAACAAAAAGGAGATAAAAACGGAACTCAGAGGAAAGGGAAATTTAAGGAAACCTATCGCTACTATTTCTTCTTTTATCTTCTAAAGTTGGATGCTTTTTGCTTTAATGTTGAGTCTTTCTTCTTTAAAAAAAAAAATGACAGAGCTACGTGAACATTATGGTACGAAATATTAAAATGTCATATTTGTGTTTACGGACAAAGGTGAGGAATATCTACTAAAATAAAATCAGCGTGAAGATAAGATGCACCGGATTATCAAATGAGATTCACTCTGAAATCTTACCTAGTATCAAACTTCACTAATAATTCCACATGGGCAAAGCAGTTTTCGGATCATTAATACTTGTAGAATCCTTTTTTGTTTCATTTGACACTCTGATCCAGGTTTAACATATAAGGTCTCTAAGTGATGCTTGTGAAATTGTGGAAGCGTATCCTCTATACAGAAGGGAGCAACTAGTTTCATGAACCACCTTTTTTTATACTCAGATATTTCCATCACTTATGTA
The DNA here is from genome assembly GCF_008692025.1 of Phocoena sinus. NCBI lineage: Eukaryota > Metazoa > Chordata > Mammalia > Artiodactyla > Phocoenidae > Phocoena > Phocoena sinus. The sequence goes on along the minus strand of NC_045784.1, from coordinate 5,375,262 downwards.
ACATCATCTGGGGAGCCATGTCCCTGAACTCATAAACAATACCAGGTAGACCAGTTACATTCTGCTAAAAGTGGATGGATATAGACTCTACGATAAGGAACTACCGTTTCAGTGATTTGCCAAGAGGTCTGACATTGACAAGCTCACAGGAAGTACTGCCCTGGTCACCTTTCATTCTTTTTCTCAGTGTCCCTAGTTAAAAAAAGACAATGGATTCCCAGACTGCCACTAACCCTTTCTTTTCCATGTGTGTTAAGATTATGGCATTTTTTTCCTGCCCTATTTACATTTTATTTTCTTTTTAATTTGCAAACATTAAAAAATACAGAATGAGGGACTTCCCTGGTGGTCCAGTGGTGAAGACTCCATGCTCCCACTGCAGGGGGGCTGGGTTTGATCCCTGGTCAGGGAACTGGATCCCGCGAGCCACAACTAAAGATCCTGCGTGCCGCAACTAAGACCCGGCGCAGCCAAATAAATAAATAAATATTTTTAAAAAAATACAGAATGAGCCAAGATTTGTGTTCAGATAACTTCAGGAAGTTAAATGAGCTAATATCCGTATTTTAAGACAAGCACAAGAAAGCAACAGTAGAAGTTTCCTGTGGACTTCTGAGGAGGGAATGGGCACTTGTCTAATACAAAAAGTGGCAGGTAGCTCTGTACATATCCTATTTGTTCATCCCTACTGCCGGAAGGTCTAGAAATGTCTATATGGCCTTCAAATATCTTCACGTAAGCACTGGTGATGAAATAATTTCTGATTCTGGGTAAGGCTTTTCACTTTAATAGTTGTTGCAATTTCTTTTCAGTTGTTACTTAGAGAATCTATTCGCCAGAGTCCACACATGTTTCAGGTTATTATTCCTACAGAGCATTCTTGTTTGGCTAAACCAGAAGAAACCCACTACAACAGTTTCACGCATTGGGAAATAGTATCCTCGCAAACGGTTCCTCTTCCTGCAGTCAAACTGGATATGGGGCCAATGAATCACCAGACTTCTGACCTAGGAAAAGCTGTATAAATCAATGGTACTCTGTAAATAATATATGAGACTGGATACTCAGTAAGTTTTACATTGAGGTCTGGGAGGAGGGGGCCCTGGGTCAGGCAGAGTAGAGAGTAATGAGGTTGTTTACATTTACTGCTCTGTGGGTAAATAACTCAATATTTGCCAAGGAAGTCACTGATGGAAACAGTAGACTTTGCATTTACGTGTTAGGTATTTTGAGACCATAGTCAATAGAAATTAATTAAGTGCTACAATATCTATGATTAAATATGTCTTTAGGGAAAACTAGAAAAGTCACTAAAAAGGAAATGGAAGAAAAAGGAAGCAAATTCTAAGCAGCGGTAGCATAAATAATGATAAACTGAGTTGTAAATAGTAGCTGAAACAACAATAAACTAAGCTGTAAACACAGCTCATTCAAGGCATGTCAAGAACAGCCCTGTGTTCCATGTATTTTTCACATTCTTGTGTCATTCAATCAGTATTTGTTGGGGCTTGTTCCCATAAGGAACGATACTCAAGTCCTCAAGTAGGAGAGTGAGTTTGTCAAAGGAAGGCCCAAGGCTGGTGGGACAGAGGTCTTGGAAGGGGAAGGGGGTGTTAACCAGAGAGAGTTGTGGAGGAGTGGGGAAAGGATGGTAGTGTGGTGAAGCCAGTCCTGTCTGGGATGCCAAGTGCATGGGAGAAACAGACACATTTTTTAAAAGCTGTTGCAGGACTGTGTGATGAATGTCTGAATCTAAGGCCATGCTCATTCACTCAGAGGCCCCACAGTCAACTACCGATACTAGCCAAGTTTTCTGAAGAGCATCACATCTGTGACGAAGCAGGAATCTGAAAAGGACGAGATGAAGTGCATCACAGAAAAATGAAAGAGGTTCCATCTTGGGGAAGACTTGAAATAGCACTTGGCATTAGACATGTAAAGATGCAGAGAGAATAGGGAGGAGTGAGTGAAAATGGGACAAAAGATGTCCAGACAGAGGGAAGAACACGCTCAAAGGTCTCACCCTGTAGGGTCAAGACTGGCTTTAACTGAATACGACCTGAGGCTCTCCATGAACTAGACCCTGCCGGGCTGTCAGCATCATTGAGCGTCATCTCTCATCACCCACCCGCCTGCGCAGTCTAAGCTCCAGCCATGCCGCCCTTCCTCACTCTACTCTAGATCCAAGAGTAGGAACTTAGCAGCTGCTTGGTTATGGGCCACGAGGGAGAGGATTCAGTGGAATCCCCACGTGGCCCCGGAAGGCTGTCAATCGCTACAGCTATTTTGAAGGGCAATTCGCCTTCCACTCTGCTAAGTGCTTTACAGATATGTTTTGAAGTCTTATTGTCTCTGTCCCACAGAGGATGGAATGGTAGCCTAGAGAGGTAAAGGGATGGACTTAAAGCCCCATGTCAGAGCTTGCTCCTGATCCCACATCTGCCTGGCTCCAAGCTCTTCTTCTTACCACTGCAGCTCCCTCCCACCAAAGCCGAGATACAAATACAAGTCACACAGTGTTAGGGTGCTTGAGTTTTCCTTATAGAAAAATGGGACTTGCTTATAATGCAAGAACTAGGCACCAGAATGCACATCTATTTTAGAAATAGCTACTATATACCAACGTTGTACAAAATATCACTGTTGGTATTCCTCTAAGAAATGACAATGTTATGGGGAAACACGCCATGGCATTCTGATTCCTTCACAATAATGCTTTGTGTTATTAAAATGTGTTCTGTAGACTGAATGTCTGTGTCCCCACCCCCTGCCAGCGCCAGATGCTGACATCCTAACCCGCCACGTGTTGGGATTAGGAGGTGGGACCTTTGGGAGGTGATGAGATCATGGGGGTGGAGCCCTCAAGAATGGGATCAGTGCCCTTAAAAAAGAGACCCCAGAGAGAAGACACAGTGAGTGAGAAGATTATGAACTGGGAAGTGGGTTCTCACCAGACACTGGGTCTGCTGACACTGTAATCTTGGACCTCCAGGCTTCCAGATATCTGAGAAATAAATGTCTGTTTGCTTATAAGCCACCCAGGCAAATGGTATTCTTTCATAACAGCCCAAATGAACTAAGACAAGGGGTTTGGGTTTTTCATGGGTTAGGATACAAACCACCTGTGAAGAAGTTTAGACCAACACTGGGCTTATGTTCCAAACGGATTTAGTTTCTATCCACTTCTAAATCCACAATGGAAAAGAAAGGCACAAATTCCATACAACGAAGCTAAACTGGTTAGTTCCCCCAATACTGAGCCTATGAGAAATATATTTTTACTTTTGTAAGATCTGTTTCTTAATCTTTATAAATTAATGTACACCAATTTAAAGACGCACAAGAAACAGTACAAACAAAAGAGGAAACTGATAAAAAAAAAAAAGGGCAGTTGGAAAACACAGGAAGAGAATGAGTTTACCTAAAAGCGGGCTGTTGATGTAGCTAGAATCTGGTTAAACAGCGAAAGTGAAACGTCAAACTAAACATAATTAGCAAACCTACGCATCAACTGGGACGGTGAGTTAACCGAACAACACATTTCATACAACTCAGATTAAGTATGTTGTGCTGGTAGGCTGGGAAGAAGTACCAAAATATAAGAAAGCAATAAGTTTCTAATACTAGCTCCAAACCATGAAGGTGACCTCTAAGGATTTTCATTTTGGAGGAGAAGTGAAGGAGGAAGGCACATTATTAGATCCAATGATTACGTCACACCACAGTCTGTGAAATTCTGTCTCAAACACAGGATATTCCTATTCAAAATTGTTCTCAAAATATTCATTTCTCTTATTGACTAAATGTATTTGTCTACTTTAAGAAACTGGAAAATTAGTTATTTACCTAAGGAGTCAGATGAAGGCAATATTGGATTCACATACAATAAAAACCCAATAAAACAATTACAGATATCACCTTCATGTTTAGTTATCTTTAAACCTTCCAGATGGTACAATCGCTATGCGTGTTGCTGCACGTGATAGAAATAGAAATGCACATGACCTATCGTCCTAACATCCTAGCCTTCCGGTAAATCTGCCTTCAAGACGTTCACCTTCAGCCCAATGATGTATTCATGTGGGTTTGAAATTCCGATGAGCATCCATGGAAGCTCTGATCATTTAATGAGTCCAAGAGCAGGATATTAGGATGAGCTACTAGATGATATATTTAATTTATTCCTAAAATATATAATAATACTGTGTCTGTTGCGACTGGGGTAATTGGTTGCAATTAAAACAATGAGATATTCTAAATGATTCATGCAATACAAATGCAGAGTGATAGGTCGTTTGTAATTTCTTTATCGTTTTTATGCTGATACATTTCTTCTTAATTCTAATAAGCTTCTGAGCTAATAGGAATATATTTTGTCATATGGATTACATTCTGGAGGACTTATTTTGCAACATTGCTAATGTGAAAACCATTTGACTGAACTTAAAATATAATGTAAGCATGTCATTGGGAAAATAAACTTTGGAAAACTGTCGGGAGCTATGTGCAACTGAAGACATGCTTATGCTGTGACCCAGCATCCCCACTCCTGGGTAAATATGCAACGTGTTTTTATGTGAGTTCACCAAAAGACACGTGCAGGAATGGTTAGAGGGCCATTCTGTAGTATTTTTAAGCTACAGACTTTTGAGAGTGAAGTTAAGGCCTTGGTTGGGCACTTCATTGCAGAATTATTGCCTAATTATTACCTGTGATTTAAAACAAGTTAGTTCAAACTACTGGATAGAAAAAAAATACAAGGTTGTAGGGTGCAACACGGGGAATATAAACCATATTTTATAATAACTTTAAATGGACTATAATCTATAAAACTACTGAATCATCTGAAACTTACATAACGTTGTAAATCAACTGTGCCCCAATAAAAGAGTTAGTTCATATCCTTGATAATATGATACTTAATACTAGACAGATAATATTTATTGAATTCTGTGTACACAAATAAATGTATTGATTGCCAATGTGAACACGGCTCTAATTAACTGCTGTGTATGAACTCCTTTAATCCTGAGAGCAGCTTTATGAAGTATCATTGTGCCTTTTTTAAAGACCAAGAAAACGAGGTGTAAAAAGATCCTTTGTTCAACGTCAAATAAATAGAAAGTGGTAAGTGCTATGAAGAAAATAAATCAGGAAAACGTTCTGGAGACTGACTGGTAGATTTCCTTCATATTGTACGGTTAAGGCTGGCTTTTTTAGAGTGGATATATAAACTGAAACCTGAAAGTTAAGGACTCAGGCATGTGGACACACTGGGGAAGATGATTCCAGGCAGAGGGAGCCCTCAGGGATGGGGCCCATAGGCAGGAATTAGCATAGCATGTTGGAGGAACCTGTGGAGCTGAAACCTCGTCGTGGAGGGATGGGCTAGAAGAGGTGAGGAAAGGCAGGTCATGGACGGCCTTTTATGCTAGTCTAGGAGTTTTCGCTTTCATCGAAGTGTGACTGAAGTCCTGCAGGGTTTGGAGCAATAGTGATAATTTATCACGCAAACTGTGGAATTTTTGGCAAACTGATACGGGATTGTGTAGGAGTGGTGACTGGGAGGCCCCTCGGAAGCTCTTGTAACAACAAAGATGAAATGATGGCGGCCTAGAGAAAGCTGTCACTAGTCGAAATGAAGAAAACTGGACTGATCTGGAATACAATTTAAAAGTAGAGTTGACAAGGCTTAGTAATGGAGTCTATGAACGGATGTGGGAAGAGAGAAAGAAAGGAATCACATGTGTGAATCCGGGGTCCCATGCTGGTGAATGACATGGAGATACTGGGGAAAAGAGAGTTTGAGTATTGGTGGGTTATGGAAGCAGTAGCTTTATCTTGGATACATTCCTGTTGAGTTGCCCTGTAGGTGTCCAAGGATAGAGATCAATTAGGTAGTTGGATTCAGGATTTTAGGGACGAGGTCAGAGATGAGAATTTGGGAGTCATCGTGATGTAAATGCTATATAACATTGCCTCTGGAGACAGCACCGCCAGAGGGAAAATGGGGGCCAAAGTTGGAGCCCTGGGAAAGTCCACCGTGAGAACTCAGAGGAAGAGGAGGTGGCAAAGAACGTGAGAAAAACTGTGTAAGTGTGTGCTACCACCAGAGATGAGAAAACGTGTTTACAAGAGAAATGGTTTGATGGAAAAGAAGAATAAAACTGAAGAATCACAGCTAAAGAATTTAAAACGCTTTAAAAAATTCTCCAGGTTTAACTTAAGAGCAGTCAAATTTATAACAATAAAATACATACACATCTCTATTTTTCATACCTGTTTATGTGTATGTGTGTGTGTCAAAGAAAGGAATCTCCGCTGTTCGAAAAACTTCTGAAAGAAATCTTTTTCACGTAGCATGAGGAGGTTAATTTTCCTGACAGTTGCTCCAGTGAGAGATCTAAGTTCTGAAATATGCGTCTTTATTTTCTTGAGTCGACAGAAAGAAGTCAAGGGCAAGGTCTTTCTTCCAATGTCACTACCATCACCTCCGCACCTTCCAGGTTCATCTTTGGTGCTTCAAATCCAGAGTGCCTACCTGACAAATGATGGTACCCCATTACCTGATCTCTGCCATGCCGTTAATTTAGGCTTCCCAGGTGACCATCTCAAATGAACGCCAGATGGCAACTCAGCCTGACGTCAGACATCACAGAGAGGCTGAAACGACACCTGCCTGGCAATTATGCATCTGCTGACGTTTGGTCAAGATCATCTAAGTTCCCTCCTAAAACAACACCTTGGAATAGGAAAACTGTTCAGATTACCACTAGTTGTGTAAGAGCAGAGTACTCTGGGTGAGCTTTCAAGCCACAGATTTAACGACTGGTACTTTCCTGATGCACGTCCAAAGCACACGTCGCTATTCTCCCTGATGATCAGGGCGAGAGGCACTTCTCGGGGAGACATAGCAGGACACCAAGTCAACTGTGTGCAGGACAGTCAGGTTTATAGCAGCGTTCACTGGCTTCTGAATCTACCGAATGTCCTCTCTACATTGATGGTGGCTGGTATCATTCCAGGGCTAAGTTCTGTTGTGACCTTTCTGTGCCTCCTGGCTAATTAATGGGAGCTTGCTGGGGAGACAGGGGCCATGCTGGGCCCTGGGACGTGTTAAAAGGAAGCCGTAGTCCCTAATCTTGACTCTTAGATGAGCATGCAGTGTCCTGCCCTCCATTACTGAGAGCAAGGGCAGAATCTCACGTCTGAACCCCAGTGTCACATCAATCAGAAAACACTGACTCTCTCGTACTTGGGGCAGTACTTCTTTTTCCTCGGCAGGTTTTGATTCCCATGTCATGCTTTGCAGAAACTGTGCAGTTTCAGCATTGTCATACATGGTTGATTTTACAAAATCACACGTCAGATCATATTTAACTGTATTTTAGAAATCCTGAAAGGCAAAGAAGAAAGTAAAAGTAACCTATGATGTCTTTACTAGAGATACTTATTAATATCTCTCAAGATTCTGAATGTTTTTCCTTCCCTCCTTCTCTCCACCTTCCTCCCTCTTCCGCCTCTCTCTGTTTCTGTCTCTGTCAGATGTGGATGGGGATGTACATGAGGGAGTGTATATAGGGGTCTCAAAGACATAGGTCTTCTAGATATGTACATACAGATCTTCCAAAATTTAATTGATTCTATAGAGATAGCATTATAGCCTGTATTTTTCGATTAATATTCTATTTTTGAACCCTTACCCGTGAACTGAAATGCACTGAAAACATTCTGAGCACCTGCGTAATATCCATTTTATGCAGGTACCATGGGTACTTGGACCCTTTGCTTTTCATTTTCCCACATATAACAACATGGTGTTGAAGATCCTTCTGTGGGGTGACTTTGACCCTGTCTGCGCTTCAGCCAGAGTCCCAGACGTGTGGACGTAGAAGACGTACTTGGCTTTGTGACATGGAAGAGGATATCCATAAGGCCACAATATATTAATAGTATCATTGTCATCATGGCCAAGATTAAATAATGAGTATGACTGATGGGTGCCCAAATGAGGTAGACTAGGTAGGTCAAGTCCAAATATGTGTCATCAACACATATGCATGATCATTTATAAAGCAGTATTTACTATGAGGAAAAAAAAAAAAAACCTTTAAGAATTCTCATCACCTCAACCCAATATAGATGGTGACAATCAGGACCAGACTTGTCTATGATTAGGAGGAAGATTTGGTGTATGGGAAAACGGCAAGGCTTGTTTAGAAGTCGGGGGCAACTGATGATGGCTTAATTTCCAAGATACACAAACAGCTCATCTAACTCAACAACAAAAAACCAAACCACCCAATAGAAAACTGGGCAGAAGACCTAAATACACATTTCTCCAAAGAAGACATACAGATGGCCAGCAGGCACATGAAAAGATGCTCAACATCGCTAAGTACTGGAGAAATGCAAATCAAAACTACAATGAGGTACAACCTCAAACCGGTCAGAACGGGCATCATCAAAAAGTCTAAAAATAATAAGTGCTGGAGAGGGTGTGGAGAAAGGGGAAACATCCTACACTGTGGGTGGGAATGTCCATTGGTGCAGACACTATGGAAAACTGTATGGAAGTTCCTCAATAAACTGAAAACAGAACTACCATATGATCCAGCAGTCCCACTCCTAGGCATATATCCAGACAAAACTATAATTCAAAAAGATACATGTACCCCTATGTTCATAGCACTATTGTCAATAGCCAAGACAAGGATACAACCTAAACGTCCATTGACAGAGGAATGGATAAAGAAGATGTGGTACATATACACAATGGAATAGTACTCAGCCATAAAAAAGAATGAAATAATGCCACTTGCAGCAACATGGATAGATCTAGAGATGCTCATACTAAAGGAGGTAAGTCAGACAGAGAAAGACAAACACCATATGATATCACTTCTATATAGAATCTAAAAAATGACACAAATGAATTTATCTATAAAACAGAAACAGACTCACAGACACAGAGAACAGACTCGTTCCTGCCAAAGAACTGAATCACTTTGCTGTACAGCAGAAATTAATACAACATTGTAAATCAACTATACTTCAACAAAAAAAAAGGTGGGGGGGGGGGGCGGGGATGAGAAATGCAGAGGATGTGACCTGGCAGGTCTGTTGGCTGCAATCTATTTCTGAGTTAATCTGTGAATAGTTTAGGAACATCTGTCCCTTCTAGTTCATTAAGTGAGACTGTCTTTTTTATTTTTTTTAAACATCTTTATTGGAGTATAACTGCTTTACAATGTTGTGTTAGTTTCTACTGTATAACAAAGTGAATCAGCTATACGTATACATATATCCCCATATCCCTTCCCTCTTGCGTCTCCCTCCCAGCCTCCCTATCCCACCCCTCCAGGTGGTCACAAAGCACCAGGCTGATCTCCCTGTGCCATGCGGCTGCTTTGCACTATCTATTTTACATTTGATAGTGTATATATGTCAATGCTACTCTCTCACTTTGTCCCAGCTTACCCTTCCCCCTCCCCATATCCTCAAGTCCATTCTCTAGTAGGTCTGTGTCTTTATTCCCGTCTTGCCCCTAAGTTCTTCATGACATTTTTCTTCTTAAATTCCATATATATGTGTTAGCATATGGTATTTCTCTTTCTGACTTACTTCATTCTGTATGACAAACTCTAGCTCCATCCACCCCACTACAAATAACTCAATTTCATTTCTTTTATGGCTGAGTACTATTCCATTATATATATGTGTCACATCTCCTTTATCCAATTATCTGTCAGTGGACACTTAGGTTGCTTCCCTGTCCTGGCTATTGTAAATAGTGCTGCAATGAACATTGTGGTACATGACTCTTTTTGAATTATGGTTTTCTCAGGGTATATGTCCAGTAGTGGGATTGCTGGGTCATATGGGACCTCTATCTTTAGTTTTTCAAGGAACCTTGATACTGGTCTCCATAGTGGCTATACCAATTTACATTCCCACCAACAGTGTAGGAGAGTTTTCTTTTCTCCACACCGTCTCCAGCATTTACTGTTTGTATACCTTTTGATGATGGCCATTCTGACTGGTGTGAGGTGATACCTCATTATAGTTTTGATTTGCATTTCTCTAATGATTACTGGTGTTGAGCATCCTCTCATGTGTTTGTTGGCAATCTGTATATCTTCTTTGGAGAAATGCCTGTTTAGGTCTTTGGCCCATTTTTGGATTAGGTTATTTTATTTTATTTTTTTTTTGATATTGACCTGTATGAGCTGCTTGTATATTTTGGAGATTATTCCTTTGTCAGGTGCTTCACTTGCAAATATTTTCTCCCATTCTAAGGGTTGTCTTTTTGTCTTGTTTATGGTTTCCTTTGCTGTGCAAAAGCTTTGAAGTTTCATTAGGTCCCACTTGTTTATTTTTCTTTTTATTTCCATTTCTCTAGGAGGTGGGTCAAAAAGGATCTTGCTGTCATTTATGTCATAGAGTGTTCTGCCTATGTTTTCCTCTAAGAGTTTGATAGTGTCTGGCCTTACATTTAGGTCTTTCATCCATTTAGAGTTTATTTTTGTGTATGGTGTTAGGGAGTGTTCTAATTTCATTCTTTTACATGTAGCTGTCTAGTTCTCCCAGCACCACTTACTGAAGAGGCTGTCTTTTCTCCATTGTATATTCTTGCCTCCATTATCAAAAATAAGGTGACCATATGTGCATGGGTTTATCTCTGGGCATTCTATCCTGTTCCATTGATCTATATTTCTGGTTTTGTGCCAGTACCATACTGTCTTGATTACTGTAGCTTTGTAGTACAGTCTGAAGTCAGGGAACCTGATTCCTCCAGCTTCATTTTTCTTTCCCAAGATTGCTTTGGCTATTGAGGGTCTTCTGTGTTTCCATACAAATTGAGAAACTTTTTGTTCTAGTACTGAGAAAAATGCCACTGGTAGTTTTTGTTTGTTTGTTTTTTTATTGTTTCTTGTTTTTGGTGTTACACGGGCCTCTCACTGTTGTGGCTTCTCCCATCACGGAGCATAGGCTCCGGACGCGCAGGCTCAGCGGCCACAGCTCACAGGCCCAGCCGCTCCGCAGCATGTGGGATCCTCCCAGACTGGGACACGAACCCGCGTCCCCTGCATCAGCAGGCAGACTCCCAACCACTGCGCCACCAGGGAAGCCCGCCATTGGTAGTTTGATAGGGATTGCATTGAATCTGTCATTTTCAGAATGTTGGTTCTTCCAATCCAAGAACATGGTATATCTCTCCATCTGTTTGTATCATATTTAATTTTTTTCATCAGTGTCTAATAGTTTTCTGCATACAAGTCTTTTGTCTCCTTAGGTGGGTTTATTCCTAGGTATTTTATTCTTTTTCTTGCCATGGAGTGTTTCCTTAATTTCTCTTTCAGATTTTTCATCATTAGTGTATAGGAATGCAAGAGATCTCTATGCATTAATTTTTTATGCTGCTACTTTACCAGATTCATAGATTAGCTCTAGTAGTTTTCTGGTAGCATCTTTAGGATTCTCTATGTATAATATCATGTCATATGCAAAGAGTGACAGTTTTACTTCTTCCTTTCCAATTTGGATTCCTTTTATTTCTTTATCTTCTTTGATTGCTGTGGCTAAAACTACCAAAACCATGCTGAATAATAGCGGTGAGAGTGGGCAACCTTGTCTTGTTCCTGATCTTAGTGGAAATGGTTTCAGTTTTTCACCATTGAAAATGATATTAGCTGTGGGTTTGTCATATATGGCCTTTATTATGTTGAGGTAAGTTCCCTCTATGCCTACTTTCTGGAAAGTTTTTATCATAAATGGGTGTTGAATTTTGTCAAAAACTTTTTCTGCATCTATTGAGATGATCATATGGTTTTTATCCTTCAGTTTGTTAATATGCTATATCACATTGATTGATTTGCATATATTGAAGAATCCTTGCATTCCTGGGGAAAAATCCCCACTTGATCATGGTGTATGATCCTTTTAATGTGCTGTTGGGTTCTGTTTGCTAATATTTTGTTGAGGATTTTTGCATCTATGTTCATCAGTGATATTGGCCTGCAGTTTTCTTTTTTTGTGGCTTCTTTGTCTGGTTTTGGTATCAGGGTGATGGTGGCCTCGCAGAATGAGTTTGGGAGTGTTCCTCCCTCTGCTATAGTTTGGAAGAGTTTGAGAAGGATGGGTGTTAGCTCTTCTCTAAATGTTTGATAGAATTCGCCTATGAAGCCATCTGGTCCTGGGCTTTGGTTTGTTGCAAGATTTTTAATCAGAGTTTCAATTTCAGTGCTTGTGATTGGTCTGTTTATATATTCAATTTCTTCCTGGTTCAGTCTCAGAAGGTTGTGCTTTTCTAAGAATTCGTCCATTGCTTGCAGGTTTTCCATTTTATTAGCATAGAGTTGCTTGTAGTAATCTCTCATGATCCTTTGTATTTCTGCAGTGTCAGTTGTTACTTCTCCTTTTTCATTTCTAATTCTGTTGATTTGAGTCTTCTTCCTTTTTTTCTTGATGAGTCTGGCTAATGGTTTACCAATTTTGTTTATTTTCTCAAAGAAACAGCTTTTAGTTTTATTGATCTCTGCTATTGTTTCTTTCATTTCTTTTTCATTTTTTTCTGATCTGATCTTTATGATTTCTTTCCTTCTGCTAACTTTGGGGGGGGTTTTGTTCTTCTTTCTCTAACTGCTTTAGGGGTAAGGTTAGGTTGTTTGAGATGTTTCTTGTTCCTTGAGGTAGGATTGTATTGCTATAAACTTCCCTCTTAGAACTGCTTTTGCTGCATCTCATAGGTTTTGGGTCGTCATGTGTTCATTGTCATTTGTTTCTAGGTATTTTTTGATTCCCTGTTTGATTTCTTCAGTGATCTCTTGGTTATTTAGTAGTGTATTGTTTAGCCTCCATGTGTTTGTATTTTTTACAGTTTTTCCTGTAATTGATATCTACTCTCATAGCATTGTGGCTGGAAAAGATACTTGATATTATTTCAATCTTCTTAAATTTACCAAGGCTTGATTTGTGACCCAAGATATGATCTATCCTGGAGAATGTTCCATGAGCACTTGAGAAGAAAGTGTATTCTGTTGGTTTTGGATGGAATGGCCTATAAATATCAAGTCCACCTTGTTTAATGTGTCATTTAAAGTTTGTGTTTCCTTATTTAGTTTCATTTTGGTTGAACTGTCCATTGGTGAAAGCGGGGTGTTAAAGTCCCCTACTATGATTGTGTTACTGTCGATTTCCCCTTTTATGGCTGATAGCATTTGCCTTGTATATTGAGGTGCTCTTATGTTGGGTGCATAAATATTTACAATTGTTACATCTCCTTCTTGGTTTGATCCCTTAATCATTATGTAGTGTCGTTCTTTGTCTCTTGTAATAGTCTTTATATTAAAGCCTATTTTGTCTGAGATGAGAATTGCTACTCCAGCTTTCTTTTGATTTCCATTTGCATGGAATATCTTTTTCCATCCCCTCACTTTCAGTCTGTTTGTGTACCTAGGTCTGAAGTGGGTCTCTTGTAGACAGCATATATACAGGTTTGTTTTTGTATCCATTCAGCCAGTCTCTGTCTTTTGGTTGGAGCATTTAATCCATTTACGTTTAAGGTAATTATCGATACGTATGTTCCTATTACCATTTTCTTAATTGCTTTGGGTTTGTTATTGTAGGTCTTTTCCTTCTCTTGTGTTTCCTGCCTAGAGAAGTTCCTTTAGCATTTGTTGTAAAGCTGGTTTGGTGGTGCTGAATTCTCTTAGCTTTTGCTTGTTTGTAAAGGTTTTAATTTCTCCGTCGAATCTGAATGAGATCCTTGCTGGGTAGAGTAATCTTGGTTGTAGGTTTTTCCCTTTCATCACTTTAAATATGTCCTGCCACTCCCTTCTGGCTTGCAGAGTTTCTGCTGAAAGATCAGCTGTTAACCTTATGGGGATTCCTTTGTATGTTATTTGATGCTTTTACCTTGCTGCTTTCAATATTTTTTCTTTGTATTTAATTTTTGATAGTTTGATTAATATGTGTCTTGCCATGTTTGTCCTTGGATTTATCCTGTATGGGACTCTCTGCGCTTCCTGGACTTGATTATTTCCTTTCCCATGTTAGGGAAATTTACCACTATAATCTCTTCAAATATTTTATCAGTCCCTTTCTTTTTCTCTTCTTCTTCTGGGACGCCTATAATTCAAATGTTGGTGCATTTAATGTTGTCCCAGAGGTCCCTGAGACTGTCCAAGTGAGGCCATCTTAATGATCAATCTCCCTCATCCCAAGTGGTTCTGAATATAACTTTTGCACGTATTTGTTTTTACTTTGTGTCATTTTCCTGCATAGGTGTAATATGTCATTGATCCATGTGATAGTGTATTATGTCCTTGTCACCCCTTCTGGTGAATCATCTTAGGAATGAAATAGGGTCCATGTGGGAGGCCCAAAGATGGGTTTGACAGGTCGGCTGCTGTATGTCTCTGAATTATGTCCTCAAATTAACCAAGAAAAAGACTCTGGATACACCAAGAAACTAGAGACTCTCTGGGAGATGAGGCATAAACAGCCTTAATAAAAGGCAATCCTGTTCATTCATTTGATGTTTGTATCTGCTGACACTATTATGAGTCAACTCCCAGGTGAATACAAAGCACAAAATGAAAACATAAAGAATTAGTCAGGATGCAATCCATCAGGAACCCCTGCGGAATTTGGTGCTCCTAGGAACGTAGATTCAGTCACCTAAGAAGCTTGGATTGTGAATTTAGGTCAACATTTGTTGAACGACAAGCCAAAGAGAGGTTCATCAGTCTTATATTTTCTTTTGCTCATAGGAAAAGACATACACATTTATTTGCAGAAACCTTCCTTCCCCTGCACCCCCTGCCAACCCCCAAACTAAAATTCTAGGAATGTTTTATTATGTGGGCTTTTATAAGAGACAGATGATATGTACACTGATTCATTTGCGAAGTTCCCAAAACCTCTACTGAAACAGGGATCTCTCTACTACACTCTCTAGAAAAGACAGGCAGAGAATATCAACCTGTCTCTCAGTTAACACATACTTGAAGATCCAGGAAGTGCATCGGCGATACCCCAAGAAACTCTGTTGACTCCAGAAAGAGTTTACAAGTTTCTCCCAAGCATCCACAGTCACATGTGGGGCCCTTTGACCTTTTATTCTTCCTCAGTCTCCAGACGTTTCTGCCTCACCAGGAACAGCGTTTCCCCTGCAACAATAGATTTCGATATTGCCACTGTTTCAGAGCTTTCTCTATCTGGTATTTAGGGAAGCAGTTTGGCAGGGAGGGAGGAGAATGACAGAACAATTTTTGAGTGTCCTTCTCTGTTTTTTATCCCTTCGGAGAGGCTCTCCACGCAGAGTTGGCTGGGTGACTCATTCTTGACAACTGCACTCGATTGCAAGAGAGTTTTCTTTCCTTCCTCTGAGGCTGCCTTTCCTTATTCAAATTGCTCTTCTCTATTGCTGCCGGAGGATTAATGATATTCGCCCCCAAACGTCCCCTCTCTCTGAAGGCAGAACATAATGAGGACATTCTCATCCTCATCTTCGGAACAAGTTCCTGGTTCCATCAGCACAGCAATACTTCCTTGTCCTTTTTAGATATGTTGAAAAAAATCCAAGTGGAAATGGCTCATACCTCATGCTCCACGTCATCAACGTGGCCACTGGAGCCCACACGGCATAACTTCAGGAACCATGATAGAAATGTCCTTATGCAAAGCTTTACAGAATCATCTTTCCTCCTCCTAAACACTTCTCCAGTCTCATCTGATGGGTCTTCCCTTTACCCCTCTAAATGAAGACCCCCGCCTGGGAAGCTCACTGTTGTACCCATGCATGTGCCTTCGTTTAAGAGTTAATTAACTTTTAGGACTCTGACTTAGGCAAAATGATAGAGGACCTGTCTTCCTAGTGTTGCCCAATCATCTGTTTCTATGAAGCTCTCAGAAAGTTCCAGTGTCTCAGGGATCCCCCCTCCTGCGAAGCTCTTAGGATTTTCTGGTGTTTTGGGGTCAAATTCAGTGTTTAGCTAGATGCACTGTCAGGTAGCAAAACCAAACCAAACCAAATTTTAAAATTGATTTAATATCATTTGCATTTTCACCAAGCCGATTCTTGCCTAAATGTAAAGTAGATACATTTTCAACAAGAAGAGAGAGAGAGAGATTGCTACTCAGGAAGCTGAGAGGGGTTTGCTATCCCTCAAGCCACATGAGAGTGATAGATGCTAAATCCTCTACGGCTTGTCTTGATGTTCTAAACACACGGTAGAAGGTTCTTGATCAGCTAGGTATTCAAGGGATCATGGGGCACAAGACTTGACACCAGAGGCTGTGTACAATCCAGCATTTCTTTAAAGGGACCACCCTGTCTTATACGTATTTTTAAATAACATCAAAGGAATATTATAAGCACGTTTTTCTCATTCTCCTCCCTCCTATACCCACCATGAACTGCCCACCCATCTGTCCATGCAGCCAGGCATCCATCCCACCACTCAGTATATTTACTCTCATTCACTTATCAAAAAAAATATTCATCCTGGACCTCTTACGCCAGATCCTGAGCTACGTTTCAGAAGCAGACCCAGGACCTGCCCTCCCAGCAATTGCCATTCAGCGGGTGAGAACACTGCGTTCAGAAAGTACAGTAAACCTGGAGGATGCACAGACCGGAGCAACTACTCACCACCTCTGTTTAAAGCCCCCCACGGCCCCCGCTGCACACAGCACAACATTTTCAACACACATCAACTGCACGTTCGTGCACCATTGCTCTCCCTCGCTGAGAAATATCCCAGGTAAAGCTCAATCCGGGCAAGGGGAAGGAAGCTGAAATAACCGGCACCTTGTCCATCACAAGGAGAGTCTGTCAGCGGGATGGCCTCGCCAGGGAGCCTTCAAACACATGGATTCCCTGTCTTCACATGAAAGCACCAGACAAACAGCAGCACTTCCCACACGCACCCCAGTTCTGTAAGGGCCTAGACTCCTATCCTAGTTTGTTGGATGCCCCTGGGGGCATTTAGCAGTCAACCTGGGTTTCCCACAGCCATCCTGGACTTCACAGCAAACACATCAGGTGAAGGCTTTTATGCTTTATTCCCTCAGTGCCGGCACCCACCCCCTTGCCTGCTTGAAAATCACTACCATCAGGAACCATTCTCAGTTGTGTCTTCACTTCACCTCCATAACTGACTTTAGAATTCCCAGTCTCCCTTCAATTTGAATTCTTGAACATCCAGAGTTGCTTCTTCATTTTAAATGCAATGAATCAGTAATAAAAGCCCATTTCAGGGCTTCCCTGGTGGCGCAGTGGTTGAGAATCTGCCTGCTAATGCAGGGGACACGGGTTCGAGCCCTGGTCTGGGAGGATCCCACATGCCGTGGAGCAACTAAGCCCGTGAGCCGCAACTACTGAGCCTGCGTGTCTGGAGCCTGTGCTCTGCAACAAGAGAGGCCACGATGGTGAGACGCCCGCGACCCGCGATGAAGAGTGGCCCCCGCTCGCCACAACTAGAGAAAGCCCTCACACAGAAACGAAGACCCAACACAGCCAAAAATAAGTAAATAAAATGACGGTTTAAAAAAAAGCCAATTTCATGAGTTCGCCCACTGTATTCCTCCAGAGGGAGAGGCAGGTAAGAATACTCATCCTGTTAGGACAGGTCTATTACGTGTCTCTGCTCCAGGGTATCACGCTTTTGCTTGGTTTACGATGAGCCACGGACTATACAAATAAATAGTTAATAGAAATTAATTCTTTTGTTTGTCAGATATTATTATATTAAGTTTTATTGGATTTTACAAACTGTACGGTTAACCACAGGAGTATAACACATCCTCCACTGGAAGTATGCTGTGTAATAAGGGAATTAAAGTTTAAAATCATGGAAAACGTTAAAATTCTGTGACTGCAGTGTAGTATTTATTGATTTAAATGGAAAGTTTTTAAGTAAATTACGAATACAGTAGAAATGAATTTAATCCATTAGATTCCATACAAATACTGGTCATAGCTTTATGGTGGAGCATAAACTTAAATTTTTTTTATCGTATCACACATATATATGATGTTTAAAGTTACACGTGTCCTATATGTATGCATATACATACCCACATGTTTACATATGTTTGTACCTATACACACATGGAGGCACTTGAATCACTAAATCATACACTGTATGTAGAACAGTACATTAAATAAATTAAAATACGTTTTTATTACAAGTTGGTAAATATTCAATATAGGTATACTAAGTATGCTAATTCTCAAAATGTATTCAAGTGAATAAATAAAAATATGACCAGATTCCTTCCTCCAGGACACAGGACAAATGTTTTAATAATAAGCAAACGACATAAGTCAAGAGAGGGAGCTATAACAATGCTTTGTTGGTTACTGACAGGCACATTAGACAGCACAATATTAAGTACCATGATTTATCTTGGGCTTGCGATCTTTAACGTGAATCTGTAACACAGAAACCCTGGATTGCCAGAATAGAAAGGTTTATTTGCATGCATTTTTGTGTGTTGCTTATGTTTCCACGTGGAGGTTACAAAATGTTTTCATCAAACACTATACTTGAAATGTGATTAGGCAAAAAGTTGTCTGCCAGTTTTATGGTCATCAATAATAAAACAGATAAACTCTTGAGGCAAGTATCTGTAACTCACGTTTAAGGCTGCTCCTACTAGTAAGCCACCATGTAAGCTATGCATTTTTAGAACACAGCCATGATATGATATTAGAACATGTTACTGAACAGTACAAGGAAGGGTGGGAGATTATTTAAGGAAAGTCAAAGTAAAGTCTTTCTTGGTTGATGCCTATGTGGAGCACATGAAATGCTCTTAATTAAAAAAGAAAAAAAGGAATTTAAAATAATTAAATAATGCCTTTATTTTTTAAATTTATTTTTTTTAAATTGGAGTATACTTGGTTTACAATGTTGTGGTAGCTTCTGCTGTACAACAAAGTGAATCAGCTCTACATACACAGATATCCCCTCCCTCTTGGACCTCCCCCCCAATCCCACCCATCGAGGTCACCACAGAGCACCAAACTGAGCTCCCTGTGCTATACAGCAGGTTCCCACTAGCTAGCTACTTTACACGTGGTAGTATATTTATGTCAAACCTAATCTCCCAATTTGTCCCACCCTCCTCTTCCCCTATCCCATGTCCACAAGTCTGTTCTCTATGTCTGCGTTTCTATTCCTGCCCTGCAAATAGGTTCATCTGTACCATTTTCCTAGATTCCACATATACGTGTTAATATACGATATTTGTTTTTCTCTTTCTGACTTACTTCACTCTGTATGAGACTCTAGGTCCATTCACATCTCTACAAAAGACCCAATTTCATTTCTTTTTATGGCTGAGTAATATTGCATTATATATATATATATATATATATATATATATATATATATATATATACCACATCTTCTTTATCCATTCATCTGTCAATGGACATTTAGGTTGTTTCCACATCCTGGATATTGTAAATAGTGCTGCAATGAAAACTGGGGTGCATGTGTCTTTTTGAATTATGGTTTTCTCAGGGTGAATGCCTAGTAGTGGGGTTGCTGGATCCTATGGTAGTTCTGTTTTTAGTTTTTAAAGGAACCTCCATACTGTTCTCCACAGTGGCTGTATCAATTTACATTGCCACCAACAGTGTAGGAGGGTTCCCTTTTCTCCACACCCTCTCCAGCATTTGTTATTTGTAGACTTTTTAATGATGGCCATCCTGGCCAGTGTGAGGTGATACCTCATTGTAGTTCTGATATGCATTTCTCTAATAATCAGTGATGTTGAGCATCTTTTCCTGTGCCTCTTGGCCATCTGTATGTCTTCTTTGGTGAAATGTCTGTTTAGGTCTTCTGCCCATTTTTGGATCGGGTTGTTCGTTTTTTTAATATTGAGTTGCATGAGCTGTTTATATATATATTTTGGATATTAATCCTTTGTCCATTGCTTCATTTGCAAATATTTTCTCCCATTCTGTGGGTTGTCTTTTCGTCTTGTTTATGGTTTCCTGTGCTGTGCAAAAGCTTTTAAGTTTAATTAGGTCTCACTTGCTTATTTTTGTTTCTATTTTCATTACTCTAGGAGATGGGTCATAAAAGACCTTGCTGTGATTTATGTCAAAGGGTGTTTTTCCTATGCTTTCCTCTAGGAGTTTTATAGTGTCCGGTCTTACATAGAGTTAACCTGAAATTGTGACAGAAGGAAGATTTGGGTTTTCGTTTGTATTCTGCTCAGCAAGTCATTTCTCCCTGTAGACTGTAGAGAGCAATGCTATCCCTAAACTGTTTTGGTGAGCAATTCATCCATTTACTTTAACTTGAGATGGTATTTTAAGAGGTCTTGGCACATAGGAGGAACGCAATCACTTCCAGTCCTTTTCTTTCACGGGAATGCAACATCAACATGGGACGTATGTATACGACCCTCAAAGTCTCGCTTCATGACTTCAGTGGGGTTGGGAGAGCGGGGATGTGGTTTGCATTTACCATGCCTTCCATGCTCTCCTCCAATGTACAAACTGAGACCCTAGGAAGTTAACAGCCTCTTCCTGCACCAGCAGAGCTTAAGCTTGGCGACACCTTCTGGCCCCATCGTGTGGCATTCACATCTCAGAGCTCTCCTGGAAAGACAAGAACCTGGGAGTCTGAGAGTTCCTGATGGAGGTGATAAGTTCCAATGCATCTCATTTTCACAAAGACAGAATATATGTGTTATATCCAGAAGCAAACATGTGCCCCTTGACCTTATGCCAGAAATCTGGAATGCCCACCCAGCCAGTCCGTGATTCTCAAACTCTAACGTGCCAAATAACCACTCCAGGTGCTTGTTAACGATAAGGTTGCCAGGAGGTAGGACTCAGGAACCTGCCCTTTAAGTAAGGTCCCCAGGTGATTCTGATGCCTATGGCCTGAGGATGCTCTATTGGGAACCACTGAGTCAGGTAGTGGGTGATGCAGATTATCCCCTGACATCCAGAGGTGCCGCCTGGTCTCATTGAAGGTTCCCACCACTTGGCCTCAACTAAGTCTCCATTCTCTAGTAAACAAAATCTCTGTTAAAATTAGACCTAAATATTGCGTAAAGACAAATTATACTTACCTTTTTAGAGGTAGACATTGTATAGAAATACACCATCCAGTAGAGAATGATACTTCCATTAATTTTTTTCTAGCCATAAACAGCATTATTCTTGGTTTGCTACTCTAACCAAAATTCTATAAAATTGTCCATGCTCCCCCTTACCCCCTCCCAACCTGAAGTATGTAACTCTGTTTATTTTCTTTTCTTCTTCTTTTTTTTTTTTTTTTTTTTTGCGGTACGCAGGCCTCTCACTGTTGTGGCCTCTCCTGTTGTGGAGCACAGGCTCTGGACGCACAGGCTCAGCGGCCATGGCTCACGGGCCCAGCCGCACTGCGGCATGTGGGATCTTCCCGGACCGGGGCACAAACCCACGTCCCCTGCATCGGCAGGTGGACTCTCAACCGCTGCACCACCAGGGAAGCCCTGTTTATTTTCTTAATGACATTTAATTCCACTTAAAGCAACAACCTTGTGAAGTATATATTTCCTTGATAAGTCTATGCCCCTCACCTCAGTGGAATGTACATTCTATAGTATTCCTAGGTTCTAGAGCAGTCTAGAAGGGTTCAATGAGTACTTAAAATTTTGTGCTATGAGAGAAGGAAGGAGGGAAGAAAGGAAAGCTTTTATTCATTTGTAAAGTAAGAGGTTTCTCTTATCTAGATGTTCTCTAGTGACTGAAAGCATAAATCACCCAAATTTTGCAGTCTGACTTTGCTCCTATGTCAGAATGTTCATCTCTGATGAGTTTATTACCTTTGCTACAGTTTTTAAAAATCTGAGGGCCTTTGTTAATAATGCATCAATGATTCATTTTGAATCAGTATATTTGCATGCTGTGGGTAAGGGTTGAGGTTCCTGATATACATGAAGCATATCCCTTAAAAATACTGTAATAGAATTCCTTGGCGGTCCAGTGGTTAGGACTCTGTGCATCCACTAGAAGGGGCGCAGGTTCCATCCCTGGTCGGGGAACTAAGATTCCGCATGCTGCGCACACATCGCAGCCAAAAAATAAAAATAAATACTGTAAGAGTTTTAGAAAACTCTAACTTGAAAAGATACATGCACCCCAATGTTCCTAGTAGCACTATTTACAATAGCCAAGAGACATGGAAACAACCCACATGTCCATCAACAGAAGAATGGATAAAGGAGATGTGGTACATACATAACAATACAATGGAATATTACTCAGCCATAAAAAAGAATGAAATAATGCCATTTACAGCAACATGGATGGACCCAGAAAATATTATACTTAATGAAGTAAGTCAGACAGAGAAAAATAAGTATTATATGATATCACTAAAAAAAAATACAAATCTAAAAAAATAATACAAATGAATCTATATACAAAACAGGAACAGACATAGAAAACAAATTATGGTTACCAAAGGGGAAAGCGATAAATTAGGAGTATGGAATTAACAGATACAAACTACTATAAATAAAATAGAGAAGCAACAAGGATTTACTGTATAGCACAGGGGACTATATTCAATATCATGTATTAACTATAATGGAAAATAATCTGAAAAAACCTTGCTGTATATATTGTGACACTAACACAGGACTGTAAACCAACTATACTTCAACTAAAAAAATGGGTTTAATTTGCTCCTAAGTTTTCTGCACTGCACTGCTCGGTACTATGTGAATATACAATTACCACATAAATACACGTGTCTCTGTGATAAATAAACTCACATACATTAGCCCATCGTTTCAAGATGCAGCTCAAAAGCTGCCTTCTTCACAAGTGCTGCCTTCTCCATCAACCCTCCTGTGACCCTCCTTCTCCACTGGAAGACTCTTCCTACTCTACACTTAGCATCACAGCCCTGGGATGTTGCTGGATTTATGCCTGACATCCAGGTCACTGCCAAAGCCTGTCACGTGACCAAGCTCAACCACTGCTCACCCCACAATGTCTGCCTCTCAACTGGACCTCCTGAAAATACAGCCCATTCTCATCATTCTTGCAATTATGCCCTGGAAAGTCATCGCAGGTGCTGAATTAGTGAATAGCAAACCGTTGCTGCTAGGAAAGTACAGGGTTAGGTATCTGGGAGCCTCGGGTCACAACATTTTCACCAGCTGACCAATACATAATCTTGTGTTAACTGTATGTATCTGTTTAAAGGTACCTTATTTAATAGATACCACCGAGTCATCCACAGGGAACTCGGGGCCATCAGCGCTACAACTCACGCCTACAAAAAGCTTATCTAACTCATGTAGTTTCTCCCTAAGGCATTTCTTGGTCTTTCTTCCCAACAGCAGACAGCACTGAAGCACTGGGCTTGGGGGTCATTTCCAACAGCAACGTCATCAACAAAAGACACATAAATGTGAAAAGCGTGGCACTAAGTAGTCCACAGAAAGGACACTTGTTGACAGCCTGAAAGCTGCAACCAGAGGCACTGCTGCCCTGTCCAACCCCAGCTGAGCACGTCTGTGAATGACCCCAAAAGTACCTGGAGCGTTCATTTAATGGTTAAAAATAGATCATAGTGGCGCCGATGAACTTGCAAACAGGGGACCTGCGAATAACGAGGAGGGACTGCATCCTTCTAAGTGGTGTCTGTGAATCATTTAGACTTTTCCAGGTATTGTAATCACAATAATACAATTCAGGTACCTCTCCGGGGCCTGTGAGGACCCAAAGGTTTTCCGTCTGCAGAAGATTTTCCTTTCCCCGCTCCTCCTTTGTTTCTTCAAGACTCCCTCTCACTCACCCCTGCTGTGTTGCCTTTACCCAGACCCCTTTCATCACAGGTCTCAGCTTCAAGGCCACTTTATCAAAGAATTCCCTGATACTTCTAGGTCGTGGTTCCCCTCAGCCCCTCCACCTTGCTGTGTCCTGCACTTTTCTTTATCAGAAGCACTTTTCTTTATTTGCTAGTGTGTTATCTACACCTGTCAGAATATAAAATCCCTGACAGCAGGATCCTTGTTAATCTCCCGCTGGATTTATACCACAGAGGCCAGCGTTCCTGGCACACAGCAGGTCCCAACATACAAGTGTTGAATGAATAACCTGCAAAGTACTCCTGGGTGCCACTTTACGGTACTGATTTAGGTGTCTGTCCCCATTTTCCCTATAATAATGTCAGCTCCTGGCCAGGGCAAATGACTTAGGTTCTCGTTTCACGCAAAGATGTTTACACTAAATCTCCTTTCCCTACTGAGTCATCTGTGGTGAGCGGGATATGGGTGGCCACAAAGCCACACGTCTGAATAGCTTTTGTACATTATAAGCTAAAAATAAACGTATTGAATAAGTGGCCTCAGTTCTGGCGCTCGCGTGTTTGTTGTGATTTACTTCCTCATAAGCAATCCCAGTAGGTACTGGCTGAAACCAGCAGCCATCATTTGTTTTTATTCTGCACACATCTGCAATTTGGGGCATGTCTCGGTGGTCAGAGCTTGTGGCTGTTCCTGCGGTGACAGCTGCCTCTGGCGGGAGAGCTCGGGGTTCAACCATCTGATCCCTCACATGTCTGGGGATGATGCTGGCGGTCCGTGGACCTCAGCCGGGCTGCTGGGCGGCCACTAGTGTGTGATTACTGGCTTCCCTGAAGCATGATGGCTGCCTTCCGAAGCGTGGATGCCTAGGAAGAAGCTGCCCTACCTTGGGTACAGAGGCTTCAGGGACAGCATGGCGTCCCTTCCGCCCTAGTCACATGACAGACCCACCCAGATCCAGGAGAGCGAATATTAACCAGACCTATCATCATGAGAAGATCATCAAAGCAGTCTGCATCAATATATCACAAGATAGTTCATTTCCGCCCAGAAGAAATGGTGTCAACGCAGCGCTTTTCTTCTTTTGTTTCTGGTCTGTGCGTGTCTGGCTTACGGAGGTGGCAGGGAAGTTGAGACAAACAATAACAGAATCCGACCTCCCTTAGACCAAAGGGGCGTTTCAGAGCAGAGTACAGGTAAAACGCAGTGGACTGCAGAGTTTAACCTCAGGATGGAACAGAGCCCTAACAAATAGTACATTTGCCCCAGTCAGCTTTCTAGAAGAGAATACCAGAACACTGGTTATTGTAAGCAGTTCCCACGGACTCTTTGGATACTCACAACTGTCATCACAAGCCAGAGTCTTACCAATTCCAGAAACTCCCTTTGCTCTTTCCATTGGCGCCCTAAGAGGAGGATGTGTCCTCTCACTCCGCTCTTAATAAGAGACATCCATTTACTTTTAGCCAGCAGTTTTCTGTGGAGCTCAGAATGCTCACCCCTTGAGGTGTATCTCTTGCTCTTTCCGTAGGGCAAAGAGCTTCAGGCGTCCTTGCAAGGAACGTGACTAAGTTACTCCGTCAGGAGCTCTACCAGAATTTGGAGATGCTGAGACTTCTGTTACAGTCTCTACCCTCAGCTGCTTCCGGTGTTGCAGGGGAGAGAGACAACTAACTTCGGTTCTTATGATCTGTCTCGAAGGGAAGGTACCGTTTTGTAAAACTCAAGGGGAGCTTAAGTACTTGAATGATGTCAGTTCCCTCACAGGGTCTGAGCGTGTGCTCTGAAACCCCAAAGCCTTCTTGAATTAAAACAGCTCGATCAACACTGAACTTTCCAGCTGACACCGTTCGCTCCTGAAGTGGAATCATTACAATTCACGTGTGGACACAGAAATAGACACTTAGACCATGAATGCGAATCTAATATAGAATAATCAAGATACAGTAAACATACACTGATATACATCTGTATATATAAAATGGCTAATCTGGAAGAATTGGTGGAATTGGGCCATATCAATTTCCATAACATTTTCGTCTTGGGCAAAAATGTACTACATCTGCAGGTAAACATTTCCAGGAAAACTCAGGTGGATGGATATCTGGCTCCATGTGTGGCCGCTTTTTTTGTTGTTATGCTTTGATAAACTTCTCAATGAACAGGAATCTTCCTCACTAATTGAATATTTTAACTTTTTTCCTCTGTAGATATGGTGGGTCATTATATTTTCCATTTTGTGCCTTGCTTTCCGTGCATCTGAAGTGCTGGAGCAGCTGTTTATTTGGAAAGCTTCCATTAGGGCTATAATAATCTGCAACTAATTGCACATCAAATATTTATTTCTCGCACATTAAATTAATGAAGCAGTTTCAACAAGAGAAAAATTGGATCGGGTTGGCAAATGGTGCCTATGAATCCACGAAAAATTCCCAGTTCTTTTTTGGCAGGACTCCTTTGATTGACAATGTTTTAATGGAAGAAAATCCCCATTATCTAGATGCGACGTTTTAAATAGGCAAGCTTTCTTTGCTAATGTGCTTTTCTCAATGTTTCCTTGAGAGATCATATTATCACTTTCAGAAATGAAAAAAATAAGTCATACTATTGATTTTCAAACAAATTATTTGGTATCCTCTTTGCGTTGAATTTAACATGCTTTTTTTTTATATTCTACTTTTTTTTAAAATTGAAGTACAGTTAATTTACAATGTTATATTAAATTCAAGTGTACAACAAAGTGATTTTGTATTATATATATACACACATGTATATGTGTGTGTGTATATATATTCTTTTCCATTATAGTTATTATAATATATTGAATATAGTTCCCTGTGCTACACAGTAGGTCCTTGCTGTTTACCTATTTTCTGTATAGTAGTGTGTATATGTTAATCCCAAACTCCTAATTTATCTCTCTCCCTCCCAATTCATTCTACTTTTGCTACTGTAAATGCTTTCAATGGGTTAACTTTATCCAGCTGCATTAAGAAATGGCTGATACACAAAGGACAGCACATATTTAACATGTACAACTGATGAGTTTGGACATATGCAAATGACTGTAATACCATCCACACAATCAAGGTAACAGCATACCCAACACCTCCCAGTTTCCTTGTGTCCATTTGTTGTTTGTGTGCTGAGAACACGTGCCATGAAATCTGCTCTCAACAATTTCTAGGCGCACACCACCACACTGTTAACATACGCACTATGTCCTATATGGCAGCTCTCTAGAACTTATTCATCCCGTGTACCGGAAACGTTATTTCCCCAGCCTCGAGCACGGCAACCATTACTGCATTCTCTGCTTCTATGAGTTTGACTATTTTAGATACGTGGAATGCAGTATTTGTCCCGTAAATGTGGCTTATTTCACTTCAACAGATATTTCTCCAAAGAAGACAAACAAATAACCAGCAGGTGTATATGAAAAGATATGCAGTATCGTAAGGATCACAGAAACGCAAATCAAAACCACAGTGACACATCACCTCACACCTGTTAGCACGGCTACTGATCCAAAAAAAAAAAAAAAAAAAAAAACAAAACATAAAATGTTGATGAGGATGCTGAAAAACTGGAACTCTTGTACATGGTTGGGAATGGATAATGGTGAACACTATGGGAAACTTATCCTCAAAAAAATAATAGAAGTACCATATGACCCAGCATCCTACTTCAGGATATATCTAAAAGAATCTTGAAGAGATATCTGCATTCCCACATTCATTACATAATTATTCACAATAGCCAAGATACGGAAACAACACAAGTTCTATCAACAGATGAATGGAAAAAGAAAAAGTATATACAAACAATGGAATATTATTCAGCCTTAAAAAGGAAGGAATCCTATCCTTAGAAGGAAGGAAACATGGATGGACCTGGAGAACATTACACTAAATGTTGATTAAAAGTAGCAGCTGAATTATTAGAGAAAAATACAAATCAAAACTACAGTGAGGTACCACCTCACACCGGTCAGAATGGCCATCATTAAAGAGTCTATCAAGAGTATCAAGTGGAGGGGGTGTGGAGAAAAGAGAGCCGTCTTACACTGTTGGTGGCAATGTAAATTGATGCAGCCACTATGGAAAACAGTATGGAGGTTCCTAAAAAAAAAAGAAAACTAGTGTGCCTTATGATCTAGCAATCTCACTCCTGGGCAACTATCCAGACAGAACTATAATTTGAAAAGACATGTGTACCCCTATGTTCATAGCAGCACTATTTACAATAGCCAAGACATGGAAACAAGCTAAGTGTCCATCAATAGATGAATGGATAAAGAAGATGAGATACATATATACAATGGAATATGACTCAGCCATAAAAAAAAACAAAATAATGCCATTTGCAGGAATATGGACGGACCTAGACATTATTATACTAAGTGAAGTCGGAAACACAAATACCATATGATATCACTTACATATGGAATATAAATTATGACACAAATGAACTTATCTATGAAACAGAAACAGACTCACAGACATAGAGAACAGATTTCTGGTTGCCAAGGGGGAGGGGGGTGGGAGAGGGATGGATTGGGAGTTTGGGGTTAGCAGATGCAAACTATTATATATAGGATGGATAAACAAGGCCCTACTGTATAGCGCAGGGAACTATATTCAATATCCTATGATAAACCATAATGGAAAAGAATATTTAAAAAAAGAATATATATATGTATAACTGAATCACTTTGCTGTACGGCAGAAATTAACACAACATTGTAAATCAACTATACTTCAATAAAATTTATTTTTTAAAAGTAGCAGCTGGAATCCCACTCCTGGGCATATATCCAGAGAAAACCATAATTTGAAAAGATACATGCACACCAATGTTCAATGCAGCACTCTTTACAATAGCCAAGAGACATGGAAGCAACCTAAGTGTCCATCAACAGAGGAATATGGATAAAGAAGATGTGGTACGTGTATACAATGGAATATTACTCAGCCATAAAAAGGAACAAAATAATGTCATTTGCAGCAACACGGATGGACTTAGAGATGATCATACTAAGTGAAGTAAATCAGACAGAGAAAGACAAATACCATATGATGGCACTTATATGTGGGATCTAATAAAAAATGATACAAATGAACTTGTTTACAAAACAGAAACAGACTCACTAATCTTGAATTCAAACTTATGGTTGTGAAAGGGGAAACATGGGGGAAGTGATAAATTAGGAGCCTGGGATTAACATACACACACTACGGTATATAAAACAGAAAACTAATAAGGACCTACTGTATAGCAGAGGGAACTCTATTCAGTTTTCTGTAATAACCTATATGGGAAAAGAATCTCAAAAACAATGGATAAATATCTATATATGGATCTATATATACACTGATATACATAATATATAGATATGTATACATAGGTATAAAAACTTTCACTTTGCTGTACACGTGAAAGTTACACAACACTGTAGGCCAACTATACGCCAATAAAAATTTTTTTAAATATATAAAACTGTAGTAAATAAATAAATAAATGTCATTTTCTATTAAAAAAAGGTAGCAGCTGGCTAAGGACTTATTTTGAAAATCGGCACTTCCAACTTACATTTTTCTTTTGATACGTTTTCTAAAAGATGTCTGATACTGTTTTCTTTTGGACCCATTGCTGGTGTATAGAAAATGACTAGTGGTTTCTGAAAAGAGTTTCAGGAAAGAATTTCCCTGAACAGTAGGTCTGTCAACATTAAAGGTAATGCCTACAGGTTTCTTTCATCAGAAAAAGTTACCTTACAATTTTACAATAAGATAATAATACACAGTTGCCACCAAACATTACTGAGTGTTTACAATGCTTACACAGCTCCAATAAAAGTGTCCCTGACAAAGGAGTTCTTATCTAGTTACTGACTGACTGTTAAGTTTTATGAGTCATTAGGTGTCCCTTTTTGCATTATACTTTTGAGTAGGGTTTTTGGTATCAGTTACCTGCGAATGAAACATAGTTTGCATTTGTTTGCAGAAAGGTCCTTTTAAAGCAAGTTATGAAGTTCTCATGTGGTTTCCTTAAGACAGAAACCAGTCCATATATTTATATGGTTTATTATGGGCGTATCTCAGATACATTTCAGGCTTGGTTCCAGACCAACACAATAAAGTGAATACAGAAATAAAGCAATTCACAGATTTTTTTTGTTTCCTGGTGCATGTAAAAGTTATATTTACACTATACTTTAGTCTCTTAAGTGTGCATAAGCATTATGTCTAAAAAAATCTCAATGTACGTGCCTTATTTTAAAAATACTTTTTTGCCAAAAAATACTAACCATGATCTGGAAACGAAGCAGCTGACAAAGGACTAATTTCCACACACACACACAAAAAAACAGCTCATGCAGGTCACTATAAAAAGCAAACGACCCAATCAAAAAACGGGCTGAAGATGTAAATAGTCATTTCTCCAAAGAAGACATACAGATGGTTAAAAAGCACATGAGAAGATGCTCAACATCACTAATTATTAGGGATATTCAAATCAAAACTGCAATGAGGTATCACCTCACAACGGTCAGAATGGCCATCATCAAAAAGTCGTCTACAAACAATCAATGCTGGACAGGGTGCAGAGAAAAGGGACCTCTCCTACACTGTTGGTGGGAATGTAAACTGGTACAGCCACTATGGAGAACAGTGTGGAGGTTCCTTAAAAAACTTAAAATAGAGCTGCCATATACTCCAGCAACCCCACTCCTGGACATATATCTGGAAAAGACAAAAACTCTCATTCAAAAAGATACATTCACCCCAATGTTCATGACAGCATTATTTACAATAGCCAAGATATAGAAGCAACCTAAATGTCCATCGACAGTTGAATGGATAAAGAAGATGCAGAACATATATACAATGGAATATTACTCGGCCCTAAAAAAAGAAAAGAGGGACTTCCCTGGTGGTGAAGTGGTTAAGAATCTGCCTGCCAATGCAGGAGACATGGGTTCGAGCCCTGGTCCAGGAAGATCCCACATGCTGTGGAGCAGCTAAGCCCCTGTGCCACAACTATTGAGCCTGTGCTCTAGAGCCCTTGAGCCACAAGTGCTGAGCCTGCGTGCCACAATTACTGAAGCCCACGTGCCTAGAGCCCGTGCTCTGCAACAACAGAAGCCACCGCAATGAGAAGCCCGCTCACCGCAACGAAGAGTAGCCCCCGCTCGCCGCAACTAGAGAAAGCCCACGAGCAGCAAGGAAGGCCCAATGCAGCCAAAAATAAAATTAATTACTTAATTAATTAATTAATTTTAAAAAAAGAAAAGAATGAAACCATGCCATTTGCAGAAACACGGATGGACCTAGAGACTCTTATACTGAGTGAAGTAAGTCAGACAAAGATGAATATCATATGGTATCGCTTGTACGAGAAATCTAAAAAAAGGGCACAAATGAACTTATCTACAAAATAGAAACAGAGTCACAGATGCAGAAAATGAACTTATGGTTACTGGGGGTAAGGGGGTGGGCAGAGGGATAAACAGGAAGATTGAGATTGACATATACACACTACTATATATAAAATAGATAACTAATAAGGACCTGCTCTATAGCACAGGTAACTCTACTCAATGCTCTGTAATGGCCTGTATGGGAAAAGAATGTAAAAAAAGAGTGGCTATATGTATAACAGATTTCACTTTGCTGTACACCTGAAACTATGACAACATTGTAAATCAACTCTACTCCAATAAAAATTTTTTTAAAATGCTAACCGTCATCTGAGCCTTCAGAGTAATAATCTTTTGCAATGATAATATCAAAGATCAATGATCACAGATCACCATGACAGATATAATAATAATGAAAAATTTTGCAATATTGTGAGAATTACCAAAATGTGACACAGAGACATGAAGTGAGCAAATGGTGTTGGAAAGACGGTGCTAATAGACTTGCTAAATGCAGGGATGCAACAAGCCTCCCATTTGTTAAGGAAGAAAAAAAAAAAGTTGCAGCCCAGGTCTCAAGACCTGAGAAAGAGATAGCTGGTGGTATAAGTGCCCATCCAAGGGCAGGAGAAGACCAATGGTCAGCTTATGAAATCAGGCAGAGAGAGCAAATTCTCTTTTCTTCCGGCTTGTTCTTCTGTTCACGCCTTCAACAGACTGGATGATGCCCACTCATCCTGGAGAGGACCATCTGCTTTACTCAGGCTACCAATTCAAATGCTAATCTCATCTGGAAACACCCTCACAGACAAACCCAGAAATAACGTTTAACCAAATATCTGGGCTCCCCATTGGCCCAGACAAGTTGACACAGAGAATTAACCATCACATGTACCTTTAGGACATACCACATGGTCTCTAGCAGGAACTCCAATTTCCCCCCAAATTGTTATCAGCGTCTCTGGCTTCTGCGCATTAGATTCCAAAAGTCACCCTCCCACCCTCTCCTCAGTGCTCAGTCCAGACATTTCCAGGGGTCTGCTGTGAGGGCACAGTCACCCATGTAGAGCACCACTGGCTGAGCTCAGCCCCATTCTCTGGGGACATCCCCCCCTTCAGACTCTCCAATATTTCCTACTGGGGAGTTCCTTGGAGTGAATTCAGTTCTTATCAACCAGTCCTTCATTATCAAAATGAGAACCACACCAATAACTGTGGATTATTCCATATGAACAATGACAGGTTTAAACACCTTTCTGGTCCTCTCACACCATTTCCAGGTCTTTGCAGAGGAAATCAGATATTATTGTCTAGATGAGCGGTCCCCAAATTCGTATGCACATTAGAATCATGGATGATTCTTACAAAACTTCAAAGACCACATGGCACCCCAGAAATAAAATCAGGATCTCTGAGGATAGCACAGAGGCATCACTAATTTTTTTAATTAATTTATTTTATTTTTGGCTGTGTTGGGTCTTTGTTGCTGCGCACGGGCTTTCTCTAGTTGCAGCGAGCGGGGGCTACTCTTCGTTGCGGTGAGCGGGCTCCTCTTTTCGGTGGCTTCTCTTGCTGCGGAGCATGGGCTCTAGGTGCACGGGCTTCGATAGTTGTGGCTCACGGGCTCTAGAGCGCTGGCTCAGTAGTTGTGGCACCAGGGGCTTAGTGGCTCTGCAGCATGTGGGATCTTCCCGGACCAGGGCCCGAACCCGTGTCCCCTGCATTGGCAGGTGGATTCTTAACCGCTGCGCCACCAGGGAAGCCCCGCATCACTAATTTTTGACGTTCCCCAGGTAACTCCATTGCACAGCTATTTGGAAACCGTTGGTCTAGATTTTTGCTGACCTGAAGGGCTCATGTATCGCCGTTGGTTAGCCATCACATTCGTAGTTGTCATCCAGAATCTAGTTCTTACAAAACTTCCGTAGCATCTTGGAGACATAATGTCATCTACTTCTATTTTTAAAATCTATGTGTCTGGCCTATAATACGTTACTCCTGTGATCGTGAGGAGACTGAAAAGAGGTGACCTGTATGAATTCCAAAATACGGCAAGCGCCACCTAGAAGGTGCATACCCAACAGTGACGACTACAACACCTCTTCTTGCCCCCATTTAATGGGGAAAAGATCAAAAACCACGTTGAGTTCATTCTTTCCATCACAATCACACTGTCAACAACTGTCTAGAAAGCTGGATAAATAATTCACTCCCAGGCTCATCGCTAGAACAATTTTCTATTCATCATTTAAATCTGTATCTTCGTGGACTGGAATCTATTTTTAAGTCATCGTTTTCAGAAAAGCTCCTTGTATGGTCTACACTGGGAACCACTGCAGGCCTGGGAATATGCTTCACTTGCCTTCACCCTTGAGGAAATTCTTGGGTCAGGAATACTAACCGCTCCACATTCTGTAGATGTCGTTACTGGATCTTTTAGCACGTGGTGCTCCAGAGAAGCGTGGGACCAGCCCCACCTTGCTGCCTTTCTATGTCACCTGCTTTATCTGCCAGGGGAGTTAGAGATGCTACTTCATCTTTATTACAGCTACGATGGCACAGCATGTCTCAATTTGATTTCATTTTTATTAACTTTGCCTGAAACCCAAGTGAGGCCATTCAAGCTAGGTTCATGTTGTTTTCTCACTTTATAGTAAAGTTTTCTTTGGTTACAGACCTTGACTATTATTTCTGCTCTGTTTGCTTTCAAATCATCTTCAAGAACACTAATTAGGAGCTGATTCTTTTCTTTCTCATTTATAATTTTAATCTCTCGCCATTTACATCTATTTTTCTGCACTCCGGGAAAGTGTCCCGTGTTTCTACATGCCAGAAAGTTGATTATTTTTTCTTGTCAGTTCCATTCTTTCATAATTTCAATGCAGATTCAAATTTGGTCATTGAGTTTTGTGTTTCTGTTTTTTGTTTTTAAGTCATGTCTGTGTTCAACTTACCCTGTTCTCTTCTTATATTCCATGAGTGCCTTTGTATTTTCAGTACTGGAAGAATAAAATAAATCTTGTGTAGACAGTTGTGTAGAAAGTTACTTCTGAAGGGGAAAATAGTTTGGAAGTTTTGATGCCATTTACATTTTTCCCACGACATCTTTTAACTGTCGAAAGTAGTCCTGAATGAAGGTAATAAATCAGAACACAGACGGATATTAGTAAGATATGAATGGTGAGGGTGAAGTTCCAAAAGGATTGAAAGTAGAAATATTGGACAGGATTATTCTTTGTTTCAGGAAAGGGCAAGCTCAGTTTCACAGACTCATGAAGGCAACGTCCATTGTTTCCTGAGAACTGAATTCCTAGTACCTCCCTGCGTCTGGACCTATAGCCCAGCATCCTTGGCCCTTGCTGCTTGGAGTTCCTGTTTGGTTTCTGTTCCAAGGAAACAACGTCCTCATTTGGGAGTTTGGCGATCACCCTTCAAGTTTTACTTTTTTTGTTTTATCTCTCAGTGCATGTTAGAAGCAAAGAAGCCAGCTCAATGTGTCAGTATAAACTTTCATCTAGAATGTTGGTACGATGGATTGAACTGTGTGCCCTCAAAATTCATAGTTTGAAGCCCTTACCCCTAGTGTGATGGTATTTGGAGGTGGGCCCAATGGGGACTGATTAGGTTTACATGAGACCAAGAGGTTGGAGCCCTCATGATGGGATTCGTGTCCTTATAGCTAGAGGAAGAGACACCAGCGTTTCCACTCTCCACCATGCTGAACAAACGGCAAGACGGCAGCCGTCTCCAAGCCAGGAAGAGAGCCCTCGCCAGAACTCAACTGCCACACACTGAATGTTTCTGTCCCCCCACCAAATTCATAAGTTAAATCCTAATTTCCAAAGGGATTGCATTTGGAGGGGTGACCTTTGGGAGATTAGGTCATGTGGGTGGAGCCCCCATGACTGTGAGGAGATTAGGTCATGTGGGTGGAGCCCCCATGACTGGGATTAGGGTCCTTAAAAAGGAGACCGTGGAGAACTCCCTCACCCCTTCTGCCATGTGAGCACACAGCAAGAAGACAGCCGTCTGCGAACCAGGAAGCAGCATCTCACAAGACACTGAATCTGGTGGCACCTTCATCTTGGACTTCCCATCCTCTAGAATCGTGAGGAGTATGTTTCTGTGGTTTATACGTCACCCTGTTTACGGTATTTTGTTGTAGCAGCTTCAGTGGACTAAAACCCTGACCATGCTGGCACCCTGATCTTAAACTTCCAGCCTCCAGAGCTGTGAGAAAACAAGTGTTTGTTGTTTAAGTCTATGTTATTTTGCTAAGACAAGAAGCAACAAGAGATGTGATCCCTCCACCAAAAAGGCCAGGGAACTGTATCTGAGTGAGCCAATGTAGGCTGGACCTGGGGACCCAGGATCAGTATGTGTATCTGTATGTTTGTGCACATAACAACAGGTACATTTAATTAAAATACTTGGGATGCTGTATATTTAGTTGAACACATTCCCTCAATCAGATTTCTAATCCTTTTAACCTTCATATGCTACCGTTCTAATATCTTCAAGTTGAGGACCATACATGATAAGGATAACATTTTCTACCCTGTAATACCATGTTAGAAGCTTCTGAGACAAGACAGGCTACAGATGAATCAATGACTTAGGGAGAAAACAGATGGGCAGGTAGCCAAAAATATAGCATTGGATTAAC
This sequence comes from Phocoena sinus, assembly GCF_008692025.1. Classification (NCBI taxonomy): domain Eukaryota; kingdom Metazoa; phylum Chordata; class Mammalia; order Artiodactyla; family Phocoenidae; genus Phocoena; species Phocoena sinus. The sequence goes on along the minus strand of NC_045784.1, from coordinate 5,339,335 downwards.
AAGCAATTCCATCTTACGAGAGAAATAAAAAGCCTTTGAAGGCCAAAGCTAAACCTTTCCATTAATTACATCCCCAATATAGGAACTGTATGAAAAAGAAATAAAGCCACTGGAAATCTAGAAGTAGAAAAACCAGCTGCTTTCATGTCACTGAGAGATCTTTTCTGTACGAAACGATATTGCCTATTTAAATCTTAAACTGTTTTTGCATTTGCTCCATCTGTGCAGGTACTATGTTTAAGGCAGACATGTGATGGAGGAAATAACACCTACACCAGTGGATTAATTTAGAGGATTCAATCGAAAAAGAGCCTTACCTTCCTCTAAATTAAGAAATCTTTACTCTCAGGCTGCAGATGTCGAATGAGGAAAGAAATGACAGGGCTCTTGGTTTCAACAGAACTGTCTCTTTATCGTGTTATAAATTGTGCCTTGCAAATTCAACTTCTACAAGCAAAAGTTTCCCTTCATTTGGGGGGAAAAGACATTGTTACTATAATGCTTTTCTTTCCCAATTGTAGGGTTTCTGCATGCACTTACAGGAGGTTAAAATAGCCAAATGTGACTCAGTTAACAACAAAAAAATGGAAAACACAGTAAATCAGTCAACCGATTAAGAAAAATCGAACCATGAAAGTTGCTGTAAAGAATAGAAAACCCTTGTTCTTGCAGACACATGCTAATCCTCTTGCAGTCTATTTATATAACACAGCGGCTCCAAATAATATTTTTAGAAAAGCATAAGGGTTTTTTTTTTGTTTCTTGTTTGCAGTACGCGGGCCTCTCACTGCTGTGGCCTCTCCCGTTGAGGAGCACAGGCTCCGGACGCGCAGGCTCAGCGGCCATGGCTCACGGGCCCAGCCGCTCCGCGGCACGTGGGATCTTCCCGGACCGCGGCACGAACCCGCGTCCCCTGCATCGGCAGGCGGACTCCCAACCACTGCACCACCAGGGAAGCCCTAGCTTAAGTTTTAAGTAAACATTTTTCTTCTGCTTTGAGTATTCTATTTTGCCAGATGGATGAAAATGGTTTCACAAACCTAACAGTTTCATTAAACCGCAAATGTTTAATTAAAGAACTGTGCATTTAAAAAAGTCAAATCACACACAAACGAACAACTTCCAACATATGTGTCACCCGGGTCTATAGATCTGAGGATGCAAACATTAATAAAGTCCATCTTTCACCTCCATGGGGGGAGCAGAGGATGGAGGCACGGTGTGAGAATGAACGTTACGGCTTTTAAGATAGAAATCTCGGCACAGAGAGGGGAGCGGTTGTTTATAGCATTGTTGGAAAATAAGATAATGTGTGACTGTACCTTTGCCCTCAAGTAGCCTATATAAATCAGGACATGCAAACAACCACCTCTACTAGGCAGAATAAAAAGGCACAAGGAAGGTAAAACCAAACAAAAATGTGACAGTGCTAAAGAAGAAGGTTCATTCCCACGAGGGTGGGGCGTGAAAATGGGGCGAGCAGCGGTGGGCGATATGGGGGGAGTGGCCTTGGAACCAAGACTCAAAAGAAGCTTGAAGAGGTAGTCAAGCGGCACGAAAACGGTCTGAAATGACACTAAAAATTAGGTCGACGTGTATATTGTGTGCTTTTAGTGTAATGTGTGAAACGAGCTAGCCTCTTGTCCAGCCATGAGTTCACTCATCTTAATTTGTTCAAGTTGATCCCGATGGAAGCATCATGATGGGAAAAGGAGAGAAAAGAGGGGCACGTGGTTCTCCTGGGGAGAAGGGAGGGACGTACCCCAGAGGCAGGAAGCTCTGGCGTGGCCTCTCAGATCCAGTACAGTTACAGCGCCGGCGTTCGGCACCGGGACCCCAGACCAAGAGAAACCAGCCAAGCACCGGGCTGGGGCAAGAACAAATGAATGAAGACACGGTAGAGACAGCCACCTCCTTATTTTACTTGGAGCTTGTCCGTGCCCTCCTTTCTCATAAGCTCTCTGCTCCCAAATCTGGTCCCTGCCCTCCTTCTCCATCAATGAGTGGGGCCAGCAGGACAGCTGGGGAGATGCCGAAAGCCCTCTGAAGTCGTCAGACTTGGTGGTAACGGCAGGACCTGCTCAGAGCATCAAACCAAGAGCAGCTGGTCTCATCAGATGGGCGCTGAGCATGCAGGACCTGCAGACACGCCTCATTGCAAATGTGGTTTGGGTAAAAGCAGAACTCGGGCTCAAAACATCCTTTTGAAAATTTCTTTCAAAACCCCGAGCGCCAAGTGCATTTTCCCATATAGGACATACTAAATAATACATAGCAAGCAGAGCCATGGGCACGGTACCCAACGTGAGATTTCCGAAATCCTTTCTTTAACTAGATATTTTCAGCTCACTGTTATCCGAAGAATAAAAAAAGAAACCAAAAACTCTGCGTCTTTATTGCTTAAACTTTCCTGATATGCTCGGGCATTGTATAGATGGAAAAGAAAATGCTTTCAGGATGAAAATTAAAGTTGCACTGACATATATACACTACCAAATGTGAAATGGATGGCTGGGGGAAGCAGCCGCATAGCACAGGGAGATCAGCTCGGTGCTTTGTGAGGGGTGGGAGAGGGAGGGTGGGAGGGAGACGCAAGAGGGAGGGGGTATGGGGACATATGTAAATGTATAGCTGATTCACTTTGTTGTACAGCAGAAACTAACACAACATTGTAAAGCAATTATACTCCAATTAAAAAAAAATTAATGATTTTTAGAACTGAAGCAGAAAAGCATAAAAAGAAAAGATTTTGCATTTTCTCCCTCAGTCAACTGTATTTATAGTCCAAACCTTTTCCTCTGCAAGTAGACAGGGTTTTAAAATAAATCTTACCCTATATTTTTTGGAATGTACTTGTGATTTTCATCATATCGGGAAAGCGGATGGAAGGGACGTAATAGCAAACAAAATGGATGTTTGCAATCAGGGTCACACTTGTTAATTATGGAAGACTGGAAAGGAAATATCCATTTGCCGTAGAGAGATGGCATCGTAGACTAGCTAGGAAGGCAACTGAATAAACAGGTTTCGGGGAACCTTACTGACTGTTTGCTTCAGTTTACAAATTAAAGAGAAATTGAATGCATTTTAATGAATGTACCGAGGCACACACACAGAGGAAAGCATATTCTCTGTAGCTGGCACACACCGTGAGAGAGAGGCAATTTCATAGGAGGACAAACTCTAATTTGGAATGGGTTGAACAATGACCACGACTAGCCCGTGGCTGATTCTTGACGGATGTGTTTTCTATCAAGTGTTCATTCAGACTTTAAAAAATCAGGACTCTGTGCTTGCCGTGACGAATGTTTCTTGATACCAACACATGATAGACACAATATCATTCACACAAAAATGGAATGCCTCGCCCTTCTCACCAACTTTTCCCACTTGAAGGTAAATCTCCACCGCCCTGCTTCTCCCCAAGCAGCCAGGACTGACAGAAAGCAAGCGTGTAAAATGCAGAAGGAAAAGTCTATTGCTTGATCTTTTTTTAAGTTTCTCTCTTATATTACCTCCCACACCAATCTTAAAAACCTCCGGTCTTCCTAAAACCCCAGTACGGTTGTGCGTTTTCCCTAATGGCTGCCTCCAGGCTCTGGGCATACCCTTTGCCCATTTCCCATCATTGTGGACCTTTACCTAAGTCTCACCTCCCAAGAATCAACACACAATTCGCAGCTCTACTGCAAAGCTACCAGATAGCACGATTTCGTCTGAGGTCCTCACCCTTGGCTGCATGCTAGAATAACCTGGGCAGCTTTCAAAAATTCCAGTGTCTCTCCAGACCCAGTAAATGAGAATCTGGCTATAATGGTTTTAAAATTCCCCTGCTGATTTCACCGTGCGGCCAACAACTCTGGCCTAAGACACGGCCACTGGATCGTTCTATTGGCCATTCGGGGCTATGTGCAAGCAAGCCATTAAAAAAAATCATGCCTTAACTCAGCAGCTAACCTTAGAAGAACATCCTCTTGAGATTTACTAACAGGTGTTGAGAGAGTCCAGAAAAGCAGGGTTCTGAACGCCAACAAATTTGTGAACTGACGTGCCTCACGTCACCCCCTCAGAGTTGGAACTGAGCAGGACAAATATTCTAGGAAGTCGTGCTTTTTTTTTTTTTTTTTTTTTTTTTGCGGTATGCGGGCCGCTCACTGCTGTGGCCTCTGCCGTTGCAGAGCACAGGCTCTGGACGCGCAGGCTCAGTGGCCATGGCTCACGGGCCCAGCCACTCCGCAGCATGTGGGATCTTCCCGGACCGGGGCATGAACCCGTGTCCCCTGCATCGGCAGGCGGACTCTTCACCACTGCGCCACCAGGGAAGCCCCGGAAGTCGTGCTTTTAAGACAGGACCCTAAAACCCTTCTGAATGTATTTAATCCGGGACTCCCAATTTTTTTTTTTTAATCACTAAACAATTGTTTATCAGAGCAACCGGAATCAGCACCCTGTGAAAATGAGACTCTGTGATTCACCCCTGGGGAAAAGGCTGTTTTTAACACCAAAGAATCCCTCTCTAATCACGAGGCCTTTCCTCAGACACTGCTCACTCCTTTCATACAGATTCCTGCATCCCTCAGTCTGTAAGACCAGCTAAGAACACGAGGATGAGCTTTTCTTCATCCAGGAAAGGCCATTTCCCGATTCTCTAGCTGAGATTCACCTGACCTGATTTCCATGACGAAGCTTAGACATCGAACTTCACAGCTGGAAGGACGATAAGGCATCACCTAGGATGAAACTGCAAAATTCCTCCTAGGGGGCCTTGGCAAACAAATGCCACTTGAACACAAGCACTGCGACACCACGACGGTGGTTACTAAGGAACTGACAGGCCGACACGCTGGACGAAGGGAGGCTTCGTGTCCCCAGAGGGGCTGAGCAGGACAGCAGGAGATTTCTTCACGCTACTCAGAACAGCGGCATTTAAAACTTCTTAACTGTTTATTTCCGGAAGTTTCCCTTTAGTATTTTTGGATCGCGGTCGCCTGAGGGTAACTGAAACCACAGAATAGCGGGGCACACTCCTGTATAGACGGAAGAAACGCACGCAGACCTGAGACCTTCCCAAGCAGAAGCTGAAACCAACCTGGAGCATCGGCCCTCACATGTTGACAGAGAAGGAGAAAGCAAAGGGGCATGTGATGAACTGTCCACTAAGGCATGAGCGAGTTCCCCTGCGCGTTTGCTTTGAGAGGACCTAGGGGCACAGGAGCTGAGACGTGTCCTTGGTATACACAGAACAACGAGGAAACAAGGAGAACTGAACGCCGATTCCTTTTTTTTTTTTTTTTAAGACAATTTTTTAAGAGCAAGTTTCCAACAAAATTGAGAGGAAGGTACAGAGGTTTTCTATATGCCCCCTAGCCCTACGCATGCATGTTCTCCCCCATTATCAACATCACTCGCCAGACTGGTACTATTTTTTTTTTTTTAAACCAAGGATGAACCTATATTCACACATCATAATAACCCAAAGTCCATAGTTTACATCCTGTGGATCTGGCCAAGTGTATAATGAGATATACCTGTCATTATGTATCATACAGAGTAGTGACACTGCCCTAAAAGTATCTCTGTTCTCTACTCATACCCCCTTCTTCATTCCTAGCAACCACTGATATTTTAATTGTCTCCATAGTTTTGCCTTTTGAGGATATCATAGACTTGCAATCATAGTACGTAGCCTTTTCAGATTGCCTTCTTTCACTTAGATATACGCATTTAAGGTTCTTCCACAAATACGGATTCTCAGAAGTAATGGATGATCCCGAGGAGGATGTGATAAAATAATTTATGCTGGAATGAACTGGTGGAAGACCTGAAAATTAAATTTCATTTCTTATGGAGATGAGTTGGCAATTATTAAGAAGGAAAATGAGGTGGTCACAGCAAGAATAAAGTTTATTGATTTTAACATGTTTGTTTTACCTTGGAAAAATGTGCATAATGTACGTCTTCAAAAGTTTACAACAGCTCCTCATAATTTCCATGTAGCCTTACTGGAGAGTTTCCTGAGTGTCAGGAAGTATGGTGTAGGTAGAAGAAAATCGGGTGTTAATCCAGTTTCCACACCTGATGAAAAGCCACTTCTGCACACACCAGATTAAGCTGCACTCTTTAATTAAGATATTCCGCTCGTACAATAATATCTCATTATTGCTGACCTGATGAATGGAGAATTCACGAAGGCTTGGATGTCACCTGGCAAAACGTTATCTTGCAAAGCAAAGCTCTCCTTCATATATTGTGCAAATCCTTAAAGTAGTAAACATGTATATACCTTCAAACGGTACTATAATTTAGACGACTCTTTCCACTCACACGAAGTAGTGTGCTTTATGGATTTCCTATTTCAACGTACAGTTTACACTTCTGACGGTTTCAACATAGGGTCTACATTTTATTCACTGCATCTTACTCACTCACTTTCATTATGAAGCAATCATTTGTACGTATGATTGTAACGGGTAAAAGTTTTCAGTATACCTAATTCTTAAAGGGAGAGATGTTTCTTTTTTTTTTTTCTTAAAATGGAAAAGGTCTAATTTTAAGGGCTCATGAATCTCTATAAAATCAGAACCATTACCTGTGCTGTCTGTTGCTATGGCTACATACTCATGTGATCTGTAAATCTGACATAATTCAGGTATCTCTGCAGAGCAATATCGTTGCAAAGACATCAGAGAAAATTTAAGCCATGCAGGGAACCAAGAAACATAATTTACAAGAAAGATTTTAAAAGGAAAAGGGCACTCTAGGAAAAAATAAAATTTATTTTGTAATATATTTTCTACTTTTATTATTAGCTATTCACGTATCTTTTTATGTATGTCGTTTCTCTTCTCAGGATCTGTCTTCCATTTAATACTTAAAGTGCACACACTAACTAGAGGAGGAAAAAATGTAAAGAGTTTCTTAACTATGGAATATTGCATAAAATAACATAAGATGTTTGCAGAGGTTAACAGTTTATTGTTTTGCTTTCAAATCATAAGCTGCAAGAGCTATGTTTGTGTAAAGAGATTTCCTGGCTCCAAACCTCTATTAAATTGTATTGAGTGACCTTTGATGAAATAATAGAGCCATATTGCTTTTGAAGACCTTCAGACCTTTAATAGTTGGGTTTGTAATCCGATGGTACGAATGAAATTTATAATAAAACAATGATTAGGTATCACTTTTGTAAATAAGACAACTCTGTCAGTATTCATGCCTGGCTACATGTTTGAGAGATAGGTTAGTAGATTGATAGAAATACAAAACATGTTCAGATATTAACTGCATAATTAATTAATTTCACTGGACATGATTTTCACCACAATCCATTATAGCCAAAGCATGTGTTCATCTCCTGGGATCCCAGGAAATCAGGCTTCTTAATTGACACATTAAAGTGACTGGTAAATAGCTAGTCTTTGTAGGGATGTTATAGTGGACAAGTCTGTTGAAATAATGAAGAGAACAGGATTGCCAGTGACGCATTAGAGAAGAAAGCAAACAGACCAGTAGAGAAAAAGAAATACATGATGATGAAGATGAAGAACAATGAAAGAAAAGTGCAATTGGAAATAAAAGATGAAGTACTGTGTATTTCATACCCAGATACCCAGATAGAAGCCCTGGATGTAAGTAATCAAGCCTTAGGCAACTTGAAAGAAAGCAAGCTGATGTTGGAAATAGAAGTTTTACCTGGAAGCTCAGAGACTTTGGTACACCTCTTCATACTGACTGTACCAGTCAGGATTTTCCAGAGAAACAAAATGAATAAGATAGACAGATGATAGACAGACAGGTAGAGAGATAGATAGATAGATAGATAGAGAGATAGATAGATGACAAAGGTATATAGATGACACTTAGGTTGGTAGACAGAGAGATACCTATATAGGTCTAGAGGTCTCTCTATCAACCTAGCCATCTATCTATATATTGAGATTTACTTTTGAGAAATTGGTTTCTATGACTGTGGTTCTGGCAAGTCTGAATCTAGTAGGCTGGCTGAAAACTCAGGATTTCTATGTTACAGACTTGAGGCTGAATTTCTTTTACTCTGGGAAATCTGTTTGCTTTTATGGTCGTCAAGGGATTAGATGAGGTTCACACATAATATCTCCTTGAAGTCATCTGATGGTTGATGTTAATCACATCTACAGAATACCTTCATAACAACACCTTCACTAGTGTTTGACCAAACATCTGGGCACTGCAGCCTGGCCCAGTTGACACATAAAATTTAATCGTCACAATGACCCAACTCTTCTCTCCGTAAGCTACAGGCACGTCTCTTGTATCAAAAAGAACAGATTTCTCTGCGTTAAGCCTTGTCAGTCACCAGAGACTAGAGAAGTCTCTGTTATCTTCAGTTAGTGCTCACACTGGTTCATCACTGGAAACTTCAGAGCTGCATCTGATGATTAGAAGGTTGTGTTTACAATGGAATATGTAAATGAGAGGGGACTGCAATGACAAAAGACAACACTAAGACCCCACTTCCCTCTGCACTCGTGGACTTTATGGTTACAACAGAATTGGTTTGCCCTAAGTCTCTAATTATTAGAGAAATGCAAATCAAAACTACAGTGACGTATCACCTCAGAATGGTCAGAAAGGCTGTCTACAAATAACAAATGCTGGAGAGGGTGTGGAGAAAAGGGAGCCCTCCTGCGCTGTTGGTGGGAACGTAAATTGGGGCAGCAACTATGGAGAACAGAATAGAGGTGCCTCAAAAAACTAAAAATAGAACTACCATGTGATCCAGCAATCCCGCTCCTGAACATATATCCTGAGAAAACCATAATTCGAAAACATACACGCACCCCACTGTTCATAGCAGCACTATTTACAACAGCCAAGAAATGGAAACAACCTAAGTGACCATCGACAGAGGAATGGATAAAGATGTGGGCACCTTCAAGATGGTGGAGGAGTGAGACGTGGCGATCACCTTCCTCCCCACAAATACATCAAAACTACATCTACAACTGGAACAACTCCTACACAACACCTACTGAACACTGGCAGAAGACCTCAGACTTCTCAAAAGGCAAAAAACTCCCTACATACCTGGGTAGGGCAAAAGAAAAAAAGAGAAAACAAAGACAAAAGAATAGGGACGGGACCTGCACCTCTGGGAGGGAGCTGTGAAGGAGGAAAGGTTTCCACACACTAGGAAGCCCCTTCATTGGTGGACACAGAGGGTGGCAGGGGGGAAGCTTTGGAGCCACGGAGGAGAGCGCATCAACAGGGGTGCAGAGGGCAAAGTGGAGAGATTCCCAAACAGAGGATCGGTGCTGACTGGCACTCACCAGCCCAAGAGGCTTGTCTGCTCACTTGGTGGGGTGGGCGGGGCTGGGAGCTGAGGCTCGGGCTTTGGAGTTCAGATCCCAGGGAGAGGACGGGGGTTGGCGGCGTGAACACAGCCTGAAGGGGGCTAGTGCACCACAGCTAGCCAGGAAGGACTCCGGGAAAAAGTCTGGAACTGCTTAAGAGGCAAGAGACCATTGTTTTGGGTGTGCGAGGAGAGGGGATTAGGAGCACCGCCTAAACGAGTCCCAGAGACGGGCACAAGCCGTGGCTATCAGCATGGACACCAGAGATGGGCATGAGATGCTAAGGCTGCTGCTGCTGCCACCAAGAAGCCTGTGTGCGAGCACAGGACACTCTCCACACCTTGCCTCCAGGGAGCCTGTGCAGCCCGCCACGGCCAGGGTCCTGTGATCCAGGGACAACTCCCCTGGGAGAACACACGGTGCAACTCAGGCTGTTGCAATGTCACAGTGGCTTCTGCCGCCGCAGGCCCGCCCCGCACGCCGTGCCCCTCCCTCCCCCCAGCCTGAGTGAGCCGGAGCCCCCGAATCAGCGTCTCCTTTAACCCCGTTCTGTCTGAGTGAAGAACACACGCCCTCCGGCTACCTACATGCAGAGGCGGGGCCAAATCCAAAGCTGAGCCCCTGGGAGCTGTGAGAACAAAGAAGAGAAAGGGAAATCTCTCCCAGCAGCCTCAGAAGCAGCAGATTAAAGCTCCACAGTCAACTTGATGTACCCTGCATCTGTGGAATACCTGAATAGACAACGAGTCATCCCAAATTGAGGTGGTGGACTGTGGGAGCAACAGTAGACTTGGGGTCTCCTTTCTGCCTCTAATTTGTTTCTGGTTTTATGTTTATCTTAGTTTAGTATTTAGAGCTTATTATCATTGGTGGATCTGTTTATTAATTTGGTTGCTTTTTTCCTTTTTAAATTTTACATGTATATATTTTTTCCCTTTTTCGCTTTTTGTGAGTGTGTATGTGTATGCTTCTTTGTGTGGTTTTGTCTGTATAGCTTTGCTTTTGCTATTTGTCTTAGAGTTCAGTCTCTCCATTTTCTGTGTTTTGTTTTGTTTTGTTTTTAGTATAGTTTTTAGTGCTTGTTATAAGTGGAGGATTTGTGTTTTGGTTTGCTTGCTCCCTTCTCTCTCTCTCTTTTTTTTTAGTTATTTTTTTATTTTTAATAATTTTTTTCTATTTTAATAACTTTATTTTATTTATTTTCCTTTTCTTCCTCTCTTTCTTTCTTTTTCTGCCTTTTCTTCTGAGCCATGTGGCTAACAGGATCTTGGTGCTCTGACTGGGTGTCAGGCCTGAGCCTCTGAGGTGGGAGAGCCAAGTTCAGGACACTGGTCCACCAGAGATCTCCCAGCCCCACGTGATATCAAATGGTGAAAGCTCTCCAAGAGATCTCCAGCTCAACGCTAAAACCCAGCTCCACTCAACAACCAGCAAGCTACAGTGCTGAACACCCCATGCCAAACAACTAGCAAGACAGGAACACAAACCCACCCATTAGCAGAGAGGCTGCCTAAAATTATAACAATTTCACAACACCCCAAAACACACCACTGGACGTGGTCCTGCCCACCAGAAAGACAAGATCCAGCCTCATCCACCAGAACACAGGCACCAGTCCCCACCACCAGGAAGCCTGCACAACCCACTGAACCAACCTTACCCACGGGGGGCAGACATCAAAAATAACGGGAACTAGGGCTTCCCTGGTGGCGCAGTGGTTGAGAGTCCGCCTGCCGATGCAGGGGACACGGGTTCGTGCCCCGGTCCTGGAAGATCCCACATGCCGCGGAGCGGCTGGGCCCGTGAGCCATGGCCGCTGGGCCTGCACGTCCGGAGCCTGAGCTCTGCAACAGGAGAGGCCACAACAGTGAGAGGCCTGTGTACAAAAACAAACGAACAAACAAAAAAATAAAATAAAATAAAAAAATAACAGGAACTACAAACCTGCAGCCTGCAAAACAGAGACCCCAAACACAGTAAGTTAAGCAAAATGAGAAGACAGAGAAATACACAGCAGATAAAGGAGTAAGTTAAAAACCCAACAGACCAAACAAACGAACAGGAAATAGGCGGTCTACCTGAAAAACAATTCAGAGTAATGATAATGAAGATGATCCAAAATCTTGGAAATAGAATGGAGAAAATACAAGAAACGCTTAACAAGTACCTAGAAAAACTACAGAGCAAACAGTGATGAACAACACAGTAAATGAAATTGAAAATTCTCTAGAAGGAATCAACAGCAGAGTAACTGAGGCAGAAGAATGGATAAGTGACCTGGAAAATAAAATATTGGAAATAACTACTGCAGAGCAGAATAAAGAAAAAAGAAGAAAAAGAATTGAGGACAATCACAGAGAACTCTGGGACAACATTAAACGTACCAATATTTGAATTACAGGGGTCCTAGAAAAAGAAGAGAAAAAAAGAGGACTGAGAAAATATTTGAAGAGATTATAGTTGAAAACTTCCTTAATATGGGTAAGGAAACAGTCAATCAAGTCCAGGAAGTCCAGAGAGTCCCATACAGGATAAATCCAAGGAGAAACACGCCAAGACACATAATAATCAAAGTATCAAAAATTAAATACAAAGAAAAAATATTAAAAGCAACAAGGGAAAAGCAACAATTAACACACAAGGGAATCCCTATAAGGTTAATAGCAGAACTTTCAGCAGAAACTCTGCAAGCCAGAAGGGAGTGGCAGGACATATTTAAAGTGATGAAAGGGAAAAACCTACAAACCAGGTTACTCTACCCAGCCAGTATCTCATTCAGATTCAACAGACAAATTAAAATCTTTACAGATAAGCAAAAGCTAAGAGAATTCAGCACCACCAAACCAGCTCTACAACAAAGGCTAAAGGAACTTCTGTAGGCAGGAAAAACAAGAGAAGGAAAACACTTACAATAACAAACCCCAAACAATTAAGAAAATGGTTAATAGGAACATACATATTGATAACTACCTTAAGTATAAATGGATTAAATGCTCCAACCAAAAGACAGAGACTGGCTGAACAGATACAAAAACAAGACCCATATACATGCTGTCTACAAGAGACCCACTTCAGACCTAGGGACACATAAAGACTGAAAGTGAAGGGATGGAAACAGACATTCCATGCAAATGGAAATCAAAAGAAAGCTGGAGTAGCAATTCTCATATCAGACAAAATAGGCTTTAAAATAAAGACTATTACAAGAGACAAAGAAGGACACTACATAATGATCAAGGGATCAATTCAAGAAGATATAACAATTGTAAATGTTTATGCACCCAACATAAGAGCACCTCAATACATAAGGCAAATGCTAACAGCCATAAAAGGGGAAATCGACAGTAACACAATCATAGTAGGGGACTTTAACACCCCACTTTCACCAATGGACAGATCACCCAAAATGAAAATAAATAAGGAAACACAAGCTTTAAATGATACATTAAACAAGATGGACTTAATTGATATTTATAGGACATTCCATACAAAAGCAACAGAATACACTTTCATCTCAAGTGCTCATGGAACATTCTCCAGGACAGATGAAATCTTGGGTCACAATTCAAGCCAAGGTAAATTTAAGAAGACTGAAATAATATCAAGTATCTTTTCTGACCCCAACACTATGAGACTAGATATCAATTACAGGGAAAAAATTGGTAAGAAATACAAACACATGGAGGCTAAACAGTACACTACTAAATAACCAAGAGATCACTGAAGAGATCAAAGAGGAAATCAAAAAACACCTAGAAACAAATGACAATGAAAACATGACTACCCAAAACCTATGGGATGCAGCAAAAGCAGTTCTCAGAGGGAAGTTTATAGCAATACAATCCTACCTCAAGGAACAAGAAACATCTCAAACAACCTAACCTTACCCCTAAAGCAGTTAGAGAAAGAAGAACAACCCCCCCCCCAAAGTTAGCAGAAGGAAAGAAATCATAAAGATCAGATCAGATATAAATGAAAAATAAATGAAGGAAACAATACCAAAGATCAATAAACTAAAAGCTGGTTCTTTGAGAAGATAAACAAAATTGGTAAGCCATTAGCCAGACTCATCAAGACAAAACGGGAGAAGACTCAAATCAACAGAATTAGAAATGAAAAAGGAGAAGTAACAACTGACACTGCAGAAATACAAAGCATCATGAGAGATTACTACAAGCAACTCTATGCCAATAAAATGGACAACCTGCAAGAAACGGACAAATTCTGAGAAACGCACAACCCTCCGAGACTGAACAAGGAAGAAATTGAAAATATAAACAGACCAATCACAAGCACTGAAATTGAAACTGTGATTAAACATCTTCCAGCAAACAAAAGCCCAGGACCAAATGGCTTCATAGGCAAATTCTATCAAACATTCAGAGAAGAGCTAACACCTATCCTTCTCAAACTCTTCTGAAATATAGCAGAGGGGGGAACACTCCCAAACTCATTCTAGGAGGCCACCATCACCCTGATACCAAAACCAAAGATGCCAGAAAAAAAAGAAAACTGCAGGCCAATATTACTGATGAACAAAGATGCAGAAGTCCTCATCAAAATACTAGCAAACAGAATCCAACAGCACATTAAAAGGATCATACACCATGATCAAGTGGGGTTTATCCCAGGAATGCAAGGATTCTTCAATATACGCAAATCAGTCAACGTGATACACCATATTAACAAAATGAAGGAGAAAAAACATTCAATCATCTCACCAGATGCAGAAAAGGCTTTTGACAAAATTCAACACCCATTAATGGTAAAAACCCTCCAGAAAGTAGGCACAGAGGGAACTAACTTCAACATAATAAAGGCCACATATGACAAACCCACAGCCAACATCATTCTCAATGGTGAAAAACGTAAACCATTTTGACTAAGATCAGGAAAAAGACAAGGTTGCCCACTCTCACCACTATTGTTCAACATAGTTTTGGAAGTTTTAGCCCCAGCAATCAGAGAATAAAAAGAAATAAAAAGAATCCGAATTGGAAAAGAAGTAGTAAAACTGCCACTGTTTTCAGATGACATGATACTGTACATAGAGAATCCTAAAATGCTACCAGAAAACTACTAGAGCTAATCAACGAATCCGGTAAAGTAGCAGGATACAAAATTAATGCACAGAAATCTCTTGCATTCCTATAAACTAATGATGAAAAATCTGAAAGAAAAATTAAGGAAACATTCCCATTTACCACTGCAACCAAATTAATAAGATACCTAAGAATAAACCTACCTAAGGAAAAAGAAGACCTGTATGCAGAAATCTATAAGGCACTGATGAAAAAAAATTAAAGATAATACAAACAGATGGAGAGATATACCATGTTCTTGAATTGGAAGAATCAACGTTGTGAAAATGACTATACTACCCAAAGCAATCTACAGATTCAATGCAATCCCTATCAAACTACCAATGGCATTTTTCAAAGAACTAGAACAAAAAATTCACAATTTTTATGGAAACACAAGAACATCCCGAATAGTCAAAGCAATCTGGAGAAAGAAAAATGGAGCTGGAGGAATCAGGCTCCCAGCCTTCAGACTATACTGCAAAGCTACAGTAATCAAGACACTATGGTACTGGCACAAAAACAGAAATATAGATCAATGGAACAGGATAGAAAGCCCAGAGATAAACCCATGCACGTATGGTCACCTTATCTTTGATAAAGGAGGCAAAAGTATTCCATGAAGGAAAGACAGCCTCTTCAATAAGTGGCGCTGGGAAAAGTGGACAGCTACATGTAAAAGAATGAAATAAGAACACTCCCTTACACCATACACAAAAATAAACTCAAAATGGATTAAAGTCCTAAATGTAAGGCCGGACACTATAAAACTCTTAGAGGAAAACATAGGCAGAACACTCTATGACATAAATAACAGCAAGATCCTTTTTGACCCACCTCCTAGAGAAATGGAAATAAAAACAAAGGTAAACAAATGGGACCTAATGAAACTTCAAAGCTTTTGCACAGCAAAGGAAACCATAAACAAGACCAAAAGACAACCCTCAGAATGGGAGAAAATATTTGCAAATGAAGCAACTGACAAAGGATTAATCTCCAAAATTTACAAGCAGCTCATGCAGCTCAATATCAAAAAAGCAAACAACCCAATCCAAAAATGGGCAGAAGACCTAAATAGACATTTCTCCAAAGAAGATATACAGACTGCCAACAAACACACGAAAGGATGCTCAACATCACTAATCCTTAGAGAAACGGAAATTAAAACTACAATGAGGTATCACCTCACACCAGTCAGAATGGCCATCATCAAAAAATCTACCAATGGTAAATTCTGGAGAGGGTGTGGAGAAAAGGCAACCCTCTTGCACTGTTGGTGGGAATGTAAATTGATACAGCCACTATGGAGAACAGTATGGAGGTTCCTTAAAAAACTAAAAATAGAACTACCATACGACCCAGCAATCCCACTGCTGGGCAGATACCCTGAGAAAACCATAATTCAAGAATAGTCATGTACCACAATGTTCATTGCAGCTCTATTTACAATAGCCAGGACATGGAAGCAACCTAAGTGTGCATCGGCAGATGAATGGATAAAGAAGCTGTGGCACGGATATACAATGGAATAGTACTCAGCCATAAAAAAAATGAAATTGAGTTATTTGTAGCGAGGTGGGTGGACCTAGAGACTCTCATACAGAGTGAAGTAAGTCAGAAAGAGAAAAACAAATACCGTATGCTAACATGTATACATGAAATCTAAGAAAAAAAAAGGTTCTGAAGAACCTAGGGGCAGGACAGGAATAAAGACGCAGACGTAGAGAATGGACTTGAGGACACGGGGAGGGGGAAGGGTAAACTGGGACGAAGTGAGAGAGTGGCATGGACATATATACACTACCAAATGTGAAACAGATAGCTGGTGGGAAGCAGCCGCATAGCATAGCACAGGGAGATCAGCTCAGTGCTTTGTGACCACCTAGACGGGTGGGATAGGGAGGGTGGGAGGGAGACGCAAGAGGGAGGAGGTATGGGAACATATGTAGATGTATAGCTGATTCACTTTGTTATACAGCAGAAACTACCACACCATTGTAAAGCAATTATACTCCAATAAAGAGGTTAAAAAAAAGATGTGGCATATACACACAATGGGATACTATTGAGCCATAAAAGAAGAATGAAATCATGCCATTTGCAGGAACATGGATGGACCTAGAGATGATCATACTCAGTGAAGTAAGTCAGACAGAGAAAGACAGATATCAGATGGTATCACTTATATGTGGAATCTAAAAAATGATACAAATGGACTAATTTACAAAAGAGAAACAGACTCATAGAGAGAACTTGCAGTTACCACAGGAGAAATGGGGGGCCAGGGATAAATTAGGAGTTTGGAATTATCAGATATACACTACTATATATAAAACAGAAAAACAACAAAGACCTACTGTGTAGCACAGGGAACTGTATTCAGTATCCTGTAATAACCTATAATGGAAAAGAATCTGTTAAAGATTATTATGTATATATATATATGTGAATAACTCTGCTGTACACCTGAAACTAACATACAATGTAAATCAACTACAGTTTAATTAAAAAAATTTTAAAAACAAGATTGAGGGACTTCCCCAGGGGTCCAGTGGTAAAGAATCCGCCTTGCAATACAGGGGATGTGGGTTCAATTCCTGGTTGAGGAACTAAGATCCCACGTGCCGTGGGGCAACTAAGCCCACACACTGCAACTACTGAAGCCGAGTGCAGCAACTAGAGAGAAGCCTGAGAGCCGCAACAAAAAAGATCCCGCATGCCTCAATGAAGATCCCACATGCCGCAACTAAGACCCAACGCGGCCAAAAAAAGAAAAAAACAACAACAAAAACCTTTAAAGCAAAAAACAAGATCGGTTTGTACGATCAAACACCTCTGCATGCTTTTACCTAGGTCCCGACGTTCTCGTGTGTGAATCTCAGATAGGGGTGGTGGCATAGCTTGGTGGCTTCTGTAATCACACTGCTTGGGGTCTGATATTAGCCTTGCCACCTGGAGAAAATCAGCTATTCTCTCTAGACCTCAGTTTCCTCATCTTGTTGGACCTGCACCCGCCTGGATTGCCATGGTGATGAGATGACATTGTGTAAATTAGACAGGACAAGGTGTATACAGTCAACTCTGTTAGTGATCCCTAACCCAGATCATGGGGCCTGAGGTGTCTCTACATTTGCAGGGGGCGGGCTGTCTACTGAAGATGGGGTGGGGTATCTCTGATTCTCCAGAAAACGTGCTCTATTCCAACAGCTAGCTGGCTTGTAGCAACAGGGAAGGCTGATGGCAAGTCTTCCCTAGAAAAAAACATTCGCTCTTGTGATCACAGGATGGGATCCAGCTCTTTCTTTCTGCTTCACAGCCAGCTTTACTAACAGACTTGTCTATGATGTTCTCTCTCTTGTCTATGACTTCCTAACCTGCTGCAGCCTAGCTTCTGCCCCGAGTATGCTTCTGAAATGAATCGCAAATCCTATATACATTTCAGTAATTTTTCCTGCCTTCTAACAAGCTCAAGTCTATTTCCTGAAACTTCTTGTGTCAAAACAGTCCCTTTGCAGCGTCCCAGACAAGTGTCAATGTAGTACTAGAGGTGACATGATGCTTGAGTTTTATGCATTGGCTAAATAAACGTGTGGACCTTATTAATATTTTATATGTCCTTTAAAAAACTGCCTTTGCAAATGGTTTGGGAGACCAGACTGATAATTTATCATCCTCCACACTGTCGCCTTTCAGGGCACTTTGCAGCTGAGGATGATGTAGTGAGGCTCCCTGGATTTTTATCTATATTCATCTCCACATCCCCACACCACCTAGGCTTCTAATCTTCCAAACAGCACAAAGTCCTACAGTCAGTTGCTGACTTCAAATAAATACCACCCGCGACCCTGTCTCTATGGGTTTCTCCTCACTCAGTTGGGAGTATTTGATTTGAATAGGATAAAATTAGGTAAATGGAAATTTTGCACAAATTCAGCTACGCGGTTTATTTTGGGGGTGGAACTGGTGGCAGAGGGACACAGTACGGCAAGGAGTCTTTCCTTTACACCGTTCTCCCTTTCATACCGTTGAATTTTGTACCATGTGCATGCATTACTTACTGAGATAACTAAGTAGGTTAAAGTAAATGAGCAATGAAATAAGTAAATTTAACTGCAGGGTGCCAAAACCTATCAAGGTTTTATTTAAAAAATTGTATAGTGAAGATGAAATGCTTTCTGTAGATCTTCCTTTATATCGTCCTTCTGGCAGATTTCATCTCCCAGGAGATGGAAACTGCGTGATGCAAAGGAGCCATGTGAGGGTTTAAGGCACGAGCCTCAGAAAATCAAGACGGAAGTGCACGTCAGGAAGGGAACAGTTCAGAAAGAAATGTTGCCAGTCATGAGGAGGTCCCCTGCATCACGCCTCCCAGTTGCCACTCCTCCCATAAAGGCAGGGGGTCTGTTTCCACACATTTGAATTGGGGTTAAAATTGTGTTGTGCTTTGACCACAAGAATGTGGTGGACAGGGATGCTTTGTGAAGTCTGGAGAGCACACCTCAAGCAACCTGGAGTTTCCACTCTCGTTCCCTGGGAAAGGAACTCAAAGACCATCTTAGGTTGAGGAAGCCAAGTGCACTGTCTGAGAGAGCGAGAGACCATAGAAAATAAACGCCGGGGCACCCCGGCCAACAGACAGCAGCGATGCCGTGCAGACGGTTGAAGCTGTATCTTCCTAGAGCACCTCCGTCTCACACCCCGTGGCCTTCTATCAGCATAAAACAGGAATTTTCTTCTTAATGTTTTGCCCTGGCATTTGTATCTTTGGATGACATGAAGTACACCTACATTTTTTAAAACTATATGAAATGCACCTACAAAATTAATGAGTTATATATTATTTATCAGTATATATATATCACATTTGTTCCCACTTCAGGAATCTATACTTCATTCCACTGACTCAATATGTTCTTTGGATTTCTAGCTTGTCAGCCATCTTCCTTAATGAGTGACGCCCTTGGGAATAAGTCCCTGGTGAACGCAAAGAACTGCGCCAGCATACTGATGGCTCTCAACCCTGCCTCAAGTGCTTCCTGCCTTTCTACCCTGCATGAAGACCTTCACAGTAGGCTCTCTTTAACCCTGGCCTTGATCCAGAGGCTCTGAATGGGGCTGATGACAGTGGCTCCCTGGGCAACGATGCAGCGTCTCAGTCCTTGGGAAAGAACAAGCTGTGCAGCACCAAAGGGCGGGGTTTCTCAAGTCCAGAAAAGAGCAGATGCTTCAGAATGCTCTCCTCTGGGCTTCCGGTGAACGTGCAGCTGCTGCCGTGCCTCCCTGCCCCACCCTCATGGCTTCTTACGTTGGGCGGATCACGGAAAACCAGGGTTGGGACTCAATGGTTTCACTGAGTCAAAGAAAACCCAGGGAGCCTCCATGTGCCTCTCTGACTTGACTTTGGGTCTAAAGCCTCTCCTTTCCCTCTTCTTTGTATCAGATATAGAGGAGACTGCCACGTGTAATGGACAGATCATCGAACATGGACATCCTCTGCCTCTGTGTGTGTGTGTGTGTGTGTGTGAGATCCCAAACACCAACCTAGGGTCCACGGAAAACTCTACTGTTAATATTTAAAGATAATGCCTTTGGCTGTGAAAGAGGCATTTAAGAGAACATGTCAAGTAGCATTAACATCACTGGAATAAGTATTTGGCCTTACAAGTTGACTACTTCGAAAGGAAATATTCATTTGGATAGAGGAGTTTTGGTATCCTTTTTTCAAGACAATTAAAACATCACCACCGGGCTTCCCTGGTGGCGCAGTGGTTGGGAGTCCGCCTGCCGATGCAGGGGACACGGGTTCGTATCCCGATCCGGGAAGATCCCACATGCCGCGGAGCGGCTGGGCCCGTGAGCCATGGCCACTGAGCCTGCGCGTCCGGAGCCTGTGCTCCGCAACGGGAGAGGCCACAACAGTGAGAGGCCCATATACCGCAAAAAAAAAAAAAACAAAAAAAAAACAAAAAAAAACATCACCACCATACGTAGTCACTATGCAAAACAGTATGGAGTTTCCTAGAAAAACTAAAAAATTGAGTTGCCATATGATTCAGCAATCCCACTCCTGGGCATATATCCAGAAAAAACTATAATTCGAAAAGATACGTGCACCCCAGTGTTCATAGCAGCTCTATTTACAAGAGTCAAGACATGGAAACAACCTAAATATACATGGACAGATGAATAAAGAAGATGTGGTACATATATACAATAGAATACTACTCAGCCATAAAAAAGAACAAAATAATGCCATTTGCAGCAACATGGATGAACCTGTAGATTATCATAGTAAGCAGTGATTCAGAAAGAGAAAGACAAATACCATACGATATCACTTACATGTGGAACCTAAAATATGACACAAATGAACATATTTATAAAACAGAAACAGACTCACAGACACAGAGAACAGACTTGTGGTTGCCAAGGGGGATGGGGGGAGGGAGGGAAGGGTTGAGAGTTTGGAGTTAGCAGAGGCAAACTATTATATATAGGATGGATACACAACAAGGTCCTACTGCATAGCACAGGGATATATATTCAATATCCTGTGATAAGCCATAATGTAAAAGAATATGAAAAAGAATATATATAAAAGTCAATCACTTTGCTGTACAGCTGAAATTAACACAACATTGTAAATCAACTATACGTCAATAACATTAAAAAAAATCACCACAGGCTTCCCTGCTGGCACAGTGGTTGAGAGTCCACCGGCAGATGCAGGGGACACAGGTTCGTGCCCCGGTCTGGGAAGATCCCACACGCTCCGGAGCGGCTGGGCCCATGAGCCATGGCCACTGAGCCTGCGCGTCCCGAGCCTGTGCTCCGCAACGGGAGACGCCATAACAGTGAGAGGCCCGCATACCGCAAAAAAAAAAGAAAAAAATCACCACCATAAATCAACCATAAACAAAAACCACAATAAAAAGCAAAAGCAGCCTACAGGTATGTCATCATAGTCACAGCTTTGCATTATTTACCCACGTAAGGTGTGTGTAGCGTGATTTTTAACGTCACCATCTAACATTTTGGTCTCCTGGCTTCGTTGCACTGTTCTTGCCGACGTACAATACTTTACAACTAACATCCATTCCAGAAGGCATCCTATTCTCCCCATAGCCTAAATTATTACTAAACATGTCAAGGGAAGAAAACTAGCATCGACCCTTTCAGCAGCCTGACTATTCCTTACGCCAAGACGAATATGTGTTATTGACCCCCAAGTCAGTTTCCCACAGGGCAAACTGTTTTGGAAGAAGCTAATCTGCTCCTATCTGGAGGGAAGCAGATGGGGCAGGGACCAAAACGATCATCTGGGAGCTACGGGGCAGGGTTTGTAGTCCTAACACTGTCACCGAAGCCACCGTCAAACCTCTCCTAGCTCAGTCTCCTCGACCATACAAGCAAAGGAAGGGCTGGGATTGGGACTCAAGGTCCCTTCCATTTCAGGAGGCAGTGCCCACGTGCTCCTGTGAAGGTGTGAGAAGTGGGGGGCGGGGGGGGGGCCCTGTAACTAGAAATCTAGACTGGCGTCTTCCACCGGGGTTTGCGTGGCTCCAGACGGTATCCTTGTCATCGTTGTGATGGCTTCCCTGGATGAGCTGCTAGGAGGAGGGGGTCCCATGAGAGCAGGAGGCCAGGCTTTCATTCTCTCCCCAAGTTCATGCTTCAACCCTCTCTGGGTCATTTTTGAAGAAGATAAAGAGAAGCTGAGCATGGAGAAACTCCCTACTCAATTCAGATATATGAGAGCTAATCAAAAGGACAGACAGAATTCCCTGGGTGTCTCCCTTGAGCTCTGCGATGATCAAATCCTACTATGGCAAGCACTGGCCTTCCCCTGGCAACTGACAAAAGACAACCCAACCCAGGCTTTCAAAGGTAACGCAGTTGAGCAGGGGCCCTTGCTCCTTCTTCTTTGCATTTTTAAAATTTTGCTTTGCACATGTTTTGTTTTTTTTTTATTTTTGGCCATGTCGCACAGCATGTGGGATCTTAGTTCCTCCACCAGGGATCAAACCCATGCCCACTGCAGTGGAAGCACGGAGTCTTACCCACTGGACAGCCAGGGAAGTCCCCGTTGCCCCTTCTACCGTGTGGTTCCCGATTGTTTCCCCCCAGAGGCTGCACTGAGGAGTGGCTTTGAAGGGTTCTAGAGACCCGCAAACCTCCATCAAGTCCCACAGTGTCATCCCAACAAATACACAATCTCAGCCACCCAAAACCGGGTGCCCGCTATACAAACACAGCTTCTAAACAGCCTCCGTGTCCTGAAATTCTACCCTTTGGATGCACCTAAGCTCCTTCTACATAGAAATCCTGGAGTCTCTGGTACCTAAATCTGACGACCCAGGGTTCTCCCCCTTTAAAAAAATGACACAGCAAAAAATCCATTTCCTGAGCTTCTTGTCACACCTGACGCACAGTGGAGTGGGGATCCGTAATCGACACTTTTAACTGGAAAACCAGGGAATTCCTTGAAGAGTAATACTTGACAACTACTGCTGCATATCGTCGTGGGTTCTACCAGATTGATGTGAGGTGGCTGAGAAGGAAGTTTGAGGGTGGAAAGACGAAGAGCCTACAATGAATATGTGATCCGTTTTTCTCCATGACATAGTACTGCCACAGCCAGAAAGATGGAGGCTGTTGTAGCATCTCTTGACTCAACCCATGGTCCATGGTCCAGAAGCACCAACATCACCCCATCATTAAGCTCGTTAGAAATTCAGAATTTCAGGCCCATCTCCAAAACCACTGAGTCCTAACCTGCGTGTTGTCAACACCCCCGGTTGATTTCTGTGTACTCTGAAGTTTGAAAAGTGCTGGAGAAATAGAGGAACAGGGCCTAACTATCATGACTCACCAGGAGTCCCGCTTTCTCAGATCCAGGGCAGAAGGAAACCAGCACAGTGTTCACACAGCATCTACTGTATCCCATTGGTTTGCTGGGTACATTTTGCAAACCATGCCAGTAATTCCTTTTGTGGTTCACCAAGGTATCTTACGTTGAGCAATTTGCCCAGATTAAGGTGAGTAATTTGCTTAAATTAAGAGAGTTTATAAGGGATAGAGAAGGATTTTAACTGCAAATGAATCTTGCTCCAATTCCCCTGATTCTCCCACAATGAGCCAGGTGAAAGTAGGCTGCAGTCAAGGGGGGACAGTGTTTATACACGAGAGCCTGCAGTGGACTCACCAGCGTGACCCTTTGCACAGGAAAGAGTTAACCCAGCAGGCCTGGGCTGCACATGCCCGAGAAATGCCCATTTTGGTAACTGATTTTGTTTGGCTCCCATGAGTTAAGCTCTTGGAATGTTTCACCGATAAGGGTGCTTCCTACCCTTGGGATCTTGAACCATACACCATCCAGGCAACCTCGGAAGTCAGTCACGTGATGTACCGCGAATACCTGCTCTCCTTCTGGGCGTCTGGAGCTTTAGAAACCATGTTCAGACACACAGGTAACACGAGCCTATGCGAGTGACCCTTGATAAAAACACCGGGTTTCAAGACTCAAGTGAGCTTTCCTGGTAGACAGCACTGCTCATGTCATTACAAATCACGGCTGGAGGAACTAAGTGTGTCCTGGGCTGCTCCCCTGGCACGAGGTGGAGACTCGTGCCTGGTTTCCCCTGAACTTGGCCCCGTGCACCTTTGCCCTCTACTGATTTTGCTTTGTGTCTTTTCACTGTGACAAACCGTAACCATGAGTAGAACGAGTCCCAAGTCCTGTGAGATCTTCTAGTGCATCTGTGAACCTAGCATGGCCTTGGGGACCCCTGACCCATGCCTCCTCCCTCTAAGAAGCTGCTCTGTTACCTGGAAGCCTAGAGGAGAAGGTCTTGTCCACCTCATCATGCTGTACAGTTCTCTTCCATATGGTGGGTCTTCAGATGTAGCATCACATCACCCGTAGGCTGTTTCTTCTCCAAGGTCGAGCTTCTCAGACTCCTCAATATTGCCATAGGTAGCTCACTCCACCATACCATGGAAATGGAACCAATGTTTCTCCAATGTGTTCGACTGTGTCTAGGTCCTCATGATGGGCTCCAGCCCTACGGGTGTGTTGCAACCTGCACAGAGCGCAACCTGGTCGTCACCTGTTTCATTCTGGACAGTGGTTTCTAGGATGAAGCCCGAGATCCTGTCTTTGTAGTCACCTTATGCCTTCAACTTACTAAATAATAAGATACTTGATCTTTTTGTTCCTTATCCTGTGCTACAGATCCGCAATCTATTTTCTTTTAAATTTCTCTTTGGGCCACCTGAGGGAAGCCTGTGGCCTTCTCACCACCAACATTCATCTTGGAAGAACAGATTCATTATTCCTGTCTCTTGATATCTTTCGGATCCCAACAAGTTGGTGGCAGATGAGACTGGGAACGTTCCAAGAGAGCTCTTATCAGAAAACTAAGGGTAAACATGACATTCTCCGTAGAGAGCTAGAAATAAAAACTGTTTGCAGAGCATAACAGAGTTCCTGTTTCTGATCCTAACTCCAACTGACATTGAGCTAAAATGTACTTTGGTCGGTGATACTTGCAAGCACCTAGCCCGCAGGAGCCTGGGCTTTGCCTCTAAAGAAAGGCATAACCCTTCTTTCCTGAGGTGAACTTGACTTGGCACTGCTTCTGTTTGTTCAAGCTCCATCCCTTCCAGACTTGCTTCCTGGGACCACCCCTGTCTAGCATCACTGTGGGTCCCTGTGGTCAGAAGCATTTCTCATTGGACTGCAAAGTTTCCTCGCTTGGTTTCAGGCCATCTTGACTTGTTTTAAATATGACTTTCACCTTTTTCCTAGTGGACCTTATGACACAATAGTGATTCCAGCCAGTAGGAAGCTATTTAAATCTTGACTCAATTCACTAAGACACCTGTGATCCCTCTAAATCTCAGATCATGTGTAAACTCTTGATCATGCCCTGTGCCCTTGCATTTGACAAATTGCTAATAATATCAGGACTAAAGACCCTGAAATCCAAGACTTCCCCTACTAGTGTGTTGGTCCATTTGTAGACACCCGCTAGGCTGATCGTTTAGAAAGCTATTCGTTTGCTTAATTTAGCTCATCTCTCTTCATCTTGCCTCTGACAGTTTCCCACGACACAGATTTTCAGCTCTATCCTGAAGTATGGGGACCTAACGCAAGTAAAACTAAGCCAAAAATGACCCAGTGTTATTCCAATAAAAATGTGTCCACAATCACAAGCACTGAAATTGAAACTGTGATTAAACATCTTCCAACAAACAAAAGCCCAGGACCAGATGGCTTCATAGGCGAATTCTAACAAACCTTTAGAGAAGACCTAACACCTATCCTTCTCAAACTCTTCCAAAATGTAGCAGAGGGAGGAACACTCCCAAACTCATTCTATGAGCCCACCATCACCCTGATACCAAAACCAGAGAAGGATGTCACAAAGAAAGAAAACTACAGGCCAATATCACTGATTAATATAGATGTAAAAATCCTCAACAAAATACTAGCAAACAGAATCCAACAGCCCATTAAAAGGATCATACACCATGATCAAATTGGGTTTATTCCAGGAATGCAAGGATTCTTCAATATATGCAAATCAATCAACATGATACACCATATTAACAAATTGAAGGAGAAAAACCATATGATCATCTCAATAGATGCAGAGAAAGCTTTTGACAAAATTCAACACCCACTTATGATTAAAAACCCTGCAGAAAGTAGGCTTAGAGGGAACTTTCCTCAACATAATAAAGGTCATATATGACAAACCCACAGCCAACATCGTCCTCAATGGTGAAAAACTGAAAGCATTTCCACTAAGATCAGGAACAAGACAAGGTTGCCCACTCTCACCACTCTTTTTTTTTTTTTTTTTTTTTTTTTGCGGTATGCGGGCCTCTCACTGCTGTGGCCTCTCCTGTTGCGGAGCACAGGCTCCAGACGCGCAGGCTCAGTGCCATGGCTCATGGGCCCAGCCACTCCACGGCATGTGGGATCTTCCCAGACCGGGACGCGAACCCGCGTCCCCTGCATCGGCAGGCGGACTCTCAACCACTGCGCCACCAGGGAAGCCCTCACCACTCTTATTCAACATAGTTTTGGAAGTTCTAGCCACAGCAATCAGAGAAGCAAAGGAAATAAAAGGAATCCAAATTGGAAAAGAAGTAAAGCTGTCACTGTTGGCAGATGACACGATACTATACATAGAGAATCCTAAAGATGCTACCAGAAAACTACTAGAGCTAATCAATGAATTTGGTAAAGTAGCAGGATACAAAATTAATGCACAGAAATCTCTGGCATTCCTATACACCAATGATGAAATATCTGAAAGTGAAATCAAGAAAACACTCCCATTTACCACTGCAACAAAAAGAATAAAAAATCTAGGAATAAACCTACCTAAGGAGACAAAAGACCTGTATGCAGAAAATTATAAGACACTGATGAAAGAAATTAAAGATGATACAAATAGATGGAGAGATATACCATGTTCTTGGTAGGGAAGAATCAACATTGTGACAATAACTCTACTGCCCAAAGCAATCTACAGATTCAATGCAATCCCTATCAAACTACCACTGGCATTTTTCACAGAACTGGAACAAAAAATTTCACAATTTGTATGGAAACACAAAAGACCCCGAATAGCCAAAGCAATCTTGAGAACGAAAAACAGAGCTGGAGGAATCAGGCTCCCTGACTTCAGACTATACTACAAAGCTACAGTAATCAAGACAGTATGGTAATGGCACAAAAACAGAAAGATAGATCAATGGAACAGGATAGAAAGCCCAGAGATAAACTCACGCACATATGGTCACCTTATCTTTGATAAAGGAGGCAGGAATGTACAGTGGAGGAAGGACAGCCTCTTCAATAAGTGGTGCTGGGAAAACTGGACAGGTACATGTAAAAGTATGAGATTAGATCACTCCCTAACACCATACACAAAAATAAGCTCAAAATGGATTAAAGACCTAAATGTAACGCCAGAA
The DNA here is from genome assembly GCF_008692025.1 of Phocoena sinus. Lineage (NCBI taxonomy): Eukaryota > Metazoa > Chordata > Mammalia > Artiodactyla > Phocoenidae > Phocoena > Phocoena sinus. Next base: position 5,311,929 of record NC_045784.1, on the reverse strand, counting down.
ACTATCAAACTCTTAGAGGAAAACATAGGCAGGGCACTCTATGACATAAATCACAGCAAGATCCTTTTTGACCCACCTCCTAGAGAAATGGAAATAAAAACAAAAATAAACAAATGGGACCTAATGAAACTTCAAAGCTTTTGCACAGCAAAGGAAACCATAAACAAGACCAAAAGACAACCCTCAGAATGGGAGAAAATATTTGCAAATGAAGCAACTGACAAAGGATTAATCTCAAAAGTTTATAAGCAGCTCATGCAGCTTAATAACAAAAAAACAAATAACCCAATCCAAAAATGGGCAGAAGACCTAAACAGACATTTCTCCAAAGAAGATATACAGACTGCCAACAAACACATGAAAGGATGCTCAACATCACTAATCATTAGAGAAATGCAAATCAAAACTACAATGAGATATCATCTCACACCAGTCAGAATGGCCATCATCAAAACATCTAGAAACAATAAATGCTGGAGAGGGTGTGGAGAAAAGGGAACACTCTTGCACTGTTGGTGGGAATGTAAATTGATACAGCCACTGTGGAGAACAGTATGGAGGTTCCTTAAAAAAACTACAAATAGAACTACCATATAACCCAGCAATCCCACTACTGGGCATATACCCTGAGAAAACCATAATTCAAAAAGAGTCATGTACCACAATGTTCATTGAAGCTCTATTTACAATAGCCCGGAGATGGAAGCAACCTAAGTGTCCATCATCGGATGAATGGATAAAGAAGATGTGGCACATATATACAATGGAATATTACTCAGGCATAAAAAGAAACGAAATTGAGCTATTTGTAATGAGGTGGATAGACCTAGAGTCTGTCATACACAGTGAAGTTAGAAAGAGAGAGACAAATACCATATGCTGGGGCTTCCCTGGTGGCGCAGTGGTTGAGAGTCCGCCTGCCGATGCAGGGGACACGGGTTCGTGCCCCAGTCCAGGAAGATCCCACATGCCGCGGAGCGGCTAGGCCCGTGAGCCATGGCCACTGAGCTTGTGTGTCCAAAGCCTGTGCTCCGCAATGGGAGAAAAAAAAAAAAAAAAAAAAAAAAAAAAGTTGAAATACCATATGCTAACACATATATATGGAATTTAAGAAAAAAAAATGTCATGAAGAACCTAGGGGTAAGACAGGAATAAAGACACAGACCTACTAGAGAATGGACTTGAGGATGGGGGAGGGGGAAGGGTGAGCTGTGACAAAGCGAGAGAGAGGCATGGACATATAAACACTACCAAACGTAAGGTAGATAGCTAGTGGGAAGCAGCCACATAGCACAGGAAGATCAGCTCGGTGCTTTGTGACCGCCTGGAGGGGGGGGATAGGGAGGGTGGGAGGGAGGGAGACGCAAGAGGGAAGAGATATGGGAACATATGTATATGTATAACTGAGTCACTTTGTTATAAAGCAGAAACTAACACACGATTGTAAAGCAATTATACTCCAATAAAAAGGGGAAAAAAAGAACGCACAAAACTTAAAATTGAAAAAAAAAGTGTCCATCTCTTATTCCACATTTGTGAGCTGAGAAAAGATGGCAGAATTCGACTGGGATGAGAGAGAGAAGGGATGGTTTGGGGAGAAGGTTGGTGAAAGATAGGGTCCAGATATGCAACGGGGCAGAGTTAAGGAAATAGAAGTGTTCCTAAGGACCATTAATTGGATTCTTTTTAATATTCTTGGAGAGATACAAACAAAGAATGGAATTCCTTTTAGGCTGTTTTTGCATTTGGATTGTACTTCTTTAAATAAGGCACCACGGTGGCACATGCCAAGTCAGTCACATTCTCAATGGATTTGATATATGACTGCACACAGCCCCATAGAAATAGTCACTGGAACGTAAGCGTGGGATTTAATATTGGGACCCACAGGATCTTGGGTGGCTTGGCTGGTTGTTCCAGCTCTCTGGCCTCTCCATGCCCTGGACAATATTAAAATAATGAGTGTGCCGAAAAGATCTAAAATGATTTCTGCCACCGTTCTATGCCCTTATTGGATTGTTTGTTTCATCTGTGATGGATAACCCTGCACACATGTGTAAAATATACCACAAGGTTAGAGGAACGTACAAATTGTTTATCAGAATCCATTTGTTTAGATACCACAGAGAAGGATTAAAAAGTGGGCATCAAAACATCAATAGAGGGCTTCCCTGACGGCGTAGTGGTTGAGAATCTGCCTGCCAATGCAGGGGATATGGGTTCGAGCCCTGGTCTGGGAGGATCCCACATGCCACGGAGCAACTGCGCCTGTGAGCCACAACTGCTGAGCCTGCGCGTCTGGAGCCTGTGCTCCGCAACAGGGGAGGCCGCGACAGTGAGAGGCCCGCGCACCGCGATAAAGAGTGGCCCCCGCTTGCCACAACTGGAGAAAGCCCTCGCACAGAAAAGAAGACCCAACACAGCCAAAAATAAATAAATAAATTAAAAAAAAAAAAAAAAAAAAAAAACATCAATAGATTGGATGCAGTGTGGTGGGAATTACCTGTCTGCTAGTTCATACTAATACAGAGTATTTTTATACCTCTCCACCTGCTTGTTGCCCTGCAAATCTGCAATGCTGCTGCAGGATCTATGTGCAACACTACTGGACTCACATAAAGACAGCCAGGGGGCAAATCATGCTGCAGTGCTCTCTCCCAGGTATGGTTTTCATGGTGGAACTAAAAAGTGATTAACAAAGCTGTGTGTGCACATGTCCGGGATTTCTGCCATTATGTATGTGGCAACCAGGAGCATGTAAGAGGAACGAGGTATTTCATTACCCATGGTTCATGGAACACCAAAAGTGATCCCGAAAACGGTCAAGTGAGTTGGAAGAAACTGTTAGGTTACAGAAGTTGCTTTAGGTGAAAACTGGGAGAACGAAAGATGTTACCTGCAAAGGAATGACACAGCGTGGATCGGAGGTGTGTTAACTCGAGAAGGCAGCTGATTAAGGAAAACCTTACATCAGGTGGTGTCTTTTTTTTTTTCCCTAGGTGGAGCCTTCATAAAGGCCCTCTGCTGTAAAGGACTGATCCTGGCATGTTCCTCTTCTTTTACAAATTAAGGGAGAGCCTCAGAGACTATTACTCAGCCTTAAAAAGGAAATTCTAAACCACAATGGAAAAGAATATGAAAAAGAATACAACCGAGTCACTTTGCCATATAGCAGAAATTAAACACAATCTTGTAAATCAACTATGCTTCGATACCTTTTTTTTTTTTTTAAACAAAGGAAGGATATTCTGACATGTATTACCTTGGATGAAACTTGAGGACATTATGCTATGTGAAATAAGTCAGTCACCAGTAGACAAATACTGATATCACTGCTGTGAATTTGGATTCCTCACTTTTGTGTCAATTTTGTGACAGTTTTGTGTCACTTTTGTTCACTTTTGTGACAATCCACTCAGGAAACAGCAGATGATGTAAAGACTTTATGTTCATGGAATAAATTCTCTGGTGCGTATACTTAATAAACCAACTAATTCAGATTTTTAACAAACGTGTTGGAGGCTGAAATATCGGTTCACAGTGCTAAAGCTTCCTTCACGGTCTGTATTACCACCCTACCACGTTATGCTATATGTGGATATATGTTAAGTAAAATCAGGATGGACCTAGGGAATGAACTGAGTGGAGATTAAACAACTCCACAAGTACATACTACAAATGAGAGAACTCCTTTTTGTATTTTATAGTATTGAGAACTTCCACAAAAAAGAAACAAACATGAAACATTCTTGTTCAACCACATTGTCCTTGATTCATCCATTTTTTATGAATGTCATTTTGTCGAATTATTCAAACTGATGTTTCATACTGTTCTAAAAACTCCCCTGGAGAATACATTGAAAGACTGCCGATTATTATAAATGTGAATTCAGGTCTCCTGAAGCTCTGTTGAAACCTAGGTATTGCCCGGCCCCCCACCAGGTTTGTAATGAACACCAGGGAGACTCTAGATTAGTAAATTACAGTTAACAAGCTTTCACTGAAAACGAGCTCTGAAAGGATCCTTGGCACCTAACCGGAAAAGTATTTGCTTCCCTAACAGGAAATATTCCATTATCTCTCCTTTGCCGCCAGGGTATTCTTTGAAGACAGTTCCTAAGAAAATTACTTTACACCCTCTTCCTTCTCATTTCTGGTCCATCTCCATCTAGCCTCTCACAGTGGTATTACATATACTGAGGAGCATTACATAACTTCCAGTTTATGGATTTTACATTTCAGACACTTTCTAAAGAAAACATGCTGGGAAATAATTTTAACACCTTGTGTCCCCATTATTTGTAACATGCCATACACAAATTTTATTTTAGGCACTGCATCAAACTAGTTGTGATTTTGCAGCAGGGGGATATCACAGTCCTGTTAGTGGATACTAAAGTTGGGAACTAGATTGTCTCCTCCATTTCTGGAAAAGACATCCATTCACATTTTATGGATATTAAATGATATTAAATGAACAACCGTTTTATTAGCTTAGCTGCCGTAGACTGGTGGCTCATATTTTTAAGTGTACATTTGCTATATAGATTATTTTCTGTGACACTCTAATATTGGGAGACTGTGGAAGAGAGTATCTGTCTAAGAAGATCCACAGATGTACCTGTAGGAACAGCCTTCTCACAGACTGGGAGGCCCAGGTACTGGTAGTAGGATGGAAAATGCAGGCAAAGATGTCAGACAACTTCCGAGTTCAAAAATCCACGGTGATAAATGCAGAGTTTCTAAAGTACCTGGGTTTCAACAAACACCAGGCCAGTCTCCAATCTATAGTGTCTCTAAATGGGTATGACAGCAATTCAAAGGCAATAACTTAACCTTCACTCCAGCCTACACTGTGTCTTTATAGTATATGTAGGTGGACTTCATTGTCCTGTGAAAACCACAGTAAGACGACAGTTCACAAGAGCCAAGGACACGTTCCCTTTTTATTCCAATTAAAAAAAAAGTCAGGGGCTTCCCTGGTGGCGCAGCGGTTGAGAGTCCGCCTGCCGATGCAGGGGACGCGGGTTCGTGCCCCGGTCCGGGAAGATCCCATGTGCCGCGGAGCGGCTGAGCCCGTGAGCCATGGCCGCTGGGCCTGCGCGTCCGGAGCCTGTGCTCCGCAACGGGAGAGGCCACAACAGTGAGAGGCCCGCGTACCGCAAAAAAAAAAAAAAAAAAAAGGCAGCTCAGTGGGCAGCTGGAGTGGGTGATGGGCGGGATGGGGGGGAAAGGAAAGGAGCAGCGGAAATATTAAACAAGATGGTTGTGTTTGCCCCACTCTGGCTACCCCCATTAAATGGAATAATCCATTGCCATATAAAGCTAAGGCATACTTAGGATTGAATCAATCACCAGGTAAAAGAAAAAGGGAATGTTAGTTCACTTGTAAATTACTCCACTCCCGGGACTTCCCTGGTAGTCCAGTGGTTAAGACTCCACGATTCCACTGCAGAGGGCGCGGGTTCGATCCCTGGTCGGGGAACTAAAGATCCCACATGCCTTGCAGTGTAGCAAAAAAAAAAAAAAAAAAAAAAATATTCCATTCCCTATCTAATCCATGAGGAATTGGGAAACTGGTTAAATTTTATCAGGCTACCTTTTTATTGGAAATCCCTATTTTACTATATTTTTATTGCAGAAATAGTACATGACATGTAACTGGAAGTAGCCAAGTGAGGGCTGTTTGCTGTGCCGTTTCTCATGTATGTGCTTCTCCACCAACGGCAGTTAGCTGGCTGCCAGCTAACCTGTGGTCTTGAAGAATTCTTTACACACCCATGTTCTAAAAGCATCCCACATTCCCCAAAGTTGTCTGAATTCTCATATCGTCCGGGGCTTCAGATCTCTCTTGCTGTGCTGCTATAACAAGCTGGTGATCCTTGGTGCTCAGTTACTGATTGACCATCACCCCTCCCCCCAACAAAAGCACCTACTAAGGAAACCCAAGGCTCATCTTTCCAGATGTAGGAAACATGCAGCTTTGAACTGGGAAGAAATCTGGCTCCAGAAGCAAGAATGAAGGTCAGACACACAGTAGGTCTGAGTCAGGGTATCACATCTGAGTTCAGGATGCCCAGAATAGAAGCGGGCAGAGATGGAGTAACTGCTCAACTCAAATGCACACGGGGAAGGCCCACAGGCTCACGAGGTGGGTCCCCACCAGGGCAGTGAGCCCAAGGGGCGTGCTACTCACACCTCACATGCCAGGAATCACCCGGAGTCCTGAGGCAGCACGTCTGGGGCGAGGCCCAAGATTCTGAATTGCTAACGTGCTGCCTGGTTACTCTTATGCAGATGGTCTGCAAATCATACTTTCAGGAGCAGAAAGGACGAGGCACACACAGGAGGATCTAGCGCCCCAGCTCTCCGTTTTGGCTTCAGATGGCAATAATCCTCTAGGGAGTGTTATCACAAGCCGATACCAGGGACACATCCCTAGGCAAATTAATTCAGAAGAGCTGCAAGCAGAGGTGAGGCATCAGAATCCCCCCGCACCCCGCCCCAGCTTTCTGGAGGTATCACTGACAAATAAAAATTGTATCTATTTAAGGTGTAAATAAAATAAATAACAATATAATAAAATAAATAAAAATTTATAAAAATAATGTTTTGATATATGGATATATTGTGGGATGTTTACCAAACGAACATATCTATCACCTCACATATTCTCCTAGCAAATTTTAAGTATACAAGACAGTGATGGCGGACTTCCCTGGCGGTCCAGTGGTTAAAACTCTGTGATTCCACTGCAAGGGGCACGGGTTCAATCTCTGGTCAGGGAAGTTCTGCATGCTGCACGGGATGGCCAAAAAATAAAATAAAATAAAAAACAGTGATGGTAACTATAGTTACCATGCTGTCAATCAGATCTCCAGGACATATTCAGCCTGCAGGAAGCAGTATTCTTTGAAAGGTCGCTGAGTGACGGTAATATGCAATCTCATATTTAGCCCGGGCTACATCAGCCCTCTCAACCTTTAACATGCACACGTCATCACCTGAAGATCTCGTGCAACTGCAGCTTGTGATGCAATAGGCCTGGCATCTCCCTCAGGCTGAGGTGATGGACGCAGAGATGCTGCTGGACCACACTTAGGGCCACAAGTGTAGGAACCAGAAAGGTCTGTTCGTACCTCATCCTTAAGACCTCATTAATGCAGTCCTGAGCGTCCTACTAACATAAATGCACAGAAAAGAGTTCTCTGTATCATTTCAAAGATGAAGAAATAGGATTAAATGCAAAATTAAAGATCAGAAAAGATATGAGGAAATGCATTACTCATTGGCAAGTGCTATGGTTCAGGAAGCTGAACTGGAGCTGAACTAATAGGCCCTTCTCCTAACTGCCCATCATTGCCACGAAATCTCTCCCCCTTGTCTTCCAGAGAGGCCCAAGCACCATGAGAACATCTCTCTCCTCAGAGCACTCCTTTTCAAGAGGGAGAGAAAGAATTTTACTTTTTTCTAGCTGCGTGAGAGAATTTTTTCTTTGTCAGGCTTTAATAAATGTGTATGTTCTCAAAAGACCACCAAATATACCAGGGAATAGCTACATCTCCAGGAAAATCCAATTTCAGGATTGGATTTTCAGCAGTGTCAGCTGCTAAGACAAGGGAGAGAGAAAAAGCACGTCAAGCCTGTGGTCTGGTCAACATGCCCGTGGTTACCTTTGCTTTCTAAGAGCTTTGTACAAAACTAGATGCTGCGGGGTCCACACACATTTATACGGAACCCAAAGAGCCATTTTCTTCTTCTTCCTGTTGGTCCCTTTTCTCCCGTGTAAAGGAATTGTGTTCACATATACTCCCATTTCAAAATTCTCACAAGCAATACTATTGCTTCCCTGGATGCACCCAAAGCAGCTATTGACTGAGCACACTTAACTACTATTTCAAGCCAGTATTACGTTATTCTTTTATTTCATAACAAAACATGGGACAACCGCACAGACCTGGGGGCAAAGCGCCTGCTGTCACCTGCCTTTTATGACACGCACGCGTGGTGCACCTGCAGCTATGGCAACGTGGAGGCGTGCTCCTGTCCCAGCCGCACTGAGTGTGCAAAACTCACTGGAATGAGAGGAGAAGGTGATGCACACACAATTCTGCAAGAATTGTTGTTTCTGTGAGTGCTGGAAAGCGGGAATGTTGGTGAGGCGTGAGAAGGACAGATGGGGTTGGCCATTCTTTCACTTTAAAGTGATAAAAAGCCAGGAGAGAGATGGGAGGGAATATTGTCGTCATTTCATAAAACATTCAACATTCTACAGATATTTTAAGGTGGAAGCAGAGGGAGATCTAGCTGGAGCCTAATGCTCCGAAAACTGGGGGGGACTCAGGAAGAAAAAAGTGTGATAATACGGAGCCCTGGGGGGGTCCCCGTGCAGGGACCCGGAAGGCTGTCATTATCAGCTCCATTGAAGAGAAAGAAAAAGGTGGGATAAAGAAGAACGCTATGCTTGGGTACAGGACAGCATGGCTATTAAGATCATATTAAGATCACAGGCGATTAAGATCTGGAACCAGCAGAATGAGATTTCCAGCCTGGCGTGCTATGACTTCTGAGCTTGGTAAACCTTGGCAATGAACTTAATTTTCCAAGCACAGTTTTTTCATAGGGCTCTTGGGGTGGGGGGTGGGGGGTGGTATCTGAAACGATGTGCATTGATGTCCGTGTCAGAATTGCTCAATAAATTAAATTTTGAAAAAATAGATTAACGATACATTATTGGTAGACCATTACATCAACTCCTTACTCTGAAAATTAGTGATTAAAGGGCTACAGTTAAGAATCAGTTCTGCCTGTCCAGAGCAGTCCTACTTCACGGCACTGGGTCGCCCCAGGTAAGGAAGCAAAACTCTTCTTTGCAAACAAGTGTGAGCTAGTAAATGCATAAGGAATGGTAGAGGTAAAACAAATAGCTACTTTGTAAATTCCTAATTAAAAAAAAAAAAAAAATATATATATATATATATATATATCAAGCAAGGATCAATGGGTGGCAAAACCGTTATGTAAAAGTGTAACGGGCAAAATGAACACAGTAATATGGAAGTAACCCAAATTATTAAATAAATATCCATGAGTCCATGGAGATAAAAATGAAATATTTGATACATAGGTGAGAACAGACAAATCTCTCATGCAGAAGAACTCCAAATAATTAATGTTTTCTCCATTGTCAAGGTGGTGGAGAATAACTCCCTAAGTGTGACTTTCTTCCAAAGAGGACAGTTACAGATAAGAGTTTTTTGTTTGTTTGTTTCTTGTTTTTGGTACACGGGCCTCTCACTGTTGTGGCCTCTCCCGTTGCGGAGCACAGGCTCCGGACGTGCAGGCTCAGCGGCCATGGCTCACGGGCCCAGCCGCTCCGCGGCATGTGGGATCTTCCCGGACCGGGGCACGAACCCGTGTCCCCTGCATCGGCAAGGTGGACTCTCAACCACTGTGCCACCAGGGAAGCCCCGGATAGGAGTTTTTTAAAAAGTAACTTTACAGTGGAGACACCTGAACCACTAAGTCAAACAGGTGATCAGGGTCAACATGAACAGTGATAAAGTCATGTGTACCCCCTTGACGTGATGTGATAAAAATGGCACGTTACCCTTGTGGTCTGCCTTCCCCCAAACCCATAACCCCCGTCTAATCGTAAGAAAAACACCAGACAAATTCAAATTGACACACACTCTACAAAATGCAGGACACGCACGCCTCAAAGCGGCCAAGGTCATCAAAAACAAGCCTGAAAAACCGTCACAGCCCAGAGGAGCCTAAGAAGACATGACGACTGAAATGTAATGTGGTATCTGGACGGGATCCTGGAACAGAAAAAGGACATTAGGGGAAAACTAAGGAAATCTGAATAATGCATGGAGTCTCCTTACAGAAGTGTATTGACGTCGCTTCGCTAATTACGAGAAACGTATGCGTTAACAATGTGTGAAATGGGACACAGTGTATATGGGAACTGTCTGTACTATCGTTACAATTTTTCTGTAAATTTAAAAGTATTTTAAAATTACAAAGCTCATTGAAAAAGAGATTACTGGGAACTGGATGTTCAAATGGGGCCAAAATGCCACCCTACGGAATTGCTGGTTCCAAGGGAGTGAGGGGAGTGTAACCCTATGATGGAAAGATCAGCCTCTGAATTCGGTGTCAATCTTAGCTTGTCTATGGTGGACAAGCAAACCCATGGGCCACCTAATGTAAATCATCACACAACACTTCGGAAGAGTTCACGATTGAAATGTTTACACTGAATCCAGAAAGCCTCTGGAACCACATTCCAGGGGACAAGAAGCACGGGAGGCAGAGGGCAAGTTAACACACCGCAAGAAAACAATCAGACAAATCCAAGACATTCCAGCAAACGACTGATCTTTTTTTTTCTGCCAAGTCAACATCATTTTTAAAGAATAGTGAGTTTGGGCTTCCCTGGTGGCACAGTGGTTAAGAATCCGCCTGCCAGTGCAGGGGACACGGGTTCGAGCCCTGGTCCGGGAAGATCCCAGATGCTGCAGAGCCACTAAGCCCCTGTGCCGCAACTACTGAGCCTGTGCTCTAGAGCCCGTGAGCCACAACTACTGAAGCCCGCGCGCCTAGAGCCCGTGCTCCGCAACAAGAGAAGCCACCGCAATGAAGACCAGCCCCTGCTCACCACAACCAGAAAAAGCTCGCACGCAGCAACGAAGACCCAATGTGGCCAAAAAAAAAAAAAAAAAAAAAAAAGTGAGTTTGAGGAGACTTATGTAAACCTAATGAAACAATTTTGAATAGATCCTGGTTTGAACAGACCATGTATAAACACTCTGTTTGGAGGCACTGGGAAAATTTAAATATACCCTGTGTCCCAGAGGGTATTCAGGATATTTCACAGTTAGACATGAAAATAGTACTGTGATTTTGGTTAAGACACCCTTACCTTGTTAAGAGATATTTTTGGAATGAAATGTCATGGTGTCTGTCATTTACTTCAAGAAAAAAAATAAAAAATAAAAAACTCAAACAGAATATGTCCAGAAAGCTAGTATTGCAGAAATCAAGGGGATGCCCGCATGACTGCATGAGCCAGCTTTTGCTCTGTAACAAAGCTCCCCAATATTGAGTAATGTAAGAGAATATGGCTTATTCTCTCTCGAAGGTCTGTGGGTCAGCTAGTGGTCAGCTGGTCTAGGCTGCACTTCCCTTGGCATGATCGCATATGTTCCACACAATCTTTGGATGGGCCAGTTAGCTGCGATTCTTTCCTGTCGTGTCACTAAACCAAACTCCCTTCATCATACAAGCACATCACAAGCCTCTCCTTCACCCCACTGGCCAACACAAGTTGCACGGACTAAGCCCAAAGCCAATGGCATACGGAGATACACTGTGCCCATAGTGGAAACAACTACAGTCATCTGTCAAGGAGCATGGAAACTGGGAGGGGTGCCGTTGTGAGCAGTAACCCATGGGGGGGTTATTACTCAATAATGGGGCTTTATAAAATCATGCTCTATTTTTTTCGGTATGTTTGGAAATTTTCATGAATCCAAACCCCTCTCTTCCCTGAGAAGATCTCCATAATGTTCTGTTTGCATCCACTGGTCTCTCTGATTCTTCTCTAATTCTGCTTTACTGGCTACACTGTGCTCTGTCAATGGGTCCTCCCCCGGAGCAACTCTGCACATGACTTCTCTTTTTTTTCCTTTTTTTTTTCTTGTGGTACGCGGGCCTCTCACTGTTGTGGCCTCTCCCGTTGTGGAGCACAGGCTCCGGACGTGCAGGCTCAGCGGCCATGGCTCATGGGCCCAGCCGCTCCGCGGCACGTGGGATCTTCCCGGACTGGGGCGTGAACCCGCATCCCCTGCATCGGCCGGCGGACTCCCAACCACTGCGCCACCAGGGAAGCCCTCACATGACTTCTCTTCACGTTCTGACTTCATGTCCTTGCAGGAGCCCTGTGCGAATCTTGAGCCTCATCCTCGCAGGCTGCATTATATTTGCTTATTTCCTTGTTTGTTTCCCAACTAGTCAGAGCTCCTTGAAGCCCAGAATTGGGTCTTTCCTGTCTGTGTGTGCACAGTGGCTGAGGCAGGGTATACGTTTAATACAACTCTGCAGACAGAATGCACCTGTCAAATCGCTCCCTGATCTGCATGATGCAGAAGTACATTTCCTCTTTGTGACGTTATAGCACCACCATCTTAATTGGATCGACACGTGTCTTTTTTGGCTTTCTTATTATAGAATTAACCACCTCTGGAAGTTCCCTTCTGTTCTATGCCTCTCGGATTCTAAGCATTAAAAAAATAATAATTTTAAGAGCAGACAAAAAAGAAAAGGAATACTTCGTGAAATAGAAAACTGTTTGGTCTATCCAAAGAATGATCACATGTTTAGTCCCTGTATATCTAGCCATGATTAGAGGAGTAAAAGGACCCAAGAGAAGAATTTGTGGTAGTCAAACATGAAGAGTTTAGAAATGACAAGGAATCAATAAACGTTGGTGCTGTGGAGAAAGGAGAGACCTCGAGATGTGAATAATAATAACTCTGAGCGTTCCCTCAACAAAATTGGACACGGACAGTGCAGTGCAAAAACCGGCATGGATAAGCAAAAGGGAATGAAGATATCATTTTTGAGTGGAAGAAACTTACAATTTCGATATCCCTTGCTTTTCTGGAATCTTTCACATCTATGACCCTTTTGTAGTTGGACAGCACCCGGCAGGATAGAGGTAAATGGCTATCTCCGCTGAAACGATTAAAACTCAACATAGCCCAAGGAAGTTAACGCGCATGAGAAAAGTGTCAGAGCAAATCACCGGGAAGCTGGGTCCAGACTCCATTTCAGTATGGCGGAGTGGAGAGCCACGGGGCTTCGTCCATTTGTGGGACTGGTTTGAACCCAAGTATCAGCTCCACTGCATGGCGAAACATTTGACCTTTAGCAAGTTACATCGCTGAGCCCAAGTCCTTCATTTAGAACACAGATGTTATAGCACGTGGATTTTTATCGTAATGAAATGAAACAATGAAGATTTACAGCCACGTTCCCCTTCGAGACAGTCATACAATTTCTGTGCAGTACAGCACAGAAAGTGTTTGCACAAAGGTCGGCAAACTATGGCCTGTGCGCCCCATCAATCACGCTGCCCACCTGTTTTAACAAAATGTGGGCGTACTTACAAATATTTTATTGGGACACCCATCGGTTGAGGTAATGTTTATAGAATTTTCCAGATGCCAAAGAGCAGAGATGAAGAGTTGCTTCAACACAGAGCCATTCTAAGATACTTTAAACTTGTGAGGCAAACCGAAACAGGTGACTTCTGTCAGACATCAGCAAACTACTTGCTGGTGATTGTAGCAAGTTTCAACACTCAAGTGCGCCACCTTCCTTTCAATGGCGGCACAGCTTTGCGAAGCTGAACGTCGGGCTCTTGCTGTGTGAAAAATCAAGATGCAACAGGAAATGAGGCGCAAGTCCAATCTCATTCCAAGGCTGGCAAAGTGCCCTACAGGCATACACATCCCTTTAGTAAGTACTGGTAGCCACTTAAGAATGAAACGAAAATACACTTGCTTTCAATTTCATATACATATATACTAATGTTGCCTAAAATGCCAGTGTGTACATTCTTCTTAAGTTGTTTGGACCCAAACGGTTAGATCTTTCTTTTGTCCTAGAGGCATCGAAGAAAGAAACTGCCAAGACCTTAAGGACCCCGTGACCTGAGGAAGATTGGGGAACCCTGGCCCAACCTGGACTGTCACAAGGTAGGCGAGCTACCCTTGAATATCCTGTCTTGCCGTCTGCATTCAACATAAATCTTACTTGGCTTTCTAATGCTGAAGTAAACTGGCCTTGATGATCCCATAGACAAAGATTTTAAAAAGTTGCCTTTGTGACACAGAAAACAGACTTGTGGTTGACAAAGGGGACGGGGCTGGGGGAGGGATGGATTGGGAGGTTGGGGTTAGTAGATGTAGGTTATTATTTATGTAATGGATAAACAACAAGGTCCTACCGTATAGTACGGAGAACCACGTTCAGTATCCTATGAGAAAGCAATTATATTCCAATAAAGACGAAAAAAATATCCTATGATAAACCATAGTGGAAAATAAAATTTAAAAAAGAATGTATATATATATATATATATGTATAACTGAATCAATTTGCTGTACAGCAGAAATTAATAAAACACTGTAAGTCAACTATACTTCAATTTTTAAAAAGTAAAATAAATTTTTTTTTAAAAAAGGAAAAACAAAAGATGCCTTTCTGGAAGAACTACCTTGACCTTGACAAACTCCTCCAATGAATACAATCCCTGTCCCTGTGAGCCTAAATGAGGATGACCCCATAGGGATTAAATCTCCCTCTATCACTAGCTTCAACCTCCAGAATTCGCTCTCCCAGGCTTTGCCAGGGGGCAGGCTGATGCGAAATCTGACCTAATTTGACTTCTCCTGCAAAAGCTGCGTCTCCGCATTGCCTTTGGTCTCTTCCCATCAGCTCCCAGCAGCCACTAGGAGAAGCCAGAGTTCGGGGACATTTTTCCCCTTTGAAGCCACCGCTGCTAGTTTGAAGCTTGGAGCAGTTAGGTCACGAAATAATATTCAGTGGGTAAAATGCAGGGTTAGCCTACCCAGTCAGTGTATTTGGGCCAACACGCACTTATCTTCCTTTGTTCCAAACTCATGGATTTTTCACTAGTTCTCATTTCTAATTTTCTACACTGTTATTATTAGGCTGGACTAGAGACTCTTTACAGACGATCCCTGACACATATCCAGATTCTAATTATTGTTACTTTCCTCTGGCAGGATAAAAAAGGTTCTTTTCACCCAGAATGCATTTTGCGGTTCAGTGACTCTGGCCTATTTACAGTTCCCAACTCCCCTATTTGAGAGACGAGAATAATACTAATAATTTAACTGACAAAAAAGTCCCACGCTGGTATGGATTTCTCTATTTTTATACTCCTAGGCGAAGGGATGCTTTATCTCCGAGTCTAGATGGTACTAAAAATAGAACCTTACCCCAGGCTATATCTGTTTTGAAAAATAAATTACCCCTACAAATGAGGTGGAAAAGCAGTGGTTCCATCTTCTGAAGGGAATAGCGGACCCTTCATTAAATAGGGAAGCAGGCGCGAGTTTGTAGCTGACTGACTTTTCAGTCTCTGGATTGTGATCAAAACACACAGTCCATTCATGCTGTCCATACTGCGACTGTGGCCCCATGATGACCCTCAAGACAACATTCGGGAAGTTTGCCCAGCTCCATCTTGAGGGTAAACTGAGAGTTTCCCTGAATTATGGATGCTGTTCCATCTCTGACCTTGGGAACCAAGGCTCAAAACCAGGCTTCTTATTCCAGAGCCAAGCTGAGCCCCTGGTGCCCTAGTTCTCAGAGGTGGTTCTTTTCCGGTCCTCTGAGTCTGTGACCATTTTTGGTAACCTTCCCTGGGTCCAGTCTCTTTTCTCCTTGGACATGGCCTTCCTCTCCCAAGGTTCCCACTCACATTCCCTGAGACGAGTGTAATTTGTCTGGGTTATGACCCAGTTGTTGAGACCCGGTACCAGTAGAGAAGCTCCTCAGCTGGTTCTCTCCGTTATCATGACCTGAACCTCGGTGCCCCGGACCTACCATCCGCCACTTGCTGGCTCACCATTTATATCTGGGCTGGACGTCTCTGACGCTCCCTGTGCAGCTTTATGTATTTCACGTTGCCCTATCACCGTGGTCTAGGTTTCAGATGAACTTAACGGAGAAACCCTGAAGACTCTAGTATTGACTGGAAACTCTCCGTCCTTCTGCAGTTAACTGGCCCACCCAACTTGGACATGGGGCGTGTCCCAGCCTCCGAGCCAATGTGTGGACACCAGGCAGGCAGCTGGCCACTTCTTAACCCTGATGATTGTACCATAAAATTCGGTGATGTCTAAATTCTCACCTCTGCCTTTAACCCAGTGGACTCTGTCTTATAGGGAAAGATCTTCCTGATCAATGTAAATGGACCGTCAGCAAAACAATAATTACAACGTTGAAAACATGTCCCCATGTGCTAAGCCCATTGGAGGGTGAATTTTCTGGAATGTTCCATACTGTGAACCGAATCAATAATTCGTATAACTTTGTGAAATTCATCAAGGAGCTCCGGGGCTCACCTGATGAAGCTTAATTACCATCTTCTTTCATATCAAAGGGGAAAGATGGGGTCATTATCACCCCGCCCCGACAAGGGGAACGCTAATTAAAATATCCAGTGTGTTTGAGCTTTCCCTGCAGTTTACATTTAGACAGACACAGCTTCAGGCTTCTTTATAATAGCAGAAGTAACAGGTTTTAATGAAAAAGGTAAGCTCCATTCTCTTGGTCTTTTGGAACTGTGTTCTAACAAAAGAGGATTGTACACATTTGATGAAGTTAAACTGATAAATGTGTTGTGGTACCCCCCAACTAAACGGGATGTTAAACATGGGCTTTTTGGTCTTGGATAAATCAGGTATTTGTCGGCAACCAACAACAAAGCTTAAAAAAAAAAAAAAAAAAAAAGGCACAGTTACTCTTTCTCCCACTCCAGGGATGGAGGGGAGGTGACCACACATTAAATGTTTATAAGACAGCATGTATATATATGAGTGCTTGTGTTTTTATACAGGAGTTAAGTGTATAACTTAAAATACGGTAAAGAACATATCGTCACCCAATAAATATTGGTGTAGGTACGTGATCCTCAATAGGGGGTGCGGTCTTCCCACGAGGAGACATTTGGCAACATGTGGAGAGATTCTGATTGTCACAACTGAGGAAGGGGACGGTACTGGCGTCTACCATCAAAAGACCAGGGATGCTGCTAAACATTCTACCAGGCACAGGCCTGCTCGCCTTCACCCCTACAAAAGATAATTACCTGGCCTCAAATATCCCTAGCGTGAACTTGGAGAAATCCTGGTCTAAGTAAACTCAGGTATTTTTTCTGATGTTAGGTATTCACTATGAACCAGGCACGACACTTAGCACCTTTATTTAAATTGCCTCGTGTAATGCTAACAGCTTTTCTATGAGGTTGGGCCCGTTTTTTTTTTTCAGATGAGAAAAATGGATTATGAGAAATTCAGGAACTTATTTACCTTAGTTAGAAACCGAGAGCCACAATTCAAAGCAAGATCTCTCTGGTTTCTACGGCATCCTGTGTAACCTCTGCACAAGCTTTTCATTCCTTTTGCAGAAACTACCAAGTTTCAGATTCGCCAAGCAGCCGTGGAGTAGGGGCTATGACTCTCATCTTATAATTGAAGAAAAGAAGTAAGAAGGTTAACTATTGTCTAGGGTCTCATGCCTAATAAATATTGGAGTTGGCATGCAAGACCACACTCTTCCAATTCAAATCAAGGATTCTTAAACAAAATATCATTTCATGTCTAATGCAGTGTTTTCCCAAGCTGGTCATTACTGACATTTAGTTAATTGGGTAGGTCCTTATCATGGAGCCTAACTGTGCACTGTGGGATGTCGGGCCGCATCCCTGGCCTCTACCCACTAGATGCCAGTAGGACCCTTTTCCAGTTATGACAACCTCCAAATGTCTCCTTACATCGCCAAATGTCCCCTGGAGGGAAGACAGCCTCCACTGGAGAAGTATTGCTTTTTTTTTTTTTTTTTTTTTTTTGTGGTACGCGGGCCTCTCACTGTTGTGGCCTCTCCCGTTGCAGAGCACAGGCTCTGGACGCGCAGGCTCAGAGGCCATGGCTCACGGGCCCAGCCGCTCCGCGGCACGTGGGATCTTCCCGGACCAGAGCACGAACCCGTGTCCCCTGCATCGGCAGGTGGACTCTTAACCACTGCGCCACCAGGGAAGCCCGAGAAGCACCGCTTTAATGTCTACTTGATAGTCTAAGAAAAATGCTTGACAGTCCTTAAAAAGATGTTCACAACCTGCTCTTCTGAAGCTCTCTTTACATCTGATTCCAGCCTCTAACTATGAACTTTGTTTTGATGAACCACTGGTAGCTCATCAAATACCTAAATTAATTCCGTTAAAACACAGTATGTTCTACTGGCTGGACATCCATTCCAGTAACCCTCATTAGTCCCAACTATGGAGTTATGAAATCATTATGTTTGAATCATTTTCTCAATGTTCCATGGCTATAGACAAGGGACGGGACTCAGCACGTACGGAAACTTACCGTTGGGGACCAGTTCTGACATCAAGACATGCCCGAGGACGGATGACTGGGGGCGATGATGCCTTTGTGGTTGACGAGCCAGCCTACGCAATGCAGGAAGCTGCAGGCCAGGTCTCAGTTGAGTGGAAAGTGACAAAACAAAGCAGGTACTACCAATACCCAGGGGGATTCGCAGAATGGCTAGCCAAATACGTTTTCGGCATCAGATCCTCAAGAACTCCTAGTCAATGGTGTCTGAGACTTTGTTCTCCTTCTGTGTTGTCCATCCTTATTCGGAAGACGTCTATTCTATGCTTCCAGGGTTTTCCTGCCACTTATCCTGAAAAGGCAACCTGTTGACCCAGATGAGGAACAACCGGGGTTGGGGGTGGAGCAGTGAGGACCCCTTATCCTCAGTCTAATATGCCAAGAAGAAATTTACCTGGCACCACCCTGTGCCCAAATTGCACAACCTCAAATTTTAGATGCATCTTTCTCTCTACTGTGTCCTTCTATTTCAGAAAAACTTCCATGCATTTCAAAACAGGAATGCCCATGTAAAAAAGAAAAGAATTACATCCATCCTATTTCCTTAGCGCAGTATTTCAAAAGGCAATTCGAGACAGGAGACTTATTTTTGTAACCTATTTCCCAGCTTTTTCTTGAATCCAAAATTTATAGGATAATCTAAAGTTTTAGGATTTGAAAAATAGCTGCAGTAATCTTTCCATTTTCTATCAGCTTTCTTATTTTGAACTGCCTCAAAAATAAATATGTTTTATGGCCCTGAACTTCAAGTAGGTTTTAAAAGTCATTTAAGGATGTACTTCAGTTTTATTTGGGATCAAATCGCGATGAAGAGCCCACGCTGTCTATCCCCTCGGGACTGGGGCTACTTAATGAGAATAAAATCAACGTAAAGAATTGTGATCCGAAGTAGAAGTGCCCAATCGTGGCTCTAAGATGGTCTGTTGGGAAATGGAGCATATCGATGGGGTCTCAGGACAAGGTCAATGGGCAAGGTAAACATTGCTATATTCTGAGGAATAAGAAGGACAGTAGATGTAAATTAATGAAAACACCCTGCTCATCAAGCATGAAAAGATGGTATGTAACTCAGCAAGCCAACAACATTCATGCATTTTGAGTCGCTTTTCTGGGTAGTATGCCATGAGTCGCTGTGTCTTATCCCCTCCATGGCCACTGAGGGTCGTCTTACTATGTTACAAGAGGGGAAGAATTCACAAAAACTGAACTTTGTGACCTCCAAGAAATCACTCACCAATCTACGATGCCGGCCCTAACACAACTCCCTTGTGGTCCAGGAACTCATCCCTCATTATCCTCTGGACACTTACACTTGAATGTCACGCTATTTTTGACATCTCAGTGTGTTGAACACTGACCTTCTTTCTTTTCCCCAAAACTGCCTCTGGGTATGACTTCTCCATTTTTCTAATGACATCATGAATTTCCACAGTCTGAAACTAAGAAAATAAAAGATCCTTCCTCTCCGCTCCTACCTCTGACATATAACTAAGTGCATTTTTGTTTCCATTCTCTTTTTCAGCCTTCCCTCTGTTAATCCTACCAGCACCAAGCAGACCCAAGCCATTGATATCCGTCAATCACGCTACCATTAGAGGCTCCTAATTTCCTAACTTCTTTTCCCCCTGCCCATCTTTTCCCCACTAGAGATCCAAAAGAAAGTCTTCTCATTTTACTCTTTTCCTCCTTAACACTACCTCTAGATTCTCTGCCTTTAAAATCACTGTAGCGTTGATCAGCAAGACAGTAAAGGATTGTGATCACGTGCCCTCAGCCTGTCTTTCTGGTCTCTCTTTTCACCCAACTCAAAAGTAACCACTTATTATACTATTATGATTTAAAATCACTCCCAGTTTTGACCAAAAAAAAAAACAGAGAAAAAACAAACCAAAAAAACCCCTCAATCTCCACAGATTCTCTCCTTAGAATATTCCATGCCTCTGGATTGTCTGCTCATCGGGACCAAAGAATGGGTCTCATACGTTTGTATCCCCAGCCCCTAAGCACCTGTACAGTACCATGCAAACACAATAAAACCACACAGAGCTTCTGCTGAACAGTCACTTGGCTATCTGTGGGATGACTGCAATGACTACAATATAATCTGGTAAATGTTTTCTGAGGCATACCCCTTAACCAGTGAACTTCTGTATTCGGTTATTTTTTACTACATAATATGGAATTCTCTCTCCTCTTTTCAAAATTACAGCTAGGAAAATCGTAAAAGAGATGCTGTTTTAAAAAATATATTGGGTTACATTTACAAACTTAACTGTGGAATGATTATTCATTAATAAGATGACATTATTTAGAGTTGCTAATTGCCACATCTTTAGGGCGCCTACTTAGGGGAAGGCATCTAATAAACCAGTGAACCAATGAGCAAGGAAGATGTTTTCATACGTTGTGACATTTTATACAAAGAAAATGAACAGAGTGAAGAGTTGGAGAGTAAGTGGTGTGGCTACTTTAGAAAAGAAAAATGAGATGGCACTCAGACACATCAGTCCTAAGCTTGAGTGTCTCTTTATATCAGAACGTATGTGAGGATAGGTGGGATTTATACCTTAGGTCAAAAAGGAATAAGCAGTAAATAACCATAAAACTGGACAAAATATATGAAACAGTTGCATTTAGATATTGCCCCATGGTTGAAGGAGGAATGGGATCTCTGAGAGACAGAAACAAGGTAAATCTTGTAAGCAAGCAGGACCCTCTGGGGCCTTCTCAGGACAGACTCCTCCCCCATATCCTCTGCTGTAGCTCTTCTCTCAAGTACCCAGATAATAGTGCCTGATGCACATCTCCTGAGTTGTTTTACAGATGGTAAAACCCCCGCCCAATGGATGAAATTAACTACCTGAGAGCCATGAGCACATAGCCCCCCAGACCTACTGGAGCCTGAGGATTGATAATGCTAACCCATCTTACCTCGTCATCAGCCAATCAGAGAACCGTGCAGGAGCTGATCACGTACCCTGGGAGGCCCCTCCCTCACCTGGCCTCTAACAATGCTTTCCTGAAACCCATCGGGGACTTTGGGCCTTGTGAGCACCAGCTGCCTGGACTCCTTGCTTGGCGCCTGCAATAAAGGCTGCACTTCCCTTCACCACAACCCGGGGTCAGGAGACTGGCTTGGCAGTGCAGGCAAGCGGACCCAAGTTTGGTTCGGTGACTGTCTGACAACGGCTATGACTTTGTGCCCAGAGGAACATTCCAGGCTGTAAGACCAGAGGGAGCCACTCGTGCTCGGTTAGGAAGACAAAGTTCAGAATTTCAGGGCCAATGTGCAGGAAGCACAGCACGCCATAGTGAAAGAGCTTGAGAGCTCCTCCCCGAGATGCAGCCGGTGAAAAATATATCAGATAAGAGTCCTGGATGAAACACAGAGGTGTTAATACTGGCAAACATGAGAAGCAGGGAGACTGGATGAAACACAGAGGTGTTAATACTGGCAAACATGAGAAGCAGGGAGACTGAGGAGGAGAGATGATGCAGGTGAACGAGATTCTAATCGGCCCTGCCACACTCTGCGTCACCCACTCCAGACAAAAGTCCTGGCTGGGAACAGCCGAGCGACTACCATCAGGTCGTGGGTCTGTGATTGAGCAGGTCGGGAGAGCCAGAATATGACCCTGTTGCTTTGGTAGCAGAGCTCTGCCTCCCCTTAAGACTAATCATCTCCCCAAAGCCACAAAGGCCTTCAGGAGTCCAGTGGGCCAATAATTTCACATGTCTGTTACAGTAACCTGCTCTGGTAAAAGACCTGGGTACCTCCTTTTTGGTCTAAATCAAATGTTAGTCCATCAGCCAAACACGATCTCATTTATAATATTCATTTCTTCTTATTAAATTAAAAATGTTAAAATCCTGTATGAACAGTACATAAAAAGATACATCTAATGTTTTCAAATAGGGTCCCTTTGTGTACTAACTGTGCAGACAGAGGAGTTTCTAATAACTCATAAAATTCTGTCCTGCAAAACGTCACGGGCTTCGTTGCTTGCTTTTAAATGAAGACCGTACGTTCAGTTACCGTACGGTATTGAAAGCCATAAGTACCAGGGCAAATAAAAAGACAGTCTTTGTCATAGATTTATCGAAAGCCGCTATTCTGAATTCTCGAATCAAGCGCTTCAAATTCCAAATCATATCTCAAATAAGAAAAAAAATATTCTAGATTAGTGTTTCTCAATTTTTTTTTGTTATTGTCCTTCCTAAGGAGTCTACTAGACTTCATTTTCCCTAATCTCACCCACCTCCCTTGTAATTTCCATACCACAAGATATGCTATATATACATTTAACACTTATATGTGTATGCACGACGTGTATGTCTGTGCTTTATAAACAGAAAGAACAAGATTCCTCCCTCCCCAAGAACCCCTGCTTTCTCCCTTGGATGTGAGACCTCTACCAAGATGTTTGCTCTAGATCAGCACCGTCCAACAGAACTTGCTGTGCTGAAGGGAATATTCTATCATAAATGGTAACCAGTATTCTCACGTGGCTAGGCAACAGAACTGTATTTGTTTACATTTTATTTTCATCAATTGAAATACTCGCATATGGTTAGTGGCTACCATATTGGATACCCTAGTTCTGGAGACTGCAGGAAGAAAGTGATTAAGTAAAAGCATATGGAGAAGGGCCTCCTGGTAAGTCCCAATGGGCAGCTACTGAGGTCCGTGAAGAAGCATGTAGAAAAGGCGCGGTTCTCAGCCAGGGGCCATTTCACTCCACGCCACCCCAACCCAAGGGACATTTGGTAAGGTCTGAGGACATTTTGGCTTGTCACAGTGGGAACAGGTGCTAACAGCCTCCGGTGGGTAGAAGCCATGGATGGCAGTCAACACACCATCATGCATAAGACAGCCCCCTCCCCAGCCCAACAAAGAATTCTTCAGCCCCCCATGGGAAGAGCGTCAAGGCTGACAAACCCTGCTGTGAAGACAGACTAGTTGAAACAGACGCTTGCAGATGTAAGCCTCTCCAAACCTCCAGTTGCCTCTTGGAAAGCAGCTGGGCTGAGAGGCTCCCTTTCCTATCACGATTTCTGAAAAAAAGAGAAAGAAACCTCTGTGCTCCACCAAGGTATATACTCACTCGGCCTCTTGGGATTTGGGGAGTTCTGTCAAAGCAAGAATACCAACAGCCCTTCAGCTGGAATGTTTGCTTCCCCTTTCTTTTAGAATATGAACAACAGAGAATAAAACGACTGCCTGTTTCTGAAAATCTACGGACGCGCGCCCATCAAACTGAGGTGCACCCATCATCCAACTAACGCTGGGAGCAATGCCACCGTGGTCTCTGGGGCACGGTTTAAGATAAAAAATATCATAAATATGATTTTTATGCCAATTGGGAGAATTGGCTTAAATGATGAGAATTACCGGTGAGAGGCCAGCCGGCGCTGTGAAAGTCAAAGCAGTATTTTCTAGTTAGGTTTTGGGTGAGGCTAATAACCGTGTAGGCAAACAGGACAGGGCATGTTCACAAATACTTGTATTCCAGGCCCGGAGAAATCCTGGAGGCCTAAGACAAAGAGGTCGAGGATGTCTCGGAGCAGCGAAGCAAACGCTGTCCATCACAATACAGAGGGATACTTATTTGCTGATGAAATGACAGATGACCATTTTACAACGATCCTGTAATTCTGCTCGTGTCCATCTCTCTTTTGTTTTTGTGGTATGTGTTAGGGTGACAAGCTTTGCCACTGTGAAAAAAACATATGGCATACATCATTTCAGGAATAGCAAGAGAAAGAGGAAATACTACAGACCAAAGAAAACAATCTTACAGAAGGTTGGGTCTCTGATAGAGGAATCTTACGTAGATTGGACTGACAGTTTTATAGGGGAGAAGGGGTGCTTTTTCATGTCACCGAGGAATCTTAGAAAAAAAGATTTACATGGGGCCCACATTAGCATCAAGTTCTTTCTCCTCACTGAAATGTAGTGCCCTGGGAACAAAAGTAACTACAAATATGATGTAAACTGGAAACAAAGAGGGTTAAATGTTTCCAAAGGGAACATATTTTCATCTGTTCGCCTAGATCCCCTGATTACATTCTCCTCTTCCCTGTCAAGGAGGGTCATAACTACGATGAGAGCACTGAAATGCAGTGTCAGACGTTTATTCAATTTCTTAATGTTGTAATTTAATCCCGTTTAGCTGTAAACTCAGCTGCTGATGCAAACCGCTTAAAGCAAAACACCGCTCTCCTAATTCATCCTAAAAGTATGCAAAAATTCAAAATGGGGCCACTTTCTTCAAAACCAGGCCTCCAGACTTGAAGCGATTTCACACTTCTGAATGGTACTGGAGAGTGGGTCAGTTACCTGGCGAAATCATCGCCTATTGGCTCTGTAGTTGGATAAATAACTGTACCCCAAGGAACTCTCCAGGGAAAGGCGAACCCTGAGGAAGCCCATGGGAGGCAAAGTCCTTGAAGACCTTGAGGCAGATGAAAGAGACAGAGGGGGAAGTCTTTGGCTGAAGAGAACTGCTCATGCATTTCCCCCACTTTAAACTTTTTTTTATTACAAGCATCCATCAAACTTTATGAGGAACACTAGGGGACTTTACAGAGTAAAAGATGAAAAGGGCCCCAGCTGTAATTCTTTTTTTTAATTTTTTTGTTGAGGCTTACCAGGAATCGTATGCTAAAATGGGTAAGATTACCAGCTACAGGCACTAAACATTGCCAGATGTCCCCGTAAATCAGTACAGCTCTCTGGGACCCCGATTTGGAAATGCGGCTCCAAATGGATAAAATTCAGTGCTCCTATTGGTACATAGCCGTCCACAGCACATCCAGAACGTAACAAAAAGCGTTGGGGAAGGATGTTCATGTGGCCAAAGTGGCCACCATATACAAATCACGGGAGGTGAATTTGGTGGGGTATTATTTAGACAAGGCAGCCACTTGGAAATCTTGTGCCTGAACGCTCGACCGCTGCCTATCCTATCTCTGCTCGGTTAGCAGTATCGTGCCCGTGGAGCACGTTGGAAAAGTATGCAGAGAATGTCCTACATCATGGGTTATCTGGAGGTCTCCAGGGGAGACAGTGATGGATGCTGAGGGATTATTATCTCCGCTTCCAGGCCAAAGCCAGGAACCCGTGAATTAGAAGAAAGATAAGACATCCTTGAAACTCAGGGCAAAGGCATCAGAACTCTTTTCTCTTATAGGATCCTTCCACACAGTCTCCATTCTGTCCTGGAGCCCAGAAGAACCACTCAGGCCAGTTGTGGGGATGAACAGAGCCTGGGCTTTATGTCCGAAGACGCATAGAAGACAGCTCTCAGCACACAAGCAGGGAAGGTTTACCAGTTTGCACCTCACTCAGAGTGAGACCATGAGAAAATGAAAGCCTTTACTGTACAGTACAGGGAAAATAGGCAATATTTTATAACTATAAATGGAATATAACCTATAAAAATCTTGACTCAATAAGTTGTACACCTGAAATTTATGTAATACTGTAAATCAACTCTACCTCG
This sequence comes from Phocoena sinus, assembly GCF_008692025.1. Classification (NCBI taxonomy): domain Eukaryota; kingdom Metazoa; phylum Chordata; class Mammalia; order Artiodactyla; family Phocoenidae; genus Phocoena; species Phocoena sinus. The sequence continues at coordinate 5,286,203 of NC_045784.1, read as the reverse complement.
ATTAAAAAAAGAAAGAAAATGGAAGGCTTCCTGGCCGTCCATGGCCACCTGAGTTACCAACAGGCTGCCAGGTACCGGGACCAAGAGATGGCCTCTTGTAAGCAGGCCAGAAGGAGGTGTGATTCATTCAGGGGGACTGGGTCACCCACAGGAATAAGGCTGGGCCTCATATCCAGAGGCAATAGTTCCACTCAAGTGGAAATAACGGGAGATACAGGAGAACACTTTCACAAGAGTTATACGATTTTATAAGAAGTTATAAATAGGAAATGACATAGACTTCCTGAACCTAAAATAATGAGTTCCTAAATGAAGAAACAAACAAGTAGACTCAGAAAAAGTACTGTGGAGAACTGAATAACCATGCTAAAGAAATTCTCATAACAGGAGACAAGGTAATGAAAATCAAAAGTGAGAGGTAGGAGGTGTGGAAGACAGCGCCTGCAGCTAAGAGTCTACTGGGTCCCCTTCTAGACACAGAATATGCACATAAACATGTAGGAGCTATTACTGTACTGTGTAAATAAGTGAAATTGTGCTATGCAAGTCATTCTTCACCGTGCACTTTTACTACTGTGCTTAAGAGTCGGTAACATGCCAGGATGAAAAGTTCTAGAAAACCAATTTGTGAGCATGGTAAGACCTTGACCTTGAGTCCTGACTAGCTTCCTATCTGTGAGACTTGGGGTAAATGCCTTCACTTTCATACACCTCAGTTTTCTCTTTTGTAACGTGAGCACAAATTATCGCTGGCCTTAAAGGGTGTCAGGATTGCATGCCTTAAAGCACGTGTTTAAGAAAGTGCAAGAGTGTTACCACGTGACAAATGTTACATAATTGGTAACTGTTGCTAACTTACTCTTTTTAACGGTGGCACTGTATTTTATACAGCACCTAACAACTGCCCTATGGATGAACAGTTAGAATCTGTCTTTTGTGCCCTCACTGCAACAAGCTTCCTTGGGCAAACTATCTTTGCTCATTTCTTCAAATGCCTGACAACATTTAATTTGCATACCTGGTGTCAAGTTCATTAACCTTGAAGAAACGTGAAATATTTAAAGCAAGTCTTAGACTTGAGGTACACAACGAGGTTAGCCGTCTGATTACAGGTAATGATGACGATAAAGACACTGATCAATAATAACATGTATCAAGCTCTCCAGAGGCAGAAGTCCATTTCACGTGGGACCGCCATGAAAAGGAAGCTCTTTAGAAAACACTTACCATGCTTTAATTTTGTGCTTAAAACTAACAGGAAATTCCCTTCTATCACAGCAATTTAAAACCTATTTGTATTTTACAGGGCATTTAATTGTACATATTTGTGCCTATTAACTTATTTTCTAGATGAAAGTAAGAGAGAAAGAGAAAAACAAATACCGTATGCTAACACGTATATATGGAATCAAAAAAAAAAAAAAAAGGTTCTGAAGAACCTAGGGGCAGGACAGGAATAAAGACACAGATGTAGAGAATGGACTTGAGGACACAGGGAGGGGGAAGGGTAAGCTGGGACGAAGTGAGAGAGTGGCATGGACATATATACACTACCAAACGTAAAACAGATAGCTAGCGGGAAGCAGCCGCATAGCACAGGGAGATCAGCTCGGTGCTCTGTGACCACCTAGACGGGTGGGATAGGGAGGGTGGGAGGGAGACGCAAGAGGGAGGAGATGTGGGGATATATGTATAAGTATAGCTGATTCACTTTGTTATACAGCAGAAACTAACACACCATCGTAAAGCAAGTATACTCCAATAAAGACGTTTAAAAAAAAAGCATTTTTGTAATGAGAAGACTAAAGTTTAAGAGCATCTGATGAAACTCTCTCAAAGTCACCCAAAGTGGCCCAGCCGGGATTCAAACTTATGTCTATTTGACCTCACAGCCGAGACTCTTAAGCTCTACGCCACTGTGCGTCCTCACCCCCAAGTACCCACTAACACCGAGTGGGTTCAGCCACATTCATGCCTCTGTGTCCCTGAAGTTTCCTTCCCCAGACCTTCTCTGCCTATGACTGTGCTTGCCCTGCAGCAGGACATCATTCTCTTAGTGGAGATGACTGTGGCTGTGTGTCCGCCTGGCCATCATTCCTGCATCTCAGTGCTGGCCATCCTGCATCTCTCCAGTCCTATTTTCCTCTCCCCATCTTCATTCACCTGCTCGTTCCACCACTATTTTCCCCCCATACTCTTCCTTTACCCTTCAGTCTTTTGTCTTCCTATTCCATCCTTAGCTGTCTGAAATACAGAAATAATTTTTTTAGTATTTTCCCAGTTTTATTGAGAGATAATTGACATACATCACTGGGTACATTTAAGGTGTCCAAGATGACGGCTTGATTTCATGTGAAATTTACATGTGAAATGATCACAATCGGTTCAGTGGACCTCCATCATCTCTTTATGTTTTTAAATGATTTTTGGTTCATGTACCCCTTTTCTGTTTTCTTTACAGTGAACACATTCGGCCCAAATAGAAGTGGTTACGTTGAATAGTTTTCTCTCTTAAACATCTGTCGCCCTTGATAGGATACACGCACGTCCACGTCATCCTCTGCTAACTTTAGCTTCTGTCTGAGTTATATCCTCATTCGCAAAACCTTATGAATTATGACCCTTGTATGATAAAGTCAAGCCATAAACATTATTCCCGTTGAGGACAAAGATGCTACAATAAACTGTCCTTTGGGGAAAAAGTACCCAACAGGAATCAGTTATTTGACAAAAAGAGATGACCTTCCCCAATTAAATAAGGTGGAGACACCCGTATCCCTGTTAATCTAAGAGCATCGCTTCATTGCACATCTCCACGGATGGGAACACCCACTCATCACTGTGAATCTGACATGTGCAGGATTCACTCCGAGACTTCAGAAGCTTTTGCATCATTCCCCACCCAGGCAGTGACCCCCTCCCCAGCTCCAGGAGCCGGCCTACTTTCTATATTTATTTCCGGCTTGCATTCAAAGCAATAATTATACCTTTGCATTATTTCTGGCTGATCTGATTACAACTTAATTATAACATATGCATGCGGGTGTCGGCTCATGGAGACCTTTTCTTATTTAAGGTTGTTATTTCCTGTGGCCAAAGAAAAGCTCTATCTAAACCTCCCCAAACAAAACTCCTTGTTCAGGGAATATCAAATACCCCAGAGCAGATGCAAAAATGTTCTGGGATGCTAGAGGAATCCATCTAATTTTCTAGGTCTTTGCAATCGCCCTGAAGGTAAACCAATGTTGTTTTTTCCAAGGGGACTGGTGGATAGGACAAAGGTACTGAGGAGTTTTTTGCCTTAGTTTTCTCCTTGGGGAGAACAAACGAGTTTTGCTGAAGCTGCTGAAGGACTGCAAGAAATTACAGAGATAGAGAAGCCTATTTCCCAGTTCAGCAACTTGGTCCATGACAGAATCTCACTCCCTCTTTGCCAAAGTCTGTGGGTAGACAGAGCACCCAGGGCAGCAACATCAGTCCTTCTACTGGTCTTTCATCCAACATAAAACATTCCACAAGTACTGTCGGGTCCCACTATGTGTCGTGCACCCTTCTGGCTCCATGGGTGCAACAAAACAGACAAGATTCCACCACCACCCCCAAGTCTTTCAAGATGCAGAGAGACAGAACATAAACCAGACAACTAAGTACAACTTATATCCGGTTAGACTGTGATCAGCACCACAAAGATTATAAAGCCAGATGAGAGACACAAGTATGAGGATGGGGATTAGATGCTCACTCCCCACCCCCTTCCTGATTATTCTTTATTTTTTTGCAGTACGCGGGCCTCTCACTGTTGTGGCCTCTCCCGTTGCGGAGCACAGGCTCCGGACGCGCAGGCTCAGCGGCCATGGCTCACGGGCCCAGCCGCTCCGCGGCACGTGGGATCTTCCCGGACCGGGGCACGAACCCGTGTCCCCTGCATCGGCAGGCGGACTCTCAACCACTGCGCCACCAGGTAAGCCCCTTCCTGATTATTCTTAACCAAACCTTTTCCTCTCCTCCTTCCATACAAATGTGTCTAGATGCACTGTACGTTTTGGTCATATTGGTATCTTTCTTCTCGTTACTAGAGTGATAGAGCATGGAATAAATCTAGCATAGGTCACTCCGTATTATAGGCTCCCGACACCTGTTATACCTCCACTCTCGATATTTTCATGCTGCACACGCTAGGTTACTTCTTGCTTTGATTCTGCGGTTTCAGGCAGACTGCCCAGAATTCTCTCCTTTATAAAGGACAAGACCCACTGCGTGGCTCTAGAAAGGGGCTCATTTACTTTTTTTGAAGTACAAAAGTACACATTTACTTAAAACCAGAAAAGAATCCACAAAGTTACACATTTTAAGAAGACGACAGAAACCATAAACCTCACAAAATTAAGAAAGAGAAATATATCTCATTAAGCACCAACTAAATGTATCACCACCTCAACTTTATTTTTTTTTTACTTAGATCCTCTATACACACGTTTATTTGCTACTGAAAATTGAAATAGCACATCAAAAATTTTATAGCAATTCAAACTTTTGAAAACCAGAAAATGTAGTTAATACATCCTGTTCTAATTATGCTATGGCCAAACTACCCAATGTTTTCTTTATATTCCTTCCACACGAGTCAATTTGCTTCACATTCTTTTTTTTTTTTTAGATTCTTTCCCCATATAGGCCATTACAGACTACTGAGTAGAGTTCCCTGTGCTATACAACAGGTTCTTATTAGTTATCTGTTTTATATATAGTAATGTGTACATATCAATCCCAATTTCCCAATTTATCCCTTCGGGGCTCATTCACTTTTACTTAAACTTTTCATTCAATAAACACGTGCTGGGAATCCACAGCCCCATCCCAGTGAAGACGTTGGCAAATCAGACCCGCACAATCCCCAATCCTTCCCTTCAGAGACTCATACGAAATGGGAGACCGGTCTGCACACAAATAATTTAAATAGTCATCTACGCCATCTCTGATGTTTACACAATAAAAAGTGATGTGTAGAGTCCGAGCCCTTAATCCCGAATAACAGAGAGACATGCGGTACAAGATGTTTCGAGCGGTCACTTGATCCTTCCATGAGGATCTGGGCAGAACGCTGTTTTTGTCTGAGAGGTGCGTCACTGAAACATGCATCTGGGGTTCTTTTGACTTCAAGAAGCAGGCGTCAACTTCTGCCACCTGAAGCCCTCCACGGGAATGTGTTGGGTTTCCCAATAAATAACTGAAAGAGTTGAAGAAAACAACCCACAAGCCCAGGAAAAAGGAGTACCACTCCGGAGACCTCAGCTGAAGATGACTGGGCACCTGTCAGAGTGACCACAAACACAGTGCGGCCTCCGAATGTCCAGCCTCTGAATATCAGTCCCAAGGTCCCATCTGATGACTGGGATGACGGTCAACCCTGAATGAGCTGTGCCCTTGGATCAATCTGCTGCAGCCCCTGGAGCCCGTGCCCCCGTAATTTGGGCATGACCACTGCGAGACTGTCTCCAGAGAAGGCGTGGGAGGCCCTACAGTGAGAAGTTTACAGCCCATGCGCACCCTGCTTTTAGAGCATTACTGCATCTAGGATAACACACGTAAGGAAGAGTAAATATGGGAACGAGGAAAGGCAAAGGAGGTTGGGGACATTTACTCTGAAGAGTGACTCGGTAATTTTCAAGTAAATGAAGGGTTATTATGGAGAGAATTCGGGCCAACTCTTCTTAGCCTTCACAGAGCAAGAATAAATGGATTTAAATGCCAACAAGGGAAGCTTAGATAAGAGATGAAAAAGAATGTCTTGGCAGTAAACGTTATTAAGCATTAACCTAGGATTCTTGGTCATGAAAGGTAGTAAAAGAGATCCAATACTTCATCTTAAAAATCACGTAAGTCACCATTTCTTTTATATAAAATTGATGGTTATAAGAAGGGTTTGGGATATGGAAAAAAGACTTACCAGAAGAAACAAACAATTTTTACAATCATATTTGAGAGCCTGGGAATTAGGCAATCTCACAGTGTCCAAAGAATGATGAGTAGTTGATAAGATCAGTCCTAAGTCAGATTTTTTTTTTTTTAATGGATAGACCTGAAAGATAATGAAATTCACTAAAGTTGATCACTTTATGTTTTGGATTCTGTGTTACGGGGCTGCCCCTAGATAAGAATGTCACTTTAATGAAGTGCCCTGGGTTAGCTGAAATCACTTAGGGGAATTTCAAGTCAGATATGCCATATTCAGATACTGTGTGTTTATCAGGAGACCCTGAACATTGTTTTAGCTGGCTTCAAACACCAAAGGCAACAGACGGCGTCATCAGAGTTGTCATAGAGGTTTACTAGAAAGGCATTTTTATTTTCTTCCAACAAACTATACAGATTAAAGCATCCATGCCTAGTTTAGAGAATGGGAAGTTTCTGATGAAAAAGTGGAGGACAAATATAAACGAAATACTGTCATTACCAGTCACGTGTTAGAATGATGGAATATGCAAATGTTTAAGCATACAAAATTTTCGGTGTATTGTCATCAAACTTCTTTCCCTAACAGCACTGGGTATCCACATTTAAATCACTATCACTCATAAGCCCTTACAGTCATCAGTTGTTAGCTTCACTTTATTTAGTAAAAGTTCTGTTTCAAATCTTGAAGGGGGCATATACAGTGTGTGATTCCTTACTGCATTTGTTTAGGAACAAGTTGGAATAAAACGTGGTGATGAGGAAATATTGGAGCTGTCAAAATAAATCCATCAGTTTTCAAATTGCATTTATGATGTATAGATCTCTATGTGAAAAGACCTCCTTATGTATCCCCTCTCCAATAAAACACCAAAGTACGTGTTCACCATTTTTAGTGCTTCGTTGCTTTTGCTATTGTTGGGCTATGGTTAGGAAAACGAGGTAAATTCTTTTGCATTTTATCAGCAGCGCAAAGTGGTCCCAAGAAAGTGTGTGTGCAATGGAGTAATCAGGGATTAGCAAAAAGTTACCAACACACACACACACACACACACACACACGCACACACGCACACACGCACACATATTCCTTCATGCAAGAACCATCTATCCATTGACTGACTCCAGTGTACTATGGGCTGGAGTTACAACTACAAGCAAAGAGGCAACTAAAATATAACGTAGGGCTTCCCTGGTGGCGCAGTGGTTAAGAATCCACCTGCCGATGCGAGGGACACGGGTTCAAGCCCTGCCCCAGGAGGATCCCACATGCCGCGGAGCAACTAAGCCCGTGCACCACAACTACTCAGCCTGCGCTCCAGAGCCCACGAGCCACAACTACTGAAGCCCGCACGCCTAGAGCCCGTGCTCCACAACAAAGAGTAGCCACCGCAACGAGAAGCCCGCACACCGCAACGAAGAGTAAACCCTGCTCACCACAACTAGAGAAAACCTGTGCGCAGCAATGAAGACCCAGCATAGCCCAAGATAAATAAATTTATTTTAAAAAATGATGTAAATTTTTTTTTTAATTAGGGAGAGTTCAGTATGATGATAAAACTCAGACTTGTGGCACAGTGACCCAATTTGTGTTTGTCATCGGTTTCCTGATAGCCCTGACTGTGGCATGGAGTGTGTTCCCTCATTACCTCTACCCAGAAAATGGTTTTCCCCAATGCACTTCTGGGGTCATGTCATATTCAGAATAGTGTCCTACTACGCTCCACATGAAACTGAGTCTGAGACTTTCAACATCCAAGTTGTTTGCCATTATTGTTGCAACTGAATCACTTTATATTTTTAAATCTCACTTTACCAAGAACTTTAGCTGAAGACCCAAGGGAAATCCCAAGCACTGGCTTTCTACCCCTCACACTCCAGGGTCAGAGCCGTGAGCGGCCTCTTTCCCCAGCTCACAGATGCCGGGAGCTGTTGTGAACATTTCCCTCAAGCCTGGCAACACCTCCATCCTCCGGAGAGGCAGAATCACAGAGGAATCTGAGTGCTTTCTGGATGAAGTAGATAAATAAGCACAGTCAACTTTTAGGGACTGTGGTCCACAGTCGTATCTCTGCAACATGGATAGAAAAGTATTGATCTCCTTTGCTTGATCCACAGAATCAGGACATGATACAATGAATATTGCAGCCAGAAGTCTGCAGACTACTCTTTCACCAACAGACACGTGGAGCCTCATGTTAGGTAACACACCTCCTGCTTGATGAAGGAAAGCAGTGTGTGGTTGGTGTGTGTGTGTGTGTGTGTGTGTGTGTGTGTGTGTGTGTGTGTGTGTGTGTGTGTAGCCATAATGCAGAGGCTGGAATCAAAACTCATAAAATTCAGGGCTGAAGGGCAATAAGCCTGCTTATCGTGTAGAATGACCAGTTGAATGGACAATAAGAAAGTTGCCGGATGGCATCACGTGTACTTGGTGGATGTGTTCACTGGGTCAGAGAACGCAGAGGGTCCTACTCCCCGATCGTCGACACTGTTTTAGTTTTGACTCCCCCAGGATCAGGAGGCAAGGCTAGGATGCACACTGTTTCCTGGGGAAGAGGACTTGGAAGGTGAGACAGGGAAGATGGAAAAGCCAGGAGATAAAGTGTTAACAAGTGGGTACCCCTGTGGAGAAAGGGGCTCAACCCATACGCCCCTCCCCAGAGACTGCAGAACACGCCTCAAAGCCACCCAACTGTGGGGTCAAACAACTGGGACATTTTACACGCATTGGCTGAGGGTCACCGGCAAAGCAACAGCCCAGGGCTTCTGCTTTGCTCCTTCCTGTGGTCAGACAATGTCCACTGGGTGACCTTTGGGGATGGTGTGCACACAAGCTGAGTCACACCAGCATCTGATACACTGCACACTGGTGTTCCAGACTGCAGCTGGAGCTCATATGCAGATCAGAGGAGGCCAATCTTCCATCCCAGGCATCTGTCAAGACTTCGTCCAGAACTGTCAGGGGAGCTTACTGCCATAATCCAACGGCATCCTCCCCCACCTGGACATTCTCGGAGCCACGGCTCCTGTTTGGTGCTACAGGCGGTCAGCTAAGATTCTTTCTCCCAGCCTGGAGCGTTTGGCTTAAGCTGGCTTGAGTTTCTTCTGTTACATCTTTTGAAAATTAAAATGCTTTCCAGGCCCATGGAGTTGCCTCTTTCCTCTGTGAGTCGAGGTCAGGTGGCTGACTGGGACAAGACCCCCATGCTGGCTACCAGCTGACCCATGTACATCCTCGGGGCTGGTTTCGTCCACCTTAGATTGTAATGTTTAGTTTATTCTCAAGTCTGTCCAAAATCCATAATACTTGTAAGGCTCAAAGGGAAGAGATGTGAGTCCGAAGCTCTTTTTTTCAGGGCTCTATAAATCCACAGCGTATCTATACACATAAATGGATGAAATGGAAGGCCCACCTAAGAGCTGTATTAAAAACTTCCAAGCCCTTGTGTCAAATTAAAAAAAAAAAAAAAAGCATTCTGTGACACTTCCCTTCTCCCTGAGTAGTTTTTCCTAGAAAAACAGCAATACATAGCAATTGTCTACTTTCTGTAGAACTACCCAAGTGACACCTTCCCACCTCTAGAGCCAAAAAAAACCTCTCAGCAATGCCTGAGTGACAGCTGTCAGCTTTGGAATAAACCTATCAACGAAGCGCAGGCTCCATCAAATGTTCCATCCCATGTTGCACAAGCCAACCAAACAAAACCGTTCACAGCCTCAAAACACGTGCGAAGTCAACGGAGAGGAAAGTTACCTTTTGCACACAGCTTTGCTGCCTGTGAAAAGAGCATCTTGTTTGTTCTGACTTAGATGCCATACTGATGACGGCCCAGGCTCTGCAGACTATGGAACTGGTGGTTAAGTCATCCCTCAGGACAGACTCTCTGGGCAACAGTTCTGATATTCATGATAAGGAGATGGCTATTTTCATAGAACCAGAAGTTCATTCCGATTGCTTGAGTGTGTCCCCACGGGAAATAACTGTCTTGGGCTATGTGTGCGGGCTCTGTCAAGAGACAGATTTTCAAGCATCCTGGAAAGACAGACCAAGCTAAATACGTAAGAGAGAAGAGTCTGCTCTTTCTTATCCTAGATTATTGCATGCAGGCTGCTTTGGGCCCTCTCATAATGAAACTTTCCCAAGTTCCAGAGAAGAATTTCCATTTCCAAAATGCACATGGAACGCATGTAGTAAAACTCAACAGTAGCAATTTCAAAGTCTACAAGTTCATCAATATTTATGGAGTTGGATTACAGTCATTTACAGGTGACGCCATCATCATTTGAAGCTATTTTCTGTGCGTTAATTTTAAAGTTTAAATGCATGCGGTTGTCATGATGTTTTAGTATTTCATTGTCTGTTACCTGGGTCTAAATGCCAGACTTCCAGTCACATTGAAAAATGCACACTGAAATAATCAGCTGTCGTTCAGTTCAGCTCCTACACACACTTTAAGTGATAAGTTAATTGAAAGTGTGTGAAGTTAACATATTTCACAATTTGGATATTTATGCTAACATATAACTTTGAAATGCACTTTCCTAAAGCACTGTTGAACATATAATTTGGAGAGTTTCAAAAACCCTGGCATTTAAATCCAAGTGTTCACCGTGGCGCCTGTATGTGGCAGATGTGGACTGCTAGAGATTTAAACCATTTGAGCATAGCGCTAAAACCGGATTCACTAGCTTACCAAACACTTTTTAAAAAATGAAATACAAATAAATGAAGAGACTATTTCCCATGTTAATTATTTATGTGTGAGAGGACAAGAGAAGTATTTGTTTCTGTAGGGCCAGGCACAATGTCTAGCACACAACGGGTAAACAATACACATCCGTTCAATAGATAAATGAGGCTCATGTGCAGTCTTCAGGCAAGGAATTTGATGGTCAGAGGCAGTTACGTGAAATAGTTATACCAGTCTTTCCAATCACGACGTGGAGTAACAATATCCAGGACCTCAACTCTTCAGGGCAATCAAGGGCCCACCTGTATTATTCCATCACGTATAAGGAGAATGAGAAGATACAGTTGACTTTCGTCATTAGGAAGTCTCTGGTGATATTTGAGAAGCATATCACCGCAGTGCTAGGAGAAGAAGGCAGATTTCGGGTGATGGCAGACTAAATGTTAGGCAGGGAACTTGATCATTTGGGGTCTGGTGGAACTCAACAACTTAATCCCAAGACTGCTGAAAAATTTCCAGAAAAATATGCAAAAGCAATGTATTTGTGACAAAAGCTTATACTTTTTTTTTTTCTAAAGGCAGAATGAACGTAGCATTAAGCAAACCTAATTGGTTTCTTTGTTAGTCTTATGAGAAAAGTCATCACCCTAATAAATCACCAAGCTGTCCCTTTGGTGTCCCTGAAGACCAGGTTGGCCGTTCACATTCAATATGAGGGTCTGCCTGTGTTGTTTCATTAGTGATTTATCTTTCCCAAACCTGTTCTTGAGTACTAGTATCAATAACCCTCACGCTCCAACGCATACAAACAACAATCCTATCAAGGTAAATACACGGGACAACGCAGACGTATCCCTCTGATTTGTCGAGATGACTGCAGAGCTTGAGGTGCTGGTACGGGATGCAGGAGCACCGCCTTCCAGTTAGGTTCGTACCTGGGTGTGATCCAGAACGGGGTCTGCCCACCACGGCAGCTCACGTCCATCCCCGGTTTTTGTATAACCCACAAGCTAAGAAGCGGTTTAAGTCTTTGGGGGAGGGGGACTAAAAAATGAAGAAAATATCACAGCCTGTGAAAGTTATATGAAATTCCAATGTCAGTGTCTGTACCTCAAGCTTCATTGAACACAGCCATGCCTGTTCCTTTACCTGCTGTCTGTGCCCTGAAACGGCCAAGCTGAGTAGTTGCATCAGGGACCGCAGGGCGCCCAAAGTCAAAATATTCACTATCTGACCCTTTACAGAAAACGTTTGCTGATGGCTGGTCTAGAACGCTTGACTGCTTGAAGGTTAGATTAAGTTTTAAAACACTGTAAAGTGATCTCACTTTACTCTTTAATATTTTACAATACAAATATCTGAAGATGCTCAATAATAAATGATCTGGGTAAAAGAAATCCCAAAGCACTAAGAACTAAGAAGGCAAAAGCCAAGAAATTAAAATAAGACAGGAGAAGACTTAGAGTTAAAAAGTGAAGCTTTTTAAACGAATCTACAGTTACACACAAAAAAAAACTTGGTCCTGAGCTCCCTGCACACTGGCCAAAAAAACGAGGAAAAGAGGAAACTTTCTCTCTCTCTCTCTCTGCCTTTCTCAGTCTCTCTCAAGTCTGTGAGTAATCTCTCATGTGGATTTCTATCAACACTCGTTAACCCACAGAATTAGAAAAAGTCTATGCTGATGAAACAGGTCTTTGATAGGAAATACACATATGAATAGTCCCAAAGTTCAGGTAGAGGGGGTGGTGCTAATTAAATTAAATCAGACTTCCTCAGGTTTCAAGCTCTTAGGACATAAACCTGTTTTCTGTCTTTTCTGTTGTTTTTCCTTAGCAAGTGTTTGGGGGAAATTACCACACGTGACTTTTTAGCCCCCAAGCCTTAAATTACTCTGGAAAACTTTTGTACCATAATCTATAGGAAAAGATTCCACCTGTTATTTTCAGTTTAGGATTTCCAGGACACAGATTTATGAAACCCAAATATTTTATAAAGAAAGACCTTGAAAATAAGGAATGAAGAGAGGTAAACGTCCATTCTCACTGAGAGCTGAGTTTTTCTGAACTTAGTTACAAAACAGAAACACACTCACAGATTTAGAGAGTGAACTTATGGCTACAAGGGGGGAAGGGTGGTGGTGGGGTGATGACAGATAGACCGGGAATTTGGGATTGACGGGTCCACACTGCTGTATTTAAAAGAGATAACCAGCAAGGACCTACTGTAAAAATAAATAAATAAATAAAAATTTAAAGGATCCACATATGAGCAAGGATAAATAAACCCTACAAACCTTAATTAACCATTGATATTTTAAATTATTGCTTCAAGCTTTAATTCCTCAAGTATATTGTGTTCTGCATCTTATTATATTAGAGCGAGTTGTAAAGACTGTACTTGAACTTAATGTTAAGGCAACATTGGAACTAAAACAGAATCCAAGACATTAAAACCTTATAACAGTTTCTCAGAGAAAAATGATTATGATCAGAATATCAACATTATGTTCGCTCAGACTGCTTTGGTGTAACAGTATCCATAATTTGGTCTGTCAGTCGGTAGAACAGTATTAAGATGTTTATTAAAATAAATGTAATGAAAGAGAGATCTAAGGGAAACTGCTAGGACTGGTTACCACCACTGTTCTTTAGAAGATTTTGAATTCAGGACCTCAGGAAATTCATAGGACAACGTTTCAACACAAAGCTTCTTTTCTTGAATACATTATTTTATTAGTAGGAAACAAAGCCTTGAGTGGGCAAAAGGGAAAAGGGGGTTAATGGAATCTCTATTTCAGCTGCTTTTTGCACAAAATAAATGGACGTTTCTCTGTCCCAAGGGAATGGTCACGTGCACCCTTACCAGGAAATATACACTGTGCTGACATCTTTCAGGATGCAAAAGGCATGAGAGGCCTGGGTGTACTGCCCCCACCTCAAGACCAAGCTTCCATCCCTCTTAACAAGATGACACGGATTGGCGAGGACATGAACTCTGTTCTTAGAAATACAGAACTGACTGTTATGACAGAGGACTGCAGAATGTAATGACTCAAAATCTGTCTGGAGATCACAGTCCCACCCTGAAGACCAAAAGGCACCCTTCCTCTTCAACGCGATACATCGCTATGGGACAGAGGACTCACTGGGAAGTGGTGCCTGCCCATCCGACCTGAATCTGTGTGTGTTCTTTGTTCAAAGTCACCTTAGAGGCTCCTCACACCGAGATGATTATATCCATGGCACAGCAGCCGCCAAAGCACCCCGCAGGATTGTGGCAGGATTGCAAATGCTGAAGAACAAATACGGCCCAGTGGCCCTAAGCTAAATGACAAAGCACCTAGCAGGCTCAACCAGAGGCTACATCGGGTCCCCAGCCTTGAAGGTCAAGCTTATTGATCCCACGGCTCCACATGTAGAAAGCTACCTGATTCAGTTCAAAGACACTGTACAGGTCTCTGCAGCGTCCAGTGGGTCCCTGTGGAGCAATATCTCGGGGCACTCGCTAACTTTATGGGACAGGTGCCTCTAGACAAAGCCAGGACATTTGTACGAACACTGCACGTACATTATATTTTAGCAAATTTACTTTTAAAAACTTTTTGAGATTTTGTGATTCTACCAAATGATATTTATCAATGTCAGTCAAGATATGACATAAACAAATTGTTAAGCATGGCATGACCGTAATCCTATCACTAACAGGCAATCCAGTATTACGACCTGTAATGTGGAAGCATGGTGTCTCATAATTCAATATCAAATTATCAATAATACACCCCGATAAAGTATGAGGCATACCACACTTGAGAAGGATTCATTACCTATTTGCTTTTCTATCCATCTGACAGCATCTTCTTATTAACAGGCTAATTTTTACACTTCACAAGCACTGGAGTGAATTTACAATATTACACACCTGTCTTATCATTGGTAAGATGCCACAAACGTGATATTCTTAAGGAAAAAGTCAAAGTCTCCTTAAAACAAATTTACTAAACATTTTATTCAGCACTTATTCATGATACAGATACTTAGTGAAATAGGAAGAGAAATAAACATCTTTACCTAAAAAACTACTACAAACCTACAGTTCACAGCCAGTTCAAGACAGGAAGCATTTCTGTTCTATATTGCACTGAAGACCATATCCTATATAATACAAAATTAAATGCGTATATAAATCAAAAGGATAAAGCTGGGATAGAAAAATAGATATCAAGGTTGAATAAGACAGATGGATGAAACAATTGCTACGCGGAAAACCCAAAACATTCCACAGACCAATTAGCGAACAAATATAAGAATTTAGAAGCTGGCCTATCACAAAATCAATATAAAAACTGTACTGCATTTGAATGGGCTTCCCTGGTGGCGCAGTGGTTGAGAGTCTGCCTGACGATGCAGGGGACGTGGGTTCGTGCCCCGGTCCGGGAGGATCCCACGTGCCGCAGAGCGGCTGGGTCCGTGAGCCATGGCCGCTGAGCCTGCGCGTCCGGAGCCTGTGCTCCACAACGGGAGAGACCACGAAAGTGAGAGGCCCGTGTACCACAAAAAAAACCCAACTGTACTGCATTTGAATGAATTAGAAACAACTCAGAAAAAAAAATTTTTTAATTATGGTTTCTTATAAAATATATCGTATCTAGTAATAAAGTTAAAAGAAACATGCACAAAATGTATGGCGAAGTACATTAAGAAAACATTAAATACATTCTATAGTCAATTAAAATTGTTGGTTCAAAAATGAACAAATTCAGGACTTCCCTGGAGGTCTAGTGGTTAAGACTCTGTGCTTCCAATGCAGGGGGCACGGGTTTGATCCCTGGTCGGGGAACTAAGATCCCACATGCCACGCAGCATGGTCAAAAAATAAAATAAAATTTTTTAAAGAATGAACAAATTCATCCAGAAACATACTGGTAGATGTATGGAAACTTAATCTAATACACAGGTAGCATTGCATATCCTCCACGAACAGATGGACTCATCAATTAATGTGATGGAATCACTGGTGATCAATAGAAAAAATAAAAAGCCCAGATATTTAAGGGAAGCAAAATTCATTAGTGATAGATTAAGGACATGAAAGTAAAAGAGAAACCTGTAAGAAACTTTTATATGAAAATACACTGTAACCTTTTCCTGGGTAAGACAGATATTTTCTTAAGACACAAAAAACATAAACTCTAAATCAAAGAATTAAAAAATTCAACCACATGAAAATTAAGAACTTCTGATCATTCACGGTAGAATAAAGAAACTGAGGGAGAGGGGAAAGCTGCAAACCGAAAGAGGATGTTTGCAAACTCAATAATGTAGGCAAGTAACCAAGACATACAAAGAACTCCTTAAATCAAAAAGAAAATGACGTACAATTCAGTATAAAAGCGGGCAAAACATTTAACAGAGTTTTCATAGATAAGGACACTAGACTATCTCATTAACATATCAACAGGTGTCCAAAATAATCACGAATACAGATTAAGACTGCAAACAGATTCTATTCATACCCACAAGATGGATAACATTAAGAAGACTGAAAATTCTGGGTGGTAGGAAGGTGCGTTTCAATGGGAATTCTTATATGACACTGGGTCACTTTGGGTGCAAACTGGCATAGCTACTCAGAAGAGCAATTTCTCTCTAACTTGTAAAGCTGAACAGCCAGACACCAGTGGCTCAGCAATCCCACTCCTAAGAGGAACAAGTCTCTGTCAATGTTTGCACAGGCACACGAGAAGAGAAGAAGCATGTTTAAATCAGCATTGTTTATTGTAGCAAAAATATGGAAAACCCTCATGGCCGTTTTCAATAGAAACAATCAATAAATCTATAATAGGAAAAGAAAAGCAGCTTTTTGTTTTGTTTTTGTTTTCTCGTTTTGTTTTGTTTTGAGCCAAGCTGGTCCAGGAGCCAGCCTTTCAGTTAGCTGAGGAACTGCTCTGAAGAAGCATGGTGTTCAGCATATTTTTATATCTTATCAGAACAAATAACATCAGACATTTCGGGGGCACATTCCTTCGAGGTTTCAAAAAGATATATCAGCACATACACAGCGAGGCAGTATGGCCTTGGCACCCGGGGAGGGGGTCTAACCATCAAAGGTGGATCAGCAATGGCCTCGCAGGAAGGGACGCATTTATCTCTGTCTTCAAAATGGACATTCTTTTTTTTTTTTTTGCGCGGGCCTCTCACTGTTGTGGCCTCTCCCGTTGAGGAGCACAGGCTCCGGACGCGCAGGCTCAGCGGCCACGGCTCACGGGCCCAGCCGCTCCGCGGCATGTGGGATCTTCCCGGACCGGGGCACGAACCCGTGTCCCCTGCATCGGCAGGCGGACTCTCAACCACTGCGCCATCAGGGAAGCCCAAAATGGACACTCTTTACTTCTGGACAACACATCCTTTTCTTTAATGGTTAGAGCAGATGTACAATGCATGTTGGATAGGCCACAAGACAGGGTGTTCTAGTTAGCACAAAGTTTAAGTCTACACACTTAGTTCACATTCTGGTTATCTAGGGTGATGGCCCTCTTCCTGAACAGATCCTCTGTCTACATTCTTTAGGCAGTTAGGGGAAGGTCAAAGTTTCTTCCCGAGTCTTTTGCCTTGATTGTTTTCAGCTCCAAATAATCCACATGCCAAAGAGACATTGTGGGGTGGCACGTTTTGGTCCCCTTCAAAGACTAGATTAAATTAATGTGCTACAGACAGCAACAGCCCATCACAACAAAGAGAACTTTATTTTTAATGCCAGGATTGTCATAGTTTACTTTCCCACCAGCCCAGCTGCGAGAAATTAGCCTCTCTCAAGGTAGCCCCCAGCTATTTCTGTGAGGCTCCCAGGTGCCGGCTCAGGTGTACCAAGAACAGGCCTCCTGGTTTCCTAGTTACCATCTCCTTCTGCTGCATCTATGGGCACATGAATCAAAACCCTCAAAAATATGCTAGAGAGGAGGAGAGGTTTCTTTGGATACATTTTAGATTTAATATTCTGAAATGGAGTCCTGTAGAATCTTGTAGAACTGTCCTCCTTGGAAATCTTTAATAATGCGTTCACAGTTACCAATCTCCCTAAAAGAGCTCCACAAGTATAACCTGGCAAAATAAAGATGAAAGAAAAAATATTTTGCCAGGTTAAACCTTCAGTATGGAGGCTCCTTAAAAAATCATATGGTACAGCTACCATATGATCCAGCAATCCCATTCCTAGGCATATATCCAGAGAAAACCATAATTCAAAGATACATGCACCCAAATGTTCACTGTAGCACTATTTACAATAGCCAGGACATGGAAGGAACCTAAATGTCCATCAACAGAGGAATGGATAAAGAAGATGTGGTATATATACGCAATGGAATATTACTCAGTCATAAAGAAAGAATGAAATAATGCCATTTGCAGCAACACGGATGGACCTAGAGATTTTCATACTGAGTGACGTAAGTCAGACAGAGAAAGACAAATATCGTATGACATCACATATGCAGAATAAAAAAAAAGGGTACAGATGAACTTATCTACAAAACAGAGACAGAGTCACAGATGTCGAAAACAAACTTATGGTTACCAGGGGTAAAGGTGGGGAGGGATAAATTGGGAGATTGGAATTGACAATATACACACTACTATATATAAAATAGATAACGAATAAGGACCTACTGTAGAGCACAGGGAACTCTATTCGTTACTCTGTAATTACCTATATGGGAAAAGAATCTTAAAAAGAGTGGATATATGTATAACAGATTTACTTTGCTGTACACCTGAAACTAACAACATTGTCTATCAACTATAGTCTAATATTTTTTTTAAAAAATCCTTATTGTAAAAAAAAAAAAAAAATGAGGTGACAGTTACCCATCGCCCTAAAAGAGCTCGAAAAGTATAACCTGGCAAAATAAAGATGAAAGAAGTAAAATCTGAGGGTTTGGAACCGCCATTCTTTTTTGTAATGGTTTTAAGGTCCTCAAATTCATGGTGCACATTCACTGAACAAATATTTTCAGAGCACCCGCCATTACCCATTAGGCAAAGCACCGTGGGAATAAGATGAGCGTTACTGTGTCTCTCCGTCGTTACAAAACTGTGGGAGAGAGGTTTAGGCACACAGGGTGTGATTTAAGGCAGAAAACAGAGTACAAAAGCAGAGGTATTTGTCCAGTGCTGAAGAAACTCAAGGGCAGAAGGGCGCTTATAAGTAACACACTGAAGTAGTATCCCACATGGTGGAGGAGACGTGAACTGCCCATGACAACAGTTACAGCACACCAGTTACATAATTAAAAGCTCCGGCAGCCATGCAAGATGGTGCAGGATGTTTGTGATCTACTATGAGGAAAAAAACCCAAAAACAAAACAGCAAGAGCACCATGAAATGGAGGACATCAAATTGAGCAGCTCTTTGCAGAAAACCTTTATTTGTTTCCATTTTTTGACAACATATAACTTTTTACATTTATTATCTTTATAACACACTTTTTAATTTTAGAATAGTTTTAGATTTATAGAAACAGTGCAAAGATAGTACAGGAAGTTCCCATGCACCCCACGTTCAATTTCCCCTGTTATTGACATCTCCACTGTGACAGTCATCACAATTAATAACCAATGTAGACACATTATCCTTAACTAACGTCCATGCTTTATTCAAGTTTCCCTTGTTTTTACCCTAATGCCCCATCCAAGACACCACGTGAGACTTAGTTGTCATGTCTCTTTAGCTGTGACCATTTCTGCATCTCTTCTTGTGTTTTACATCTTGACAGTTTTGACAAGTACTGAGCAGGTGTTCTGGAGAATGTACGGTAATTTGGGTTTGTTTTTCTCTCGAGATTAGACAAGGTTATAGATTACAGGTTTGGGAGAGGAAGAACAGAGAGGTGAAGTGCCATTTTCATCACATCATATCAAAGGTACAGGATATCACGGCTGATGATGATGTTGGGGTCCAGGGCAGGTCACCCCAAACTATGCCTCCCTGGCATACCAAGTATTTTGAATTAAAGTTACTTATGAAATGGCGCAAACAGGAGGGACCGCTGACCCTCCCCTCTGTCGCCCTGAAGCCGAAAACACATCTCATGTGAAACGTATCCTCCCTGCATCTGGAGGTAAAAGGACACCCTTATCCAGAGACAGGGAATTCGAGGCTGAGACACCTGCAGAAACAAACCTCGTGACTTTTTAAACTGATCACCCCAAGCCCAAACTCTGTTTAGATTCTTCACCAGTTGAGCACCCAAAGCCTATATGTCTTTCTTTGTCCTATGAATTCTTCACACACTTATCGTTCTTTGTCTAAAAAGTATAAAAGCTGCCTGCTCTGGCCACTTCTTAGGTCCCATGGCTACAAGACCTCCGTGTGCACAAATCAAAATGTGTTTCTTTTCCTTCTGTTAATCTGTCGTGTGTCAATTTTATTACTGTGTCAAGTTTATTACAATTTGGTAACTAGTGACAAGAATGTGAGAGGGGAAACGGGGACGTTTCCCCCATTCCGGTCAATGACCTCGATCACCTGGCTGAGGTCATGGTTGTCAGCTTTTTCCACTGTGATGTTACTCTTTTATCCCCCTTTCCACACTGACCTCCTTGGAAGGAAGGCACATTTAAGGAGTGGAGAGTTATTTTTGGAATGAGGCCATAGTAGCTACATAAATTACTTGCAATTTTTCTGTACAGGAGATTTGACTTTCCCCCATTTATTTCTTCAATCGTTTATTGCAATAAGTTGTATGTTAATTTAAATCAATAATTTGTCATGTCAATACAGACTGACCACATATAATTTTGATGTTCAAAATTATAGTGAGCCCCTCTTTACTCCCTTCCCATCAAAAAATACCTGCCACATGCTTTTTGGACCTAATTCTTCAAAAGAATCCCCAAATATTACAGAGCTAGATTGTTCTGCTGTGTGGTATTTATTGGGTTTTTTGAGTTACGTTCAGCTTGTATAAGCTCATGGGTGCATATGGTTGAAACAATCTCATTTTCCACATACAGCCATGTTCCATTAAGAGCGAATGCCTTACTCATTCTTCCAAAATTTCCAAGTTTCCAATTTACAAGTTCCTAACTTAATGAAAATGCTCTCCGGGTGCCGCTGAGCAGTTTTGTAACTTGAGTTTGTGAACTTGACCCCGAGTTCCTCCAATGAATTAGGTTTTGATGAATGAACAATAATAGTAAGGCGTTTGCATGTCCTGTGCTCATCTAAAATTATTAAAACTAAAATTGCACCCGGCCTTTCTGACTCTCCCTCTAAATGGGATGTAGTTAAAATGGAATATTTACCCAGCGTGGATCTGAGAAAACGAAGGGCTTTTAACTATGATGTGGACGATGGCACAGATTCCCTTAGCAATTAAACCATTAGGGAAATGCAAAGCACTTCGCAAAGCATCACATGTTTAAGCTAGATACTTGGAGATGTCTTGCAAAAGATTATTTTTGAATCCAAGGTATGCATTTTTAAAGGTCATCCCAGGAAAGAAATCTGTGTGCAAGCTCCACTGATATATATATATACATAAATATATACATAAATGACTGTGTTTTCATAGTTCTGTAATCGTGATGTTTGAAACTAGCCAGATCTCTCCTAAGACCAATAGGAGCGAGACATTTCATTTTGGTAAAAGTCTTCAGCAAAAATATGGTTTTAATAATGCAATCCTCAGTGTTCACTCTGATCCTCAGCACTGCAGCGTTTCTATCATAAAGACGGCATGGGACCCGCGATGTCTGGAAAGAGCTGACAGACAGAGCTCACGGGAGCCTTACACCTCACTTCTCAGCCCGGAAAGAATCGTGCCTGTCGGCATCTTGAGCGTCACCCTTCTTCCCCTGGAACTGCAGAATATGACCGAACTTTGAATTCTCTTCAACCTCTCACAGAAACACGACCTGAATGCCAACGTTCCTTTGTGGGCTTTATTGAAAAAGTTACTTGTTGGTTCCTATTTTGCATATTTGCATACTCTCAGAGGCTGAGATTAGGAACCTGCATCCCATTTAGCTCTTCTTCTCCACCTGAGAAGGTCCTCATGCTACATTCAGATGTGCAAGTACAGTACATTCAGATGTAATTTACTTGTTGAAAAGTAGATCAAATCGTTCTGACCTCGTGAAGACTGGGAGGTGATCATAAACTTTAACCCTGGGGAGGTGATCATAAACTTTAACCCATCACCTCAGAGTAGGACAGTTTCTTCCGTTTCGTCTCCATCTTTCCTGTTTCCACAGCCCAATGTTTCTCTGCAAGATAATGCCCACGTGTGTAGGCAAAGTACCATGGCCTCATGGCCCTGGGGAGAGGGAGCCTTGGGTCCATCCATATGGATGCCCTGAATCCTCATTTTCTGCTGGGCAAGGGCCTGTGTGGTCTGGTTCCTGAACTCAGTGACATCTGTCAAGTCTATCCTTCAGGGAGGACGTGCCCAGGAGCCCTTGGTACCAGGTCTATGTCCCTGGTCCCCAAGTTTGTACATGGCCACCTTCCCTTCCTCTCTCCAGCCTCTGTTGACCCGCTGGTCTTCTCAGCTCCTCTGTACCTCCTCATTAAAGTGTACAGAAAATTTCAGAACCTCTACCTGTCACACAAAGGCTCAGGTGAGCCACACGCCTCGCCCCCAACTTATCAAGACACAGGCTCAGACAGTATCTCCCCATCCTTCTCAAACCATGTGAGAACATCAGACTATCCAAGAACTGACTTCCTCTGAGAGCCTGGTCATATCCCCAGCAGAGACCAGAGAGACGGCTGCAACCTCCCAGGACATTTTCAGACCATCTCAGTGTTTATGTAGCTCCAACCTGAAGAAGGAAGACAAGGGTCCTGTTTTCTGATCACTGTCTGGCTTCCCCTCTTGCTTGTTGCCCACAAGGGCAGTAGGGGCAGACTTCTTATTTTATTTCCTGTCTGTCTGTGACTTCCAATGCATCATATTCTCCTTCAAGATGGTACCAAGATGCCAACCCAGCCTTAAGGACTGCTATAGAATGAAATTTTGTGACTCCTCCAAATTCATATGTTGAAACATTTTCCCCAACGGCATGGTATATTGGGAGGTGTAACGTTCGGAAGGTTATGAGGGTGGGGCCTTCAGAATGGGTTGAGTACCCAAATAAGAGAGGCCCCAGAGAGCTCCCTTGCCCCTCCCACCATACAAGGATCCAGAGAGTAGACGGCCATCTATGAACTGGGCAATAGGCTCTCACCAGACACCAAATCTGCCAGGGACTTGGTTTTCTAGCCTCCGGAACAGTAAGACATGAATTTCTTTTGTTTATAAGCCACTCAAGTCTATGGTATTCCATTACAGCATCCCCAAAAGGACCAAGACAAGAGCAGAAATCATCAGGACACCCCTGAAGACACGTTATTTGGCCAGCGCTGCTACTGCCATTTATGATTCAACTCACCTGGGAACCGGGGATCATTGAAAACAAAAGTAACGCCCCTGTGACTCACACTTTATCTAGCAAGAGTGCCAAGAGAGTCATGGAATGGAAGAATAGCCCTAGAGTTTCTAACCAATCTCATCTTCATTCTTTCTGCACTTTTTTTTTTTTTTTTACTATTTAATAACTGAGCCGTGTCACAGCAGTAGGTACCAACTGGGGCAGTGAAACGATATTCCTCCCACGTGCAGCAGAAACCCTCCCAACGTCAACCCTCAAATGGGCTTGCGGCAGGCGAGTGGAGGGCAACATATTTGTTGCAGGACCAAGCTTAGGAAGATTGGCTCCATTTTCAGGCCCCTAGGGATCCTTCTATTCAGATCAGCTGCGATATTTCAATTCAGGGGCTGAGGCTGGGGGCGGATGTTTCATCTAGAAGCACAAAAGGATCGCTAACAGAATTACAGACCACTTAATAAGCCCGCCCAATATCAGTCTGGTGAAAAGTAAAAGGAAAGAGAAAACCAGCCGGTAGAAAGTCAGAGATACTTTACACGTCCGTCAAGCAGAGGGGGGCACAGGGAGGTTTGGGGCTCCCGGCGGATGAATGGTCTACTTAATAACATCCTAAACAGTGTGAGGGCTCCAGCCTGCCACAGGTACTGCATCTTCCTTCTCACAGTAATGCCTCTAAGCGGCACCGTATTGCGGGACATAAAAGAGGATGCTGCACCCAGGCATCTCGCTCTTATTACAACGAGGCTCTTGATCCGCCAGCCCTTTGCAGAGGATGCATGAGCGCAGGGTCTCTAGCCAACTGTTTCCTTGCAACATCAGTTAGGGTGACAAAAGGGGAAAGGGAAGCCCACAGAGCAGCACGTGTCTGAATCCATGTGCAGAGCCCGAGGTGGGGATGGAGATGGGAATGAACTGGGAGGTGGGGCAAGGCCAGCAGAGGCTGGGAACAGGTGTGTTCTCTGGAGGAAAAGGTGCACAGGTTTCAGACTGCAGACTGACGAAGACCGCAGGACACAGACCCTCCAGGTAGCAGCAGGGGAGGGCGCTTGGCCACTGTCTAGCTGCGTGACCAGGGGCAACTTAACCTCCCCAGGCCTCAGTCCCCTCATGGGAAAACTGAGAAAGCGTCATACCTAACTGTCAGCATTGCCTGAAGGATCAGAGACCAATTCTCATCACAAATGCAGTTCTGGACACGAGGCAACTTCTCCAGAGGGAAGCACTGCCATTGGGTATAAGTACGGGAGACCGATATTTTCTTTTTCCTCTTTTTTTTAACCTACACTTCTCTTTTGTGCATTAATTAATAGTATGTGCCTGTCCCTAGTTTGGAATCCATTCCCGCTCTAATCAAGGAGTGGATGCACACAGGTAAGTTAACTTAATACTTTTTTTTTTTTTTTTTTTTTTTGCGGTACGCAGGCCTCTCACCGCCGTGGCCTCTCCCGTTGCGGAGCACAGGCTCCGGACGCGCAGGCTCAGCGGCCATGGCTCACGGGTCGAGCCGCTCCGCGGCACGTGGGATCTTCCCGGACCGGGGCACGAACCCGTGTCCCCTGCATTGGCAGGCGGACTCTCAACACTGCGCCACCAGGGAAGCCCATTAATACATTTTTAAAAACAACTTTGGAGTTGATTTCCAGCTCTGTCACTTACTAGCTTATAAATTATTTGAGTTCTCAGAGTCTCTGTTGCCTCCACTGTATATGGGGACCGCTCCACAGGATTTCTGTGAAAATTCAATGGTTGCACATGTAAAAACACCTGGTATGTCATGCATGTAAGTATGTATAAAGAGAGATATATGTGTGCATATATGCTCATAAACAGATGTACATATACACATATGCATATTCATAGACAAGAGTATTATTCATATACCAATACATATGTGCATATATATACATGTATCTAGGTATACAGATACATATATATGCATTCAAATAGTAATTCCTTTCAATTTCTTATTTCAAATTTTTGGCAAGCCAGACTCTCCTATGCTGTATGAGTCCCAGCAACTAGCCTTCTGTTGTCTATCTTGTGAGCTTCTGGTTGGAGACGTTTTCCGTATTTCCCCCCGGACGCTGACCTGCAGGGGAAGCTGCCCTCACACCAAGTCACCCAAGTGTCCAGCTGCCTCCGTCCTAATGGGATGCCCTGTCCTTCCCACCCCGGGCCCCCAGGCGGATGTAACTTTCAGCCCTTGTGAGTGAGCAGTGGGACCTCACCCGCTGGCAGCACGTCCGTCTACCTTCTGAACGACACACCCTCGGCCACGGCTGTACTCCAAGCTCGAGTCACACTGCACCCACGGTGACACCTGCCTGCATGTCTCTCTGCTAACATGCCTGCTTTATTATCAACTTCCCGTGCTTCGGCACACCCACACCTAAGGCTGCCGTTGGGCAGCCATCTCTATATCCTATGATTTTCTGGTTTTTTCTGAGAACTATTATTTGACTCTGATTCTGACTGTGTGGGGAGGTCCAACAAGCTCCGGTGTAACATCAGTGCTCCTGGCTTGTGGAACACTGCTTCGCAAACTCAGCTGCCGTTGGAACCACGTGGAAAGCCTTAGCATGTTAACCTAAAAATCAGCAAATGGAGGGACTTCCCTGGTGGCGCAGTGGTTGGGAATCCACCTGCCAGTGCAGGGGACACGGGTTCGAGCCCTGGTCCGGGAAGATCCCACATGCCGCAGAGCAACGAAGCCCCTGTGCCACAACTACTGAGCCTACGCGCCACAACTACTGAGCCTGCGTGCCACAACGACTGAAGCCCGCGCGCCTAGAGCCCGTGCTCCGCGACAAGAGAAGCCACCGCAATGAGAAGCCCGCGCACCGCAACCAAGAGTAGCCCCCGCTCGCCGCAACTAGAGAAAGCCCACGCGCAGCAACGAAGACCCAATGCAGCCAAAGATAAATAAATTAATTAATTTTTAAAAAATCAGTGAATTGAGAATTACACTGAATCCCAACAAGGGAAATTTTGTTCCCTGGTGGACTACTGGCAATGACTGGAGACATTTTTGGTTATCACGAAGCAGACAAGGAGGCTAGGTTACTGAAGGGAGAGGCCAGGCACGCTGCTCCACAGCTTGCGGTGCACGACACAGCCCCACGGGAACACGTTATCCAGCCCCAAACGGCAACGGTGCACAGGCTGAGACACCTTTGGGGAGGCTCTTACTCCAAATCACGCCTAGGACATCTGCTTTCTACTAGTACAGTATAAAATCACCCGTGCAATACCTCATGGGTGAATAAGTGGTTAATGCATGTTGAAACCTGCTCATGGCGCACGTGGTGCTGATAACTGATTCTGTTTAACTGAGATGTGGGATAGCAAATACCCAGTTCTGAATTTAGTTCTATTATCAGATACAACGTGACAGGACAGCAGGAGTCCCCCTCAGACCTGGCAACCTTTGGAGGGCTACTCCTTGAGACTGTCCTTTAATGTGAACCACAAATTCTGCAAGGCAGATTTGTGAGAAAGAATCACTGCACCGTGATGCTTTAACTATCAAACCCCTTTAGGAAAGACTTCTCTGCGTTGTAACATGTTATCCTTTGCACAGTGCAGTGGGGCCAAGTGCTTTCTAAATGGCGTGTTTCATGACCTACTTGAAAAGTAAACCATCCTACATCTGGCAGGGAGAAACTGAGGGTGGCTGGTATCACTGAATCATCAGAGAAGCTTAGCCCTCTGCCAAAAGCTACAGCCGATGCTATTTGGAGAAATACTAGGGCAGGGCTTTTTATGAATTTGATTCCATGCAGTAGCTTGTCTTCTATTTTCTATATTTCCTTTGTAGCTCTGTGAAAATTCTTCACAGAAGGGAAAAAATAACTCTGTTAGCATTCTTACTGAGGCACAGAAATCAGACATATGTGTAAAACAAAGGAAGGGAAAAGCGTATTTGTTAACCAGAACTATAGAACTAAAAGCAAAAGATTGCAAAATAGTAATTACCAGGAAGCTTCATTAATGTCAGTTCTAAGAACTTTACAAGAGTGCCTTCAATTTGGATTCAAACTGTTTACTCAAAGGTCTTCATGAGTAAAAATCTGTGAACAAATCAATAACTGTGAACTTTTGATATGTGTGTATGTATGTGTGTGTGTGTGTAAGTATACCCCACATACCTTACAGGACAGTCCTTTGAATGCAGAGTCAAGGGTAAGATTTTTGACACAGATATGCTTTTAAGAGTAGGTCAAGAGTAGAGGGTACCATGAATAGTACGTCTGCTTTCTGACTATCATTCCCAATCCTTTAACTGAGCAACTAATAATCAGCACTGATTATGAAATATTCAAAAGTAGCAGGACATTACAGAGACTCAGACTCCAACTGGGCATATTTAAATACTTTTAAAAACAATCTGTGCATAAAACAGATCCCAACTTGGATCTTCCTTTTCTTCTGCTTAAGAAATAAATTGTATGCTGCATTTCATGTTTTCTTGCAAAAAAAAAAAAAAAAAAAAGAAAAGAAAAAGAAAAAAAGCACAGGGTATCAGCTAACTTCTCCTGGTCTCTAATGGAGATTTGTGAAGCACTAATACTTATTGAACAGGTACTGTGAATCACATTTCACATTTTCTGTGCATTTCAGCTTCACATAAACACACTGAAGTAAGACGTAATTTGTAGATGAGAAAAGTGAATTTCCTTGCAGGACACACAGCCAGGATTGGAACTTGGCTCTGAACCCAAAGCCCAGGGTCATGTAACATATCTTGCTACCTCTGTCATTGGGGATATTCCCCGGGTCTTTCCCAGGAGAGGACTGCCTAACAATATTCTAATGTACAAAACGACTGGAAACCTGGAAGAGCCTTCCCATCCTTTCAGCCAATGAACTGATCACAGAGACGGATTCGCCAAGAGGTAACAGACAGTATGGGTAGAGGAGGTCATTGAGACAAGAGGACGAGGGAAACTCCAGTCACCTCCGGACTACGATCTTGGTCTTCTTCCCCCATTTGTTTTTGTTTTTTTTTTTTGCAGTACGCGGGCCTCTCACGGTTGTGGCCTCTCCCGTTGCAGAGCACAGGCTCCGGACGCGCAGGCTCAGTGGCCATGGCTCACAGGCCTAGCCGTTCCACGGCATGTGGGATCTTCCCGGACCGGGGCACGAACCCGTGTCCCCTGCATCGGCAGGCGGACTCTCAACCACTGCGCCACCAGGGAAGCCCTTCTTCCCCCATTTGGATGTGTGATTCTGCTCAGTGATCTGACTGCATGAGCCCTGGGGGTGGAGCTTTGGAATCAGAGTTTTTCTAAATGTCCCCAGCTTACTGCATGGCCTGCCAGGGGTGGGAATGATTTGCTGCCTTCACGTCATTTTCATAATGTGTCCACGCTGAGATATGTCAGCAGCACCGAACAGGTGTGTAAAGATTCCGTCCAGAGCTGGAGCGATGCGCACACAGGGCCAGACACCGAATCACAGCCTCGCAAGGCTTTGCTGATGGGGGAAGGGGCAAGAGTTCTGGAGGAAACAAGGAAGCTCGGCCCACGTCCTGGTCTTCATGTGGGCTGTCTCTGGGGTCCCGGCCAAGCCCCCTAAACGCTGAGCAGAGATTCCGCCTCCCGCCATGCTACTGCATGACTTCTCAGCAGAATCACGTGCGAGAAAGCATTCTGTAAGTGACCTGAGGAATCTGTCAATCAAATCCCTGCAGGGCACACCGGTACCTCGTTGTATGCTTTCGTGATGCTCACGGTGCACAAGCTACTCATGGGAGCACGTTTTGGTCCCCTGTGACTTTAGAGGTTATTTTCTGTTCGTAATTGCTAAATAATTATTAATTGTTTGGTTTAATAATTCACATTTATGTTACATTAATAAAGTGCGTGTGTGTGTGTGTTTATTTGGGGAATCCTGTATTTAGGTCGTTTTCAGCTTAAAAGAATTCTTTTAGGGGCTTCCCTGGTGGCGCAGTGGTTGAGAATCTGCCTGCTAATGCAGGGGACATGGGTTCGAGCCCTGGTCTGGGAGGATCCCACATGCGGCGGAGCAACTGGGCCCGTGAGCCACAATTACTGAGCCTGCGCGTCTGGAGCCTGCGCTCCGCCAGCAAGAGAGGCCACGACAGTAAGAGGCCCGCGCACCGCGATGAAGAGTGGCCCCCGCTCACCAGAACTAGAGAAAGCCCTTGCACAGAAACGAAGACCCAACACAGCCAAAAATAATTAATTAATAAACTCCTACCCCCAACATCTTCTTAAAAAAAAAAAAAAAAAGAGGGCTTCCCTGGTGGCGCAGTGGTTGAGAATCCGCCTGCCGATGCAGCGGACACGGGTTCGTGCCCCGGTCGGGGAAGATCCCACATGCCGCGGAGCGGCTGGGCCCGTGAGCCATGGCCGCTGAGCCTGCGCGTCCGGAGCCTGTGCTCCGCGGCGGGAGAGGCCACAGCAGTGAGAGGCCCGCGTACCGCAAAAAAAAAAAAAAAAAAAAAAAAAAAAAAAGAATTCTTTTAAATAAAATTGTTTTCGGTCCATATATGTTTCAAAGGGCTACCAAGCCCTTTATTTATCGACAATTATCTGTGTAGGACTAAACAGCTGTCCTTTATGGAAACATCCGACATCAGCCCTAAACTCGGAATTCTCACCCTCTGAACTGCAGTGAGGATGACGACCTTTCTTTAGGATCATCCGCTTTAAGACGAGCACAGGGTACTTCGGGAACTTCGGTGCACGAGGGGACATTAACATGTGAGCACAACCTCAGGCAGACAGCCAGGGGAGCTCTCATGAATGCACAGATGCAAATACTGGTTTTCAGGTAGAGCAGCATTTCCAGGGGAAGCGGCAACGGTGAGAGCGTGGTGACAGAACTACATGTGCCAGAGAAGGTCTCAGACACACCGGAGACTGAATCAGAGGATGTTGGACTTGCTGACAGAGGGGG
This sequence comes from Phocoena sinus, assembly GCF_008692025.1. NCBI lineage: Eukaryota > Metazoa > Chordata > Mammalia > Artiodactyla > Phocoenidae > Phocoena > Phocoena sinus. The sequence continues at coordinate 5,256,209 of NC_045784.1, read as the reverse complement.
TAAATGGCATGCCCCAGGGAGAAAAGGGAAGAGAGAGATCAAGGGGTAAGGACCCCAGAGCCCAAGTCTCCTCAGCCTTCTGTATACATGACGGCGGGTGTTAGACTCACCAGCCACTTGCAAGCCCCTGGAGGAGGAAGGAGTCGTCAGGAAGGGAAGCTTATACACAGGATTCCGGCCAAGATGCCGGTCCGCACCCTGAGTGTAGACACAAGCTCTGCATGGGCATGAAATAGTTCTCAAGCATTATTTCATATGGAGCTGCAAGGCTGAGCCCTACATACAGAAGATGTGAACACAAATGTGACACTGAATGTATACGAGTGAAGTCGCCATAAGCCATTTGTTTGACGTGAATATAAACATCACATTGAATGCGGCGGCCTTACACCACCACCTCGTGCGAATGTGCTAACAGAAGATGCTCCGAGTCTGTGCTCCTACAGAATCAGCCTCTGATACCTCTGTGCCCATCCATTACATCACATGCTCCAAAGAGTATGTGTGCACGAGGGGTGTTTGCTGCCAGCTTGCCCACGTTGTGTCATCTCGTTTGGCCGTTTCTTCCCATTGGCACGAGAAGAAATACCCAAGCGGCTCTCAGGATCCAGAAGCATTTCAGGCACCTGTTTTTAGGTAACTTCTCTCATTAATGAGCTGAGTAAAAGTCAACGTAAGTGTTCCCGGGCTTCCCTGATGGCGCAGTGGTTGAGAGTCCGCCTGCCGATGCAGGGGACATGGGTTCGTGCCCCGGTCCGGGAAGATCCCACATGCCGCGGAGCGGCTGGGCCCGTGAGCCATGGCCGCTGAACCTGTGCATCCGGAGCCTGTGCTCCGCAACGGGAGAGGCCACAACAGTGAGAGGCCCGCGTACCGCAAAAAAAAAAATAAGTCTTCCCCCCAAGGATTGATTCTTGTGTCTACGCTGAACGCAATAAAAACCTGGGTTGCTGTGATAAAAAAAGGAAAGCATCTGGCTCTGTGACATGATTTATTTACTTTAATAAATATTTTTAAAGTGATGGGGAAATGTTGCTGTACTCTGAGCCATTTTAACCATCTTCGAGTTTCACTTAATAACTCCCTCCGGCCATCACTGGATGTATTAATAATTCTGGCGGCCAGGCAGGGGCTGTGAGTTGAGGGCAGGGGGACATCAGTGTCAGAAATTAAGTAGGTGTTTGTTCAAAACATGTCATCATGAGATTGAAGTTAAATGGAGGGCACAGCAAGGACACACGTTCCCTTACTGTGACAGAAATGAACACCTCGTGCAATCATCATGCAATAACACAGTAAAATGTTATTACAACTAAACTCCCTTCATGAGCAACCTGTTGCATTTTTCAGGAAAAAAATAGACAAAATAGGGCTTCCCTGGTGGCGCAGTGGTTGCGAGTCCGCCGAAAAAAAGGACCGCATGCCGAAAAAAAAAAAATACACAAAATAGCAGTAAGATATTTTTTTCCTTCATATCCCACATGTGTATAATAAAAATATCAAAAGAGTGTGAAATATCACTGCTATCAAAGATGATAATGATAACAACCGGGCAGAAAAAATCTACATTCTACAAATTCTCCTAAACTTTTATTAACACTTGGGGAAGGAAAAGTTTAAAAGAGGAGGGTTTCAAATGCACAGTTATATTTTTAATCTGAGTAAACTCATTTTTTCACACTGGGCATAAATATTATAAAGTGCAGACTGGCACCTATATGCCCTACACCACAGTACAAATTAGCTAAATGTAGTGTATATGAGTTAGAGGATTTTTTCCCATTTTTTGCTTATCTCTAGAAATCTTTCAGATAAACAATTCTGCTTTAGAAGAATCTTTTGTTCTCAAAATAGAGTACAGGATGTTATAATTACACAGAAGACAAAAGAGTGGAATATTTCACAGATCTACCCTGAGTGTCTCTGAGACTTTTCACAGTACAATGTCTTCGAAGGCTCTGGATGCCTTGCACTAAGATAATGCATACTTCACATTCCCTCACATGCAAAGCTACCAGGGAATAAACTTTTGTTCCAAACCTGAAGATGAACTGCTTAAGTTTAAAAAAAGAGCAAATGAAAAAAACCCACTGACACTCTCTTTCTAAGGAACACACACACACACACACACACACACACACATATATTTTATATGAACTGCTATGAATACATATGGCTGGCAGTTTAGAAGGGTGGGCTGTGAACTTTTCACACCATCATGTTAAGACATAGTATATTAGGCAACCAGATAGAACATGACGGGGAAGTTTCAGACTTTCATCTACAAGTCCAAAGAGTGAAAATAATCTGTAAACATATTTCCATTACAATGAAACAAGGGCCTGATTTAACTTAAAGCTTGCTATCAAATGACAAAGTCCATCATTGTTCCTCAGTATTATATTTTAAAAATAATTTCTACAAGCTCTCTTTGAAACTTTTAAAACGGCTGGATTTAAGTATTATGGTATTTTAGGACTCTGAGACTATCAAATCTTAACATAAATTGCTGCAAAGAGACACAGAGAGAGCACAAGAAAGATAAGAAAAGGAAAAATAAGTCCACTGAACTGAAATATGTGTAACAAATATTAAACCAAAGGAACTTTAAAATTTGGGGGTATTTAGAATTATATATATATGTTAGCATACACACACACACATATATATGTATATATAATCATGTCATATAAACATACAAATATATACATAAGTGTAATATACATATGATGTATGTGTATATACTATGTAGATCTTATATATGATGTATACATATATAATCATATACCCATGACACTATATATATTTATATAGTACAATATAAACCTATGATATGTATTAGTGGTTCCACTGTGTACAGAGTATTATTTCACTAATTCAGCACTTTTAGGGACCATAAACTGAGAAAAGTAGTCTGAGTTTACCCATTTAATGAGTTTCTTTTTAACAAGATCCCAAATTTATGAAAACTAAGTTGGCCTCATTATGTAACTCATCACTACACAGAGTATTGTTTCCACCTGGGAAAGGGGACAGCACAAAGATTAACAGACAAAAAAAAGCCTCTGTGGAATCTTCTCCTTAACACTGGGTCCCTCTCTCCGGAGTTTCTTTCATTTTTTTCAAATCTCACTGATATTCCATGAATATCTGGAAAAGGAAGTTCAGATGTAAGCTCTCATAACAGTAACTAGTGACTCAGGTGTGGGGTGGGCCTGATGAATAGCTATCTGGTTATTCACAGAGAAGTTCTTGGATTGGAACTTTCCCCTAAATTTGCTAAAAGCAAGAGGGTTTCCCCTTGCCATATTAATAACAAAACCCAAGAGCTCCACACATTTATTGAGACAAACAAATGTAAGCACCAGGGAGGAAAATTTTCATAATTTATCTCATCATTCCAATAAAAAAATTCTTATCACCTGCATTATTACATATTCCTGACCTAACAAATATGGCTCTATAATAAGAGTGCCAAAATGGGGATCTTTCAATACAGAATAATAATTATTCTGTATTTGGGATCTTAAATTCTTATATGTGCAAGAATGTCTAAAGTTTCACATCACAAACTATGTGATTAAGAACAAAAAATTCCAGGCAAAATGAAATCCAGCAGAAATCACTTCTCCAAATTTAACTCATCCACACCTTACCTGTAATATCATATTTTGATGAAAGAAACTGAAGAGGACACAAACAGATGGAAAGGTATACCATGCTCATAAATTGGAAGAATCAGTATTGCTAAAATGACGATTGTACCAAAGGCAATCTACAGATTCAGTGCAATCCCTATCAAAATGCCAATGGCGGGCTTCCCTGGTGGCTCAGTGGTTGAGAGTCCGCCTGCCGATGCAGGGGACACGGGTTCGTGCCCCGGTCCGGGAAGATCCCACATGCCGTGGAGCGGCTGGGCCCGTGAGCCATGGCCGCTGAGCCTGCGCGTCCGGAGCCTGTGCTCCGCAACGGGAAAGGCCACAGCAGTGAGAGGCCCGCGTACCACAAAAAAAAAAAAAAAAAAAGCCAATGGCACTTGTCATAGATGTAGAACAAATAGTTCTAAAATGTATATGGAAACATAAAAGATCCCCAAATAGTCAAAACAATCTTGAGAAAGGAGAACATAGCTGGAGGCATCACATGCCCTGATTTCAAACTATGCTACAAAGCTACAGTAATCAAAACAATATGATACTGGCACAAAAACACATAAACAGATTAATGGAAAAGAACAGAGAGCCCAGAAATGAACCCAAAGTTATACGATCAATTAGTCTATGATAAAGGAGGCAAGAATATACAATGGAGAAAAGACAATCTCTTCAATAAATAGTGTTGGGAAAACCAGACAGCTACGTGTAAAAGAATCAAACTGGACAATGTTTTCACACTGTACACAAAAATAAACTCTCAAAATGGATTAAAGTCTTAAGTGTGAGACCTGAAACCACAAAACTTCTAGAAGAAAACACAGGCAGTAAGATCTTTGACCTCAGTCTCAGCAATATTTTTTTCTATGTCTCCTCAGGCAAAGGAAATGAAAGCAAAAATAAACAAATGAGACCACATCAAACTAAAAAGATTTTTTTTTTTGCACAAGGAAAGAAACGATCAACAAAACAAAAAGGCCGCCTACTAAACGGGAGAAGATATTTGCAAACGATATATTCAAGAAGGGGTTAATATCCAAAATATACCAAAAAAAAAAAAAAATACAACTAAACCTCAAAAAAACAAACAATCCAATTTTAAAATGGGCAGAGGATCTGAATAGACTTTTTTCCAAAGAAGACATACAGAAGGACAACAAGCATGTGAAAAGATGCTCAACATCACTACTATCAGGGAAATGCATATCAAAACCACAGTGATATCACGTCACATCTGTCAGAATGGCTATCATCAAAAAGACTACAAATCACAGAAGTTGGAAGGATGTGGAGAAAAGGGAACCCTCCTACACTGCTGTTGGGAATGTAAATTGGTGCAGCCACTATGGAAAATAGTATAGAGGTCCCTCAAGAAAATAGAAATAGAACTACCATACGATCCACCAATTATAGTTCTGGGTATTTTTCTAAAGAAAACAAAACACTAATTTGAAAAGATATATGCACTCCTATGTTCACTGCAGTGTTATTTACAATAGTTGAGATATGAAAACAACCTAAGTGTCCATCAACAGATAAATGGATAAAGAAGATGTGATACATAAATATTAGCAATATTTCATTATATATGTATATAAAATGGAACATTAGCCATAAAAAGATGAAATTTTGCCACTTGCGACAACTTGGATGAACCTACAGGGTATTACGCTAAATGAAATACATAAGACAGGGAAAGATAAATATTGTATGATTTCACTTAAATGGGGAATCTAAAAAAATCAAAACAAATGAACAAACATAAAACAGAAACAGGCATATAGATAAAGAGAACAAACAAATGGTTGCCAGAGTTGGAGAAGGGGGTGAGGGAAATAGGTGAGTGAGATCAAGAGGTACAAGCTTCCACTTATAAAATAAACAAGTCACAGGGATGAAATGTATAGCATGGGAAATACAGTCCATTATAATGTAATATCTTTGTATGGTGACCCATGGTAACTAGACTTATTGCGGTGCATTTTGTAATGTATAGGAGCATTGAATCACTATGTTGCACACCTGGAAA